>NC_081358.1:93771792-94119311 GCF_030684315.1 Stegostoma tigrinum | reverse complement strand
GTATGTTCTGTCAGCTCAGGCTACTCACGCCCACTGGTTTCCAACAGCTAGCTTCTGAGAACCCTTATGGTACATCTTTGGCCAACATGCCATGTACTTTAGTGCTGTACTGGCAGTAATGCTGTAATAAGGACACTGTGCAATCAGGGACAACACACTTAGCTCATTGACTGCCACTAGGCTGCATTGTCAGGCTGTGCACTTGCTGTTAGAGTGAACCGTTTACTCTTAGCCCTCCCCAGATACTCACAAGGGTTCTTGTGGTGCAGTGGTAGTGCCCCTACCTCTGAACCAAGTGTCCTACCTTCCCGCCCCACCTGCTCCAGGGGTATGTAATAACATATCTGAGTAGGCGGATGAGAAAATATCTACCTGGATACTCACAGCATCCCTACCTATGCTTTTTCTCCCTCATGCAGCGACACCCAGGTTCATATCGTCGCTGTTTGTGACTTGCTGCTTCACACATACACAAAGGCAGAAAGCTTGTCGCGGGGTTAATGTGCCTCATTCAAGTTGAGGAAGATAGCATTCATTTAGGGGGTCCAGGCACATTATGTGATGGACAATTTCCGATAGCGGTCCTGCACGGGGCAGACAGAGAATCCTCGTAATGGGCACGTAGCTAAACATCGGGCAGTCTACCACCCATCCCGAGTCTTTCTAGTCTACTGAGGCTGTTTACCTCCTGAACTGAGCGAGGCACTGGTATTAAGGGAGATGAATGTAGGTGGCATAGCTGTTACTTGTGGCCGAGTTGGAGAAGTTTCCTGAGTGAGCGAGGGGTCAGTGTAGAGGACGGGGCAGGGTTACTGCCGTCAGGGTTGGGTTTGGGTGAGAGCAAGTGAAGGTGATGGTGGAAGTATCAGCCTTGGATGGGAGGTGGGTACACTGGTAGAGATTGAATGAGTGTGAGGTCTCAGAGAGAAGATGGTGGCACTTATCCTGGCAGAGTGGAGAAGGACGTTGAGTTTTTTCCTGCAATACTGGGCATTTGTCCAGACAGCTGAGACTGCGTGGACCTGGTTGGCAACCCCCTGGCCAAGGTGACAATGATCTGGTATTGTGATCTCTACCACTGGTTGTGGTGAAAGAGAATGTCCCATGCTTGCACTGCCTTGTCCAGTCAGACCTTCAGGAGGCTTCCCACAAATCCGGGCACAGAGTTCACCCTAATTGCCATGTATGGGCAAATATCAGGAACAGTGCAGGGCTGCTCCAGATTGCCAATGATTGTCCCGGGTGCACCACAGGTTGGCAAAAATGGCACGGGTGCGCTGGATGCCAGTGGGGGTTTCCCTAGATATCTGCTCAGTGGCAAGTTGTTCTGGAAACGGTGCATGGTAAGATAGGCTAAAAATTGGATCCAGAGGATGCTACAGAGCTGTAGTATGGAATTACATGAGATGAATTTGGTAAGATATGGCGATAAAACTGGTTAGGCCTTGACCTCCAAAAGCCTTGAGGCAATTTGGATTTGGTCAAAAGGAAAAAAAAACCATGTGATTCAGTCAAATATCTATCTCACTAATGTAACTTATTGAGTCATACAGCACAAAAACGGTCTGTCAGTCCAACTCGTCCAGGTCAAACCAAGTTTCCAAAACTAAACCAATCCCATTTGCTAGTGTTTGGCCCATATCCTTCCAAATCTTTCCTATTCATGTACCTGTCCAAATGTCTTTTCAATGTGGTAACTGTACCTGCATCTGCCATGTCCTCTGGCAGCTCATTTCACATACAGCTACACTCTGTGAAAAGTTGCCCCTCAGGTTTCTTTTAAATCTTTCTCCTCTCACCTTATAATTATGCCCCCTTGTTGCTTTCATGCAATTGACCAATTTTTAGTTCAAGAGTCTCCTGTTGTTTAGATTCACCAGAGATAATGGGAACTGCAGATGCTGGAGAATCCAAGACAACAAAATGTGAGGCTGGATGAACACAGCAGGCCAAGCAGCATCCCAGGAGCACAAAAGCTGACGTTTCGGGCCTAGACCCTTCATCCTCTCTGATGAAGGGTCTAGGCCCGAAACGTCAGCTTTTGTGCTCCTGAGATGCTGCTTGGCCTGCTGTGTTCATCCAGCCTCACATTTTGTTGTTTAGATTCACCAGTGGCTTTCTTCTACATCGTAAACTAAGTAGGTTCTAAGACCCAGTCAAGGAAAGGGGATGCTGGCAGCAAACTACCTCAAGCTGGTTGTCGTTGGCATCACAGCATGTACAACTATAGGAGGTTTCACTTCCTAAACTCTGAGTAAACAAGTTCCATAAGACCATAAGACATAGGAGTGGAAGTAAGGCCATTCAGCCCATCAAGTCCACACTGCCATTTAAATCATGGCTGATGGGCATTTCAATTCCACTTCCCTGCACTCTCCCCGTAGCCCTTGATTCCTTGTGAGATCAATTACCATTGGGTTTATTAGATACTATCTTCTATTTCTGGACTCTGGTTTTAGTCTCCCCATAAGTGGGAACATTTCCTCTACAGCTAATTGTCTTTTAGGCTGGAATGGTGGCTCGGTGGTTAGCACTGCTGCCTCACACCACCAGGCATCAGTGTTCAATTCCACTCTCGGGCATCTGTCTGTCTGAGTTTGCATGTTCTCCCTGTGTCTGTGTGGGTTGCCAGGTGTTCCAGTTTCCTCCTGCAGTCCAAAGGTGTGTAGGTTAGATGGATTGGCCATGTTGAATTGCCCATAGTGTCCAAGGGTGTGTAAATTAGGTGGCTTATACATGGGAAAAGCAAGGTTACAGGTAAAAGGGTAGGGGGATGGGTCTCAATGGGATGCTCTTTGAAGGCTTACTGTGGACTTGTTAGGCTGAATGGCTTGTTTCCGCACTGTGGGGATTCTGTGAAATGCCTGAGTTTGCTAATCCTCAAAGATTTAGCATGACATCAGCCAGCTGCAGCTCATCTTGAGCGCTGAATTTAAGTTTGAGACATTTTCGCCTGCCAAAGCCAGTTACTTACACCCCTGATTAGTCTGCAACTACTACTGAATGCACGTATGGACAAAATAAACATAACCAGCATGGGTTTCACCATTACAGTGCTCCCATTTTCAGGTGCAGAAATGATAGACAAACATCTATAGTTAATCTTTTGATGGTAAGGATTCAAGTTTCAAATCCTGAGTCTTTGAAAAGCTGTGGAAAAAAATGGCTGCAGATTAACTTCCAAAACTGCATTAAGATATTTACCACAATATAATCCATTTACAGATGCCCGTCATATAAACCAGAGTTACATAAATTAACTAAGACAGCAATAGTCACATGGAGCTCTGACTAATTATTACAGCAGTCTTCCTGACCTTATCATTCTCACCAAGGTGTCCCGACAATTTTCAAATCTCAAAGTGGGCTTACAGAAACAATGGTTTTAGAAGCACTGGTGTAAGTATATCAGGAGCAAGTGAAATGTCATTAACATTTAACATCATGTAGTATGAGTTGGCAGCTATAGAAAGAAGCAAAATGTTTTGGCCAAGAGGTCTCTTGGGTAGTTTCCACAATCAGAAACAATGATATTAGGCTGAACTTTCCACCAAGAAGACCGATGATATAAAGGTTAGAGAAGATTATAGTCAAATATCATGGAATTTTTTACGCTTAACAAGGTTGGCACAAATTGCTGCTTGAGTATGGCAGTCCCGCAGGGGAACAAAATCCCCAAACTAATGGAAATTATGCTTTCCAAGAGCGTCTCAATGAACTTGCTTGCTCCTATAAACTACCTAGTCTAGCTGTGGAATGCAGAAAGTATTCTATTCTTCAGTAAAATGCAGCAAACTAATGCTTTAATACAATCTTAAACAAAATTGGATGAAACATTTAGCTCATCCAATCACTTCATGTAGTTCAACGTCTTTCTTGTCCTTTGGCAACAACCATTGTCAGCAAAAATAAAGAAAAGCTAAAGAAAAATGATTGCAAACTATCCCAATAATTGGTGTTGCATACGAGACAGAGTCACAAGGGCTGCATTTTCAGTAATGTTTTGGAAAATGGAAGTGGAAGCCGGTTCAGGGCCCCCATCCTGCAAAGTGTGCTGCAGGGATGGATTGTGACGGCAAACAGGCACGGAGGCCAGGGCCACTGACCTGTGCCCAGTTGCCATGGATTCCAGACTGAAACCCTCAAAAGATTTGGCAGTGGACAGTTTTATGGGAATAAATAGAGCACAAGTGCAAATTCTTTGAGTTTAGCTTCTGCATTTCCTGACAATCAATCTCTGACTAGTAGCTGCTTTAACACAATTTCCTACCCATTTCTTATGTGTTATGCAATGGCTTCTGAATCAAAACAGTAACCTCATCAAAGTCTAGAAATTATTGAATAATGTTATCATATAAATATACACATATATTCTTTTTTCTGGCATTTATTTTAACCATTTATCTTAACTCTCCTTAAAAACATGGAGAAAGGAATTTGATATAAGTGCATTAGATATTTATTTGATAACAATAAATTCTACTTGTGTGCATTCCAAAGGAAAAGCTTTACAGGCCAGAACAATTAACAGGCTCAGGTAAAACCAGCATTTCTAAATATTCAGAGATAGTAAGAACAGCAAATGCTGGAGTCAGAGATAACACAGTGTGGAGCTGGAGGAATGCAACAGGCCAGGCAGCGTCAGAGGAGCAGGAAAGTTGGGTTAGGACACTTCTTCAGAAAAGAAATTTCTAAACATTGATTTGATTTAGTTATGGGTTACAAAACAGAACAAAAAGTGTGGTGTAGTGTTGCCACTGTAGGCACTGTCTTAAAACACAGACTGATTACTTTAGAAATGTGACTTTATAGACTGCCAGGATCACCACTGACACTAAAATGAACTTGAAAATTCAAGATAAAACAAATTTTCAGACTTTGTAAGGTTACCAATGATCAATTATTGGCCCGTAATAATTCCGGCATCTTTCTTACACAAAACCATACCAAATATACTGCACTGAAACAGGCCTCTCAGCTGTATGGTATTTTTAAATTATTTTGTTTATTCATAAGGTGAGGCAATTGCAAATATTTGTCCTCAAGAAATTTACAGTGAGCTGCCCTCTTCGCGGAGCATGGGTAGGTAGGCCCACAGTGCTCATAGGAAGGGGCTTTGAAGATGTTAGCCCAGAGTCAGATGGAATGATGACGTAGGGCAAGTTAAGATGCTATATGGTTTGGACAAACCTGCCTCCATCCCAAGACCCTCCTCCCTGTGTCAAGCACAACAGGCCTTTTGGGGCCCCAGGTCCTGGTTATTGGGTTTGTATCTACCCGTGCTCTGGGTGATGATACTCCAATGCATTTTCTGTCCTTGTTTTTCTTAATGGCAGACTTCATAGGTTTGGAACGTGTAGTTGAAACAAATGCAGCGGGTTGCTGCAGAAGTTCTTGTAGATAGTACTTGCTGCTGCCACTGTGTATTAGTCATGGAGGGAGTGACTGTTGTGACTGAAGTGGATGTGATGCCAACCAAGTGGGCTGCTTTGTTTGAGGCTGGTCTCAATTTTCTTGAGTATTGATGGGGCTGCATTCATTCAGGCGAGTGCAGTGTATTCCATTGTACCTCCTGACGGTGGATGAGCTTGGAGGCTTCAGCAGGTAAAATTGCTCATCACAAAATTCCTATCTTTCAACATGCTCTTGCAGCCACATTGTTTATATGGCTAGTCCAGCTCAATTTCTGGTCAATGGTAACCCTCAGATGTTGATTGTATGGGAATCAGCTGTTGAACATCAAGAGGCGGTTTGTCAGCTTTTATCCTTCACATGTATTTCTCTGACTGTTTTACATCTCACCATATCTGGCTGATTTAACAATGGTATTATTTTTCAGGGGGTTCAGTTAAAGTAACTAGAGTATGGTGCAGAAAAACACCAATAGTGTGGGGTTCAATATCCCTACCAACTCTGATAGTTCTTGGGATTTGCCTTTCCCCATTGTGATATCAAGGCATTGGCCACAATTAACAATTCTTTGTATTGAAAATTAGGAAGAAAGTGACAGGTAATGCAACTCTGCACAGATCATAATTTAAAAAAGACTGGAAATGAAATAGATTGCTAAGGAAATTGTTGTCTGGAAGACTGAAGTTGCTTTCTTTTTAAAAAAAAGCACTTCAAACCAGCACAGGATATGCGTAACAACTGCCCTGTGGGTCACTGGGCTGCTTTTGCTCTGCCAGATGTGCTGATAAAAAATATTAGAAAATTCTTTCGGCGCTGAACAAAGACAATGTAAAACTTAGAAGAAATCAATCCCTGCAATGTGAGTTTCTTTGAAAAAGGCCTTGTACTTCAGCATTTTAAAACAGATTCAGGTTGTTTATTTTCAAATTTGAACCCACACCACAAATACATGATGAATTCTGTGGTTAGCACCGGAAACAGCTCTGCTTCTACTCTGTTCAGCAATTCTGCAATGTAAAGGGGAAGAACTAACAAAAAGAAAGATATGAACAACTTAGCAGAAAAAATAAACTCTACAACATTACATAGCACTTCTATTTTTTTAAAAAAAACTTCTTTACATCCTTGCAATGTATGCATGACGATTGTAATTGCACTTTCTCCTGTTTATTCAGTGGTGCGTACAAAATCCTTGATGTCATTTAACTAAAGGCTGCAATTAATATGAGCTTCTGACAGGTCCTAGAGCAAACAATTACTTTGAAGATGCCCCATGAGCAATTGCTAATATGTTCACTATCAGGTACATTTGTATTGTTATAAAGACACAGTAGACATCAGCATCTATAATCAGAAAAGAAAGATCGATCAGTGGTTGGGGTTTGAACCCACTTTTGATGACAGAGTCACGGCTAGCAGGTTACCTTTCTCCTTTTAGATATTCATGCTTATTTTATATATTTCCTACATTTTCTATTTGTCATTAGATATCTACAAATCCTTGCCACCAAACTTTGCAAAACATCTTCACCTTGCCTTTACAAAATACTCTTCAATTATTTAATAATTTTGTTGAGCCATGGAAAAGGCATCAACAAGGGAATTTATACAAAAACAAATCATCATGAATTAAATGGGCTTTACCCACAGATTCCATGCTTTATGAAAGGTCATCAAGCTGAAACACCCTCCTCCCTCCGGACCAACCTCAGGGAATCTCTCTCCCATTGCAACTCTCTTGTCTTTTCTCTCCATCTTCGGTCCGCCTCTGCCTCTCTCCCTATTTATTCCAGAACCCTCACCCCATCCCCCTCTCTGATGAAGGGTCTAGGCCCGAAACGACAGCTTTTGTGCTCCTGAGATGCTGCTGCCCCTGCTGTGTTCATCCAGCCTCACATTTTATTATCATTGACCTGAAACACAGCTGTCTTTCTCCCCATAGAAGTTGCCAGACCTGCTGAGTATTTCCAGCACTCTCCGTTTCAAGCCGGATACAATATTCAACTTAAAAAACCCTGTTCAGCAACTAACCAAGTAATACACTGGGTAAAAATCTTCAAAACAATCCAAGGCATTTTAAAAAGCATGATGCAGAAAGGTCAGAAGTTAGACTTCACAATGCTCCAGAATATTGGTTTGTGTATTATATGGTTCAATTTCTAGTACCTCACATCCATAAATCTCAGCAGGTCTGGCAGCATCTGTGAAGGAAAAAAACAAGAGTTAACATTTCAGGTCGAGGGACCCTTCCTCAGAACTGATGTTGGCTGGGAAATTGTCCATTTATTTGCAGAAAAAAGGTGGGAAATGGGGTAGGAAGTAAACGATAGGATAAAGCCTAAAGAAAGAGGAGAGCAATTGGACAGACAAAGAGTTGATAACAATCAGGCTGGGAGAGTGAGTAGTTGATAATGGAGACTATTAGTGACTAACAACAGGGGGTGTGTAATGGCAGGCTATGTGGTAACAAGGCCTGGTGTGTGGGGTAGGGTGCTGGGACAGTTTAGGCCCTAAAATTATTGATCTCGATATTGAGTCTGGAGGGCTGCAAGATCCCCAAGTGCAAAATGAGGTGTTGTTTTTCTAGATTGCATTAAGCTTCGCTGGAACACTGCAGCACGCCAGAGACAGAGATATTGGTCAGGGAACAGCGTAGTGTGTAAAAGTGGCAAGCAACGGGTAGTTCAGGGTCTTTTTTTGCGAGCAGAATGTAGCTGTTCTGCAAAGCAGCCATGCAGACCCTGCTTCATTTCCCCAATGTAGAGGAGACCACATTGTGAGCAGCGGATGCAATAGACTGGATTCTGGGAAGTGCAGGTAAAGTGTTGCTTCACCTGGAAGGTATGTTTGGGCCCTTGGACACTGGCGAGGAAGGAGGGAAATGGGCAGGTGTTGCACCTTCTCATGGGTCTGGGTGGGATGCTCCAAGGGTCAGTGTGGGTTTGTTGGGCCAAAGGGCCTGTTTCCACACTGTAGAGATTCTATTAAGAAAAAAGTGTTGAGGGAAGAGTCCAGAGAATAGAGTCAAAGTAGCTGAAGACTCAACCATCAAATATCTAGGGGTAGGATCTGTCATTTTGGCTGATTAAAACATAGAACATAGAACATAGAACAGTACAGCACAGAACAGGCCCTTCAGCCCACAATGTTGTGCCGACCATTGATCCTCATGGATGCACCCTCAAATTTCTGTGACCATATGCATGTCCAGCAGTCTCTTAAATGACCCCAATGACCTTGCTTCCACAACTGCTGCTGGCAACGCATTCCATGCTCTCACAACTCTCTGCGTAAAGAACCTGCCTCTGACATCCCCTCTATACTTTCCACCAACCAGCTTAAAACTATGACCCCTCGTGCTAGCCATTTCTGCCCTGGGAAATAGTCTCTGGCTATCAACTCTATCTATGCCTCTCATTATCTTGTATACCTCAATTAGGTCCCCTCTCCTCCTCCTTTTCTCCAATGAAAAGAGACCGAGCTCAGTCAACCTCTCTTCATAAGATAAGCCCTCCAGTCCAGGCAGCATCCTGGTAAACCTCCTCTGAACCCTCTCCAAAGCATCCACATCTTTCCTATAATAGGGCGCCCAGAACTGGATGCAGTATTCCAAGTGCGGTCTAACCAAAGTTTTATAGAGCTGCAACAAGATCTCACGACTCTTAAACTCAATCCCCCTGTTAATGAAAGCCAAAACACCATATGCTTTCTTAACAACCCTGTCCACTTGGGTGGCCATTTTAAGGGATCTATGTATCTGCACACCAAGATCCCTCTGTTCCTCCACGCTGCCAAGAATCCTATCCTTAATCCTGTACTCAGCTTTCAAATTCGACCTTCCAAAATGCATCACCTCACATTTATCCAGGTTGAACTCCATCTGCCACCTCTCAGCCCATCTCTGCATCCTGTCAATGTCCCGCTGCAGCCTACAACAGCCCTCTACACTGTCAACGACACCTCCGACCTTTGTGTCGTCTGCAAACTTGCTGACCCATCTTATTAGTATCTGATTAGTATCTGCTTCTTCTGGGAATGTAAGAAAATAGGAAGATAGGATAATTGGAGCAGAAAAACATCATTTAGCTCCATGAGCCATTCAATGAATACACACAATAGTCCCTTACATATCAGAAATCTATCAAATGTCACTTGCGAACCAGTATCAACTGGCAATTAGAAAGCGGATTCTGAACTTCAATCATCCCAGGGCCATGCTCTCCAGTCTGCCGCAAGCGTTGCCACTTCACAAGTTCAAACCTGTTCTCTATTGTTCTGACACCTTGACATGCCTGAAAACTGTGCACATTATTTGCTCCACGTCATCCCCAGCAACTGCTAAACAAAAACACACTGCTTCCCAATCCCAGAGGAAATTGGGGATATAGAGCATATGGACTGATCAAATGAGTCTTCCTTGTCTGGCAAGTATTTCTGCAACACATGCCCAAACATGTTTGAATGATGAGGTTGTCATTTGCTGCTGTTATGCTGTTGTCAATAAAACAGATTCATAAGTTAACATCTCATATCAATTCATTCAATTTCCTGATGTTCTTCACTAATGATCCCCGGTCAAATTGGGGAAATATAAGTGACAAGTTGCAAAGCCACAAACACCTGGAAAGCATTTTATATAAAAACAAAATGCCACAGATTCTGGGAATACAAACATAGGAATTACAAACAGTAGTAAGCCAATCAAACCCTTCTGTGTGAGTTACGAGGTATGGAGCTGGATAAACACTGCAGGTCAGAGAACATCAGAGGTGCAGGAAAGTTGACGTTTCGGGTCTAGACCCTTCTTCAGAAATGGGGGAGGGGAAGGGGAGTCTGAAATAAATAAAGATGGGGGTGGTGATGATGTAAGGTGGATAGAGGAACAGACAGGAGTCGGAGAGAAGACGGACGAGTCAAGAAGGCAGGGATGGAGCCAGTAAAGGTGACTGTAAGTAGGGAGGTGGGATGGGGGTTGGTCAGTTGAGAGGAAGTGGCTGGCAGGTGGGAGGGAAGACAGACAGGTCAACAAAGCAGGGATGAGGCTAGTGGGTAGGAAGTGGGGGTGGGGTTTGGTCAGTGAGGTGGGAGGACTCTTCAGTGTGCTCTGCCATTCAACAAAATCAAGACTGATCTGATTTTAGTCCCAAATCCGCATTGTTGCCTACCTAAATAACTTCTCACCCTTTATCATGAATCTCTGCTGTAAAAATGTTCAAACATTGCCTTTTCACAAAGCGGTCAAAAGACTCACAGCCCTGTGAGATAAATTTTTCATCTTTGAAATATGTGGATGACTCCTCATTTTTAAAGCTTCCCCTGTTATTTTAGATCATTTCAGAAGAACAAACATTGTTTTCACATGAGTAGGGTTGTCAAACAGACAGACCTAGGAGTTCAGGTACATGGTTCTTAGAAAGTTGTGTCACAGGTGGACGGGGTGGCTAAGAAGGCATTTAGCATGCTTGCCCTCATGACTCCGGCCAGAGAGGAAAGGAGTTGAAACGTCATGTTGAGGTTGTACAGGACACTGGTGAGGCCAGATTTGGATTAGTGTGTACAGTTCTGGTTGCACTACTATGGGAAGGATATTATTAAATTGGACAGGGTTCATAAAAGATTTACAAGGATGTTGCCATGAATGAAGGGTTTGAGCCATAAGGAGAGACTGGGACACTTTGCACTGCAATGCAGGAGGTTGAGGAGTGACCTTATAGAAGTCTATAAAATCATTACAGGCATAGAGAAGATGAGTACCAAAGGTCTTTTCCCTAGGGTGGGGAAATTCAAAACAAGAGGGCATATCTTTAAGGTGAGACAAAAAAGATTTAAAAGGAACCTGAGAGGCAACACTTTCACACAGAGGCTTTTGTTTTAGTTTTGGAATGAACTGCCAGAGCAAGTTGTAGATGCAAGTTAAAAGAAATCCAGAAAGGTACATGAATAGGAAAGGTTTATGGGAACATAGACCAAATGCAGGCAAGTGAGGAGAGTTTGAAAAATTTGATCGGCATGGACGAGTTGAATCGAAGGATCTGTTTCCCTGCGGTGACTCTGTGACACTTGTACGGCTCTATAACATTTTTGTACACTTCAACCCAAATCGCTTTACTCTGCGAACTGCAAGAGATACAAATCAGGGGTGTCGAACTTTTCCTCATAAGACAACCCATGCAATCCAGGTGGAAGTTTGCTCTGAACTGCTTTCCAAAATCCAAATGTAGTTGCCTCCTTAAATAAGAAAGACAATCCTGAAGTTAGAACAGCAAGTGCTAAACTCAACCGACCTGGCAGCTTTTGAAACAGTGCAGTTTTACAACTGATTCACATCAAAACGACTGACTTAAAAGCCACAATGATCACATCGAGAAATACTCATTTTTCTATTAAAGGCGAATTAGAGCAGCGTTGGAATCCTGAAACATACAGAACGCGAGAGCAACTCAGCGAGTCTGGCAGTAGCGGTGGACGGAGGCTTTACGTTTCCAGTCTGGTCTGACTTCTCCAGAACAATTACTCTATTGTCTTCCCACTACATCCTTTTTTGGAAGGTGAAAAGCAAAAAGTGGTGTGGCCCTCTTCAGACTGTGACCCGCACTTGTACTCACTTGAAGCGGAGAAACCATCAGCACTTGGTCACTGTAATAGTCAGCAATCCGTGTGTTCGCTCGCAATCCGTCAGATAAGAGACAACACAGTAAAGGTATGAACTAGACAGCTGTGCTGAAAATGTGAGCTTCTCACAATGCTGGCTAAAGTGACGGTGATGTGGAGGTATTGGACTAGGTCGGAATAAGTCAGAAGAGACAAGACAGAAGGTTATGGTCAAACAGGCTTATTTGAAATCACAAGCTCCGGGGTCAGGTTGGTCTATAACCTGATGTCACGTGACTTATGACGACGTTGTCAATGTAATTCACTTGGATGGTTGAAATCAACACATCACTTTCTACAGGCCAAGTAATGATCGGGGCGGAGAGCCTCGGGCATTGGGACGCAGTAACATGCAAACAACAATAGGGTGCTTCCAGCTTACTCACTTTATCAACCCGCTCTCCGGAATCAGCTGTGTTTTCGCCTCTTCCCCTGCGACTGGGTGGACTCCCCCTGTCACAGCGAGAGCTGCCTGCCGCGGATGGAAACCTCCTGCATTCGGGCTGATGCTACCGAGGGCTTCTTCATCCTTTGGGTCTCAGCCTGTTTACTCGTAACCACGCCCTCTCCCTAGCCCAGGGCGTACCAGGTCCTAGTGCCCAGCTCACCGCTCCATGAAATGTCTGCATTTCGCTTCAAACAAAAGTAACATCTCTTTCTCGACCGAGCTAGATTCAAGATCGATTTCAAATATATTCGATTGCTTTAACTTAATGAGTAACTGTATAACAATCGGCGTACCTCACTAGCTAAATAAGTTAACTGAGGCCCTAAACACTCCTCTAAAACTGGTTAACAGTGGTCTCAAAACGGTCAAACTCCAGAATAATTTAAATTCCTGCCAAGTATAAAGAGGTAGTAATGTCGAGTGTATAACATTTGACAAATTAAGAATATCAGTCAGGACCTTATGATTAGAGCCGAAGGTAAATCCAAAAACAAAGTGAAATTTTGTAGCAACGCAGAGATTGGAAACACTCAGGAGGTCTGGGGGTATCTGTGCAGCGAGAAATCGTGATAACAAAGACATCCCTTCAGAACTAAAGTAAGATTGAAATGTAAGATAATAAAATGTGAGGCTGGATGAACACAGCAGGCCAAGCAGCATCACAGGAGCACAAAAGCTGACGTTTCGGGCCTAGACCCTTCATCAGAGAGGGGGATGGGGAGAAATCTTATTCCAGAACCCTCTCCCCATCTCCCTCTCTGATGAAGGGTCTAGGCCCGAAACGTCAGCTTTTGTGCTCCTCCAGAACCCTCTCCCCATCCCCCTCTCTGATGAAGAGTCTAGGCCCGAAACGTCAGCTTTTGTGCTCCTGAGATGCTGCTGGGCCTGCTGTGTTCATCCAGCCTCACATTTTATTATCTTGGAATTCTCCAGCATCTGCAGTTCCCATTATCTCTAAGATTGAAATGTAATTGGTTTTGAGAAAGTGAAAAGGGGGAAGGGAGGAAGGATATAAGGGCTTGTCACTGATTAGGTAGAGTCCAGGAGAAATTAATTGACAAAAGAATTTGTAGTACAGAAGATAAAGAGAACGATCATGACTGGAGTAAAGAAACAAAAGATTTTACTGGCCGAATTACAAAATAATGTACGGCTGTATTCAAAAGCAAAACAAAACTGTAAAAGGTTATAGTCAGCGCTTGAAACAAAAGAGCCAAAATGGAAGCAGTATTCACAATTAACACAAAATGATTGAGCTGAATGATCAGTCTGGAATGCTGTAAAGTGTCCATTCAAAATATAAAGTGCAATCTGTAACTATTGCCTTGAGTTCAGGGAATGTCAGGGTCATACTCTACAGACTGAGCACAGGGGTTCCGCAAAGCCAAATTCCACCAAATCTGCATTTGGTTTGCTCACTGGAGAGGAGACTTCATTGCAGTGAGTAACGCTTCACTCCTCAATCGCCTCCAACATCTGGAACCCTTTTCCCCTTCATTTTTCCACAGGAACGTGGATGTATATACCTGCCCTTTTACCTCCTCGCTCCTCATCATCTGAGGCCCTAAGCACTCCTCTAGAATGAAGCCTACTCCAGAGGTGTGAGCTAACATGCTTGAAAAGATTATTAAAATATTTATAAGTTGACATGAAGAAGGGAAATACAATATTTTTGCAAGAATGTCTACATCGTGTAATGTCACATTTAATTGTTTAACATTAAGCAACCTGAAAATCCTATTATTGCACATCATGTATATTTATATGTATATGTATGTCCATTTAACGTCATGTATAGGTGAAGATAGTCGTACAACAGTCTTATCTCCACCAAAAAGTCAAAAGCTTCATTTAAAATTTTAGATAAATAAAACATCCTTAGGCTGGAAGTAAAAGATGTAACTGAATTTCGAGCTTCAACCGGTGTTCATAAATTTCTCAAGCCCTATTCTTTATGCTTTAATCTAAATCTCTCAATGTGCTTTAGTGCTGGAAATCCTTTGCTCTGCTGGCGTTTCAATGAAAACACAGCAATGAACAATGCCTGATGCAAAATAAAAACTGAAAAGAAAACTGCGGATGCTGTAAAACAGAAACCAAAACAAAGTTGCTGGAAAAGCCCAGCAGATCTGGCAGCATCTGTGAAGGAAAAGAAAGAGTTAAGGTTTCGGGTCCGGAGTTCTGAGGAAGGGTCACCGGACCCGAAATGGTAACTCTGTTTTTTCCTTCACAGATGCTGCCAGATCTGCTGGGCTTTTCCAGCAACTTTGTTTTTGTTCCTGTTTAAACGCCAGATGCAGGCCATTAACAATCTATCTAGCTTTGCGATATTTTTTATTAATTCTTTGTATCGATACTTCAGAGTTTTAGCCGAATAATGGGACAAATGGCTACCAAACAAAACACCAAATATACGGGAAAGTCTATATATAATTTACAGAATGACAAGACAGCTGTAATGGATAACAATTCGCTACGAAGCAGTAAAATTCCTGAATCCAGTCTGAAATAAACGATTTGGAACAGCAACATGACTGTGCAGGCACTAGGACCTCGCAGATCACAGTAGGATCATTCAATGGAGGCGTTGCATTATTTGAATTCGCCCAAATGTTAGAAATTGCAGTTGAACTTTGTCCTTAAAATTGGACGTTTCTGTTTCTTTTCATTACTGAATGCCTTCATGTTTTTCAAACTGATCTTTAACAAGCTACAGAATATGTGACAAATAAAGTGAAAATCAATATCATAAGCCCGTTAACTACGTTCCCCAGCTTCTGCTGAACACAAATCAAATTTATGAATTTATCACTCAGCAGCTTCATTTAGCCTCGATTTTAAACTTCTTTGTCCCTGTTAATAAGAAGAAACAAGATATATTAGGTTGAAAATTCAGCGACAGTTGATCAACACCCATGGAAGAGGACTTTAATTATAGGTACTGACAGACCAACAGAGTAGACCAAGCGGCCCATCAAATCTGTTCTGGCATTCAGTAAGGTCATGGTTGACCTTAATTATAATTGCATTCACCTCCCTTGTTTGATAAAGCTGATAGATAGTGACACAAGAAGATTCATTCACTGTAAAGCCGGAATCCCGCTGGAGCCCTGTCAAAATATTTAAATAACCTTATATTGAACATTCACTGTAGTTAACATCACTCATGTCAGGCACAGGAAGATATTATTTTTAGCAAAAACATTTGTCACATGTTTGCTGCATGTATGTGGTTGTCTCATTGACAGCTCTCCAAACTAGCCAGGCAAGCTGTTAATGTCAAACTGGTAGAGAAGAGGCAAAAAGAATAAAAACAGCACAAGGTCTGGCATTGACCTAGGTACCAGAACCGACAACAGTGTCCAAGTGTTGATGATCCTGCAGAGTCCTGCTGACAAACATCTGGAAACTTGTGTCAAAATTGGGAGAGCTATCCCACAAACTGGTCAAGCAACAGCCTGACACAGTCATACTCACTGAATCATTCCCAATGGATATTACCTCAGATATCAGCACCAGCATCCTTGGATATATGCTGTTCTCACTAGTAGCACGGATCCAGCAGAGGGGACTACGCAGTGCTATCCAGACAGAAGGGAATTCTCATGGGATGTGCCAACCTGGTGAAACTGCCTGTTTGTTCATCAAACAGTGGAAGAAGTATGCAATAGATAAAGCTAAGCAAACCCACCTCCAGTGGCTCAGACCTAAGATAATACAGCATAGGAGCAGAAGTAGACCACTCAGCCCAGCAAGTCTACTCCACCATTCCAAAAGATCATGGCTGATCTGATAATCCTCAATTTCACTTTCCTGCTTTTTCTCCATAACTTTTGATTCCCTTACCAATTAAAAATCTGTCTACCTCAGTCTTAAATATACTTAATGATCCAGCTTCAACAGTGCAATGTGGCAACAAATTCTGCAGATTCACTGCCATCTGAAAGAAGAAATTTCTCTTCATTTCTGCCTCAAAAGTGTGACCCATTATTCTCAGATATGTCCTTTGGTTCTAGACTCTCCTGCAAGGGAAAAAAAAAACCTGTCCTCACATATCCTGCCAAATCCTCTTAGAATTTTGCATTTTTCAATAAGGTCACCTGTCATTTGTCTATATTCCAACGGATACAAGCCCAATCTACCTCACCCTTCCTCAACAGACAGCTCCTCTGTACCTAGTATCATCCCAGTGAACCTCCAACGCCAGTAAATCTTTCAGGGCACCTCAACAATTCACAGCATTCCAGTTATCATCTGATTAGTGTCTTCCACAGTTTTAGCTTACCCTCCCTACGTTCATACTCCATAACTTTTGAAATAAAGGCCAACATTCCATTTGCTTTCCCCATTGCCCACTGAACTTAGATGCTAGATTTTTGTGATTCATAGATGAGGACTCCCAAATCTATCTGTTCTGCAGCTTTCTGCAGAATTTCTCAACTCAGTTCTTCTATTCCTCCTGCCACAGTGCCTAACCTCATATTTCATCTGCCAAGTTTGTGCCTATTCAGTTAACTTGCCAGTATCTCTCTGCAGCCTCCTTTTGTCATTCTCACTATTTGCCTTCCTGAATATTTTTATGTCCTCTTCAAACTTGGCTATAGTGTATTCACTGTCTTCATCCAAGTCATTAAAATATAGCAGAAATAATTAGGTGCCACAGTTTACAGAGGAAAGACAGCTGTCTGAGGTCTTTCTGCTGAAGGTAAATGAGGATCCATTCAGTTATCTGATCATCCTAGTGTGTCAAGTATATGTAAATATTACTTTCGTACGTGTAAGAGAGTTCATTAGCTTTGTGTATAGTCAAACTCCAATCTTTTGTGTTTACTTGAAATGTGATTGTGCCGAACTGAACTGCTTTTGTGTCAATGTATATATACAAAGATGCTTTATGAATAAAGTGTATTTTCAAACTAAAAAGCAGTGGAGTCTTTTAAAGGCATGGAGAATGTATATCCCCATCCTTTCCAAAAATGAACCATGACACTTTCAAGTCAGCTCATGAGTCTCAAAAATGTAGAAGCAATTGGCTATTGGGCCTGTACTCATTGGAATATAGACAAATGACAGGTGACCTGTCATGCTAATGCATCCAGATCTCATGAGGCACTGTTAGCATTTACAGCGCGGAATCATGTTCTAACACAATCTGCAACCTCACGGCCCAGCATAACTCCTACTCTACCATTACCGTGAAGCCAGGAGATCAACACTGCTACAACAAAGAGTGCAGAAGTGTGTCAGGAGCAGCACCAAGCATACCTAAAAATGAGCTGTCAGTCTGGTAAATCTACAAAGCATGACTACTTGCATACCAAATAGCATAACAGTGAGTGATTAGTGATCCCACAATCAGTAGGAACAGATCTAAGCTCTACAGTTTGGATTCAGCCAGAATCATTCAACACTGTTTTCATTGTGGACCTTGTCGAAACATGGACAAAACAATTGAATTCAAGTGTGTAGGAGGAAGTGGTACCCCTTAACACCAAGGCTGTATTTAACTGAGTGTGGCATCAAGGAGCCTTAGCAAAACTGGAGTCAATGGGAATTGGGGCTAAACTCTCTGATGGTTGGAATCTTAGCTGGCACACAGGAAGATGCTGTGGTTGTTGGAGATCAGTCATCTCAGCTCCAGGATATCACTACAGGGATCTTCAGGATGGTATTTGAGGCCCAACCATCTTCAGCTGTTTCATCTGCGACCTTCCTTCCAGCTTAAGGTCAGGAGTAGGATGTTCGCAGATGTTGTTCAATGTTCAGCACCATTCACACATTGTCAGATATTGAAGCAGTCTATATTCGAATGCAATAAGATGTGGACAATATCCAGGCTTGAGCTGACAAGAGACAAGTAACATAAACACCACAAAATGACAATCTCCAATAAGAGACAATCTAACCCACGCCCCTTGACATTCAGTAGTGTTACTATCACTAAATTCAACCAACAGCTGCATGAACAACCGTGAGTTACTATTACCCAGAAACTGAACCGGACGACCCATTTAAACTCAATGGCTACAAGAGCAGACCAGAGGCTAGAAGCACAGCAGTGAGTAACCAAATGTTTGACTCCCCAAGCCCTATCCACCATCTACGAGGCACAAGCCACAAGCCTGGATGGGTGTAGCTCCAACAGCACTCAAGAAGCTTGACACCATCCAAGATAAAGCAGTTCATTTGATTGGCACCACGTGCACTGACATACCCACCACCAATGCTCAGCAGCAGCAGTGTGTACTGTCTACAAAACAGACTGCAGAAATTCACCAAGGATCCTCAGACAGCACCTTCCAAACCCACAACTGCTCCCATTTGGAAGGACAAGAGCAGCAGATACATGGGAACACTACCACCTGCAAGTTCCCCTCCAAGCCAACTCACCTGACTTGGAAACATATCACCATTCCTTCGGTGTTCCTGGGTGAAAATCTTGGAAATCTTTCCCTATCAGCATGTGGGTTACTGCAGCACATTGACTGCAGCCACTCAAGAAGACAGCACACCATCACTTTCTCAAGGGCGATAAATATTGGCCTAGTCAGTGACACATCCCAATAATAATAAAATATTAGTGTGACACGTTGACTCTGCTTTTCTCATCAGCTTCAATTGTCATGTTGCAAATCTTCCAACCTCATCTTCCTGTGTTGGGATATCTTTCAAACATCTCAGCAGGACCTCTCTAAATGGGACAGATTGGCTTGATCATAACTCAGGAAGTTGCATTGGGGAGGCAGTGGGGTATTTAAGGGAAAGATGTGTTTTAAATGCCAAAAATCAAGTTTGTCTTTGAAGGACTCAACCAAGATTAAACACATTTGATGAGGGGAGAATGGAAGGAAAGGAATTGTCTATTGGATCAATTCCAGGATAACTACCATCTTCCCCATGGTAACCTCCGGGCAGCAGATATAGGAAGAGTGGACAGATGGAAAACCAGTTAGTGACTCAGACTCTACAGTTAGCACAGCTCAGTTGATAGACGTCTTGGTGTGATATTTCATCCAAAAGGCTGCTTTACCTGATGCGATAATGCTTGTGTTATCTCATTTAACATCAGCAACTAGATATGGTTCTTATGGTATTGCTAAGTACAGCACACATTTATTACAGCTATTGGATGTAAACATTCCTCAAGCACATACACATCTGGGTCAATGTTAAACTGTTCAGTTACAATGAAGGAGCGTGCTTCCATGATTATGTCAAGCTTCTAATGACCTGAAATAAGACTGACTATGAGATCAGCATATCCTTAGGTTACATGCAATGATGCATTAGTGATAGCATGACTATGTCACTTAACAGCATATTGAGATACTGAATATGAAATGTAACACATCCTTCTTTTTCCAAAGATAAAGAACTATTCCTAATATAGATACATAGTTGTATACAGGCACATGTTGTCAATTTGATAATTACATAGACAGGTAAAACTTAATACTTTGCACTTCAGTGTAACATTAAGGAGTTTTGATAACTTATGCCAATGTGGTGATTGTGTATCTGTCTATAAAGTTCCACATCATCCCTGTAGTACTTTTTGGCTTGCTACTGGTTAATCTCACTCAACACTTTTTTCATTCTGACTATCTTGTGAAATGTCACATGTCCCGACCAATGTCCTCAGTTCCAGAGTAGGTAGCCACTTGGCTGTCTTCTGAGAAAAAGTTGCACTGCGAATGGTAATTCTTAAAAATTGATTCAGGGGATGTCGGCTTGGCTGGATAGACCAGCACTCATTGTCAGTCCCTTACTGCTGCCTTCTTGAACCGTTGCAGTCCATTTGCAATGCTGTGAAGGAGGAAGTTCCAGAATGTTGGGTCGAGTGACACTGAAAAAACAGCAGCACATTTCTAAGTTAGCATGCTGAGAGGCTTAGAGGGAAACTTCACTGTGGGGCAGGGGATGTGTGTTCCCATGCATCTCTTGCCCTTTTCCTTTGAGATAGAAATGATCATAGGTTTTGAATGTGCACTTTAAGGAGACCTGGTGAAGTTCTGCAGTGTATTTTATTGATGGTAAGTGGTGGAGGGATGCTTGTGGATGAGATGCCAGTCAAGCAGGCTGCTTTGTCATGGATGGTCTTAAGCTCCATTAGTGTTGCTGGAGCTGCTCATCCCTAATCGCCCTCGAGAAGGTGGTGGTGAACAGACTTCTTGAACTACTGCAGTCCATGTGCTATAGGAAGACACCCAATGCCATTGAGATGAGAATTCCGGGATTTTGATGCAGCAAAACTGAAAGAACTGCGATATATTTCTAAGTTAGAATGGCGAGTGGCTTGGAGGGCAATCTGCAACTGCTAGTTTTCCAATGTATCTGCTGCTCTTGTCTTTCTAGGTTGATGTAGTTGTGTGTTTGGAAGGTGGTGTCTAAGGAACTTAGGTGAATTTCTGCAGTATATTGTCAAATAGTACACACTGCTGCTACTGGGTCTTGGTGATGGAGGAACTGAATGCTTGTGGATGTGGTGTTAATTGAGCGGACTGCTTTGCCCTGAATGGTGTCAAGCTTCCCAAGTGCCATTGTTGTTGTTCTTGTCATCCAGACAGGCAGGGAATATTTCATCATAGTCCTGATTTGTGCCTTGCAGATGGTGATATTACTTGCAAGTTCACCTTGCTTTGGGACACAGGAGGTGAGTCACTCATTGCAGCATCCCTAGCCTCTAACTTACTCTTGTAATCACAATACTTATCGATTCAGTTCAGTTTCTGGTCAATGGTAACCCCAAGGATGTTTATTCTGCAAGATTCAGCAATGGTAATGCCATTGGATGTCAAGAAGCAATGATTAGATTCACATTTGTTGGAGTTGCTCATTGCCTGGCACTCTCAAGACATGAATGTTCTTTGTTAGTTGTCAGCTTGAAGTTGGAAATTGTCCAGATCTTGTTGCATTTGATCATGGACAGCTTCAGTGTCTGAGGAGTTAAGAGTGGTGCTGAACATTGAGCAATCATTGTGAACTTCCCACTTCTGATTTTATGATTGAGGAAAGGTCATTGATGAAGCAACTGAAGATGGTTGACTGAAAAAAAAATGCCTTCTCCATTGGAATTACCTTACATGAAAATGCAGCAACACAATCTTACTTTGTTGATTAACACCTAATGATTGCATATAATTTCCTGAGTGGTGGACCGTTTGAGCGTGGATAATGAGCTGTGATGTGGCATGGGTCACTCGTCATGTATTCCACATATCATGAAATGCTTTGCCATGCGAACCACAATTAGCACTATCTGAACCAGGACACTGAATAAACTGAACATAACATTTAATATGTTGTAGTCAGTCCCACTCATTGTGTTGCTGTTTTATTGATCAATGGGAAATTCACAGAAGTAATCCTTTAAAAGGATGCATTCTTCCCCATATGCTATGAATCCATTGTTACTCTCAATCTAAGAATGGATGAAATATTATGGGAAGTAGAGGGTCTCTCTTCTGCTGGGATTGATACATTTGGCATGACTCACATGCATTCACTAGTCATTGAATACCCTGATTAATCCCCAGATAGTGCACAAACTCACTTAGAACATAGAACATAGAACAGAGAACAATACAGCGCAGAACAGGCCCTTCAGCCTGTTGCACCGACCTGTGAACTAATCTAAGCCCCTCCCCCTACACTATCCCATTCACATCCATATGCTTATCCAAGGACTGTTTAAATGCCCCTAATGTGGCTGAGTCAACTACATTGGCAGGCAGGGTGTTCCACGCCCTTACCACTCTCTGAGTAAAGAACCTGCCTCTGACATCTGTCTTAAATCTATCACCCCTCAATTTGTAGCTATGCCCCCTTGTACAAGCTGAAGTCATCATCCTTGGAAAAAGACTCTCACTGTCCACCCTTTCTAATCCTCTGATCATGGTAGTTGTCTTGTCAGTTTCAGCCCCCATGTGTCCTTGGTGTAACATATACACGATATCTTAGTTTAACATCGACATGATGCCTTGGTATAATGTTTTACTGTTTGACATTTTTGCCCTTATTCAAATGACTTGTTGTGATAAAATAAGTTCACATCTATCTGGCCAAAATGAACAAATCCTCTCAGGTATATACTGTTCTGGCACCTCTGGATAATGATGTTACACAACTCCTATAGATGTTCGTTTGTGTGAGTGTAGATTAATAACCAAACCTTCATAAGGGCAAAGACTTTGTGGATTGCGCTATGAAAGTTTGTTACTCATGTATCATAAACAGAGCATTTTGACCAGTATCCCAACTCTAGACTATATTTCAGCATCGTTTTAAAATGGGAATTAATTTAATCTTGGAAGAACTTACATTATAATCAAAAACTAATTAGTTCTGTTTTCTTAGTGGATAATATCCCATCCACAGATTTATATATTTCTGTGTTCGCTATCACAGGAATTGATGCTGCTTAAGGTTAAGAACTCTCCTTTGTCAAATGCTTTGAATTAAAGTTAGAATTAGAATTGGAGTAGGCCTTATAGTCACATGTACTTGAATGAGTGCAGTGAGAAGTTTGCAATATCTTATGGAGCCATCTGAGGTACAGGATACCTAGGTACAGAAACATAAGTATTGTCACAGGATGGAAAGAATAATAAGTAGAGTCCAGCATAGGAATATAAAGCATTTAAAAAGATTGATAAGTCCCCTGGGCTGGATGGGATTTATCCTAGGATCGTCTGGGAAGCCAGGAAGGAGATTGCCGAGCCTTTGGCATTGATCTTTAACTCGTCATTGTCTACAGGAATAGTGCCAGATGACTGGAGGATAGCAAATATGGTTCCCCTGTTCAAGGAGGGGAGTAGAGACAACCCTGGTAATTATAGACCAGTGAGCCTTACCTCAGTTGTTGGTAAAGTGTTGGAAAAGGCTATAAGAGATAGGATTTATAATCATCTAGAAAAGAATAATTTGATTAGGGATAGTCAGCACGGTTTTGTGAAGGGAAGGTCGTGCCTCACAGACCTTATTGAGTTCTTTGAGAAGGTGACCAAACAGGTCGATGAGAGTAAACCAGTTGATGTGGTGTATATGGATTTCAGCAAGGCGTTCGATAAGGTTCCCCACAGTAGGCTATTGTACAAAGTGCGGAGAAATGGAATTGTGGGAGATATAGCAGTTTGGATCAGAAATTGGCTTGCTGAAAGAAGACAGAGGGTGGTGGTTGATGGGAAATGTTCATCCTGGAGACCAGTTACTAGTGGTGTACTGCAAGGGTCGGTGTTGGATCCACTGCTGTTTGTCATTTTTATAAATGACTTGGACGAGGGCATAGAAGGATCGGTTAGTAAATTTGCAGACGACACTAAGGTCGGTGGAGTCGTGGATAGTGAAGAAGGATGTTGTAGGTTACAGAGAGACATAGATAAGCTGCAGAGCTGGGCTGAGAGGTGGCAAATGGAGTTTAATGTGGACAAGTGTGAGGTGATGCACTTTGGTAGGAGTAACCAGAAGGCAAAGTACAGGGCTACTGGTAAGATTCTTGGTAGTGTAGATGAGCAGAGGGATCTCGGTGTCCATGTACACAGATCCTTGAAAGTTGGCACCCAGGTTGACAGGGTTGTTAAGAAGGCATACAGTGTTTTAGCTTTTATTAATAGAGGGATTGAGTTCTGGAACCAAAAGGTTATGCTGCAGCTGTACAAAACTCTGGTGCAGCTGCACTTGGAGTATTGCATACAGTTCTGGTCACCGCATTACAAGAAGGATGTGGAAGCTTTGGAAAGGGTGCAGAGGAGATTTACTAGGATGTTGCCTGGTATGGAAGGAAGGTCTTACTAGGAAATGCTGAGGGACTTGAGGCTGATTTCATTAGAGAGAAGAAGGTTGAGAGGTGACTTAATTGAGACATATGAAATAATCAGAGGGTTAGATAGGGTAGATAGGGAGAGCGTTTTTCCTAGGATGGTGGCGACGAGCACGAGGGGTCATAGCTTTAAATTGAGGGGTGAAAGATATAGGACAGATGTCAGAGGTAGTTTCTTTACTCAGAGAGTAGTAAGGGAATGGAACGCTTTGCCTGCAACGGTAGTAGATTCGCCAACTTTAGGTACATTTAAGTCGTCATTGGATAAACATATGGATGTAAATGAATTAGTGTAGGTTAGATGGGCTTGAGATCGGTATGTCAGGTCGGCACAACATCGAGGGCCGAAGGGCCTGTACTGTGCTGTAATGTTCTATGTTCTATGTACTTGAATTACTGAAAAAGTCCAGCATGAGAATAAAATGTTTTTTGAAAAGTACTCAAACTACAGACCTTTTCACAAAGGCCAGACCACCATCGATCCTTCAGACCACACTGGGCCAAGTGTCCAGATTATGCCCGACTTCCAAAACTTGAGCCCTCACTTCCACTTCGCAAGGGTCTCACTTCCCCCTCTGCGTCCCTGGGTCCGGGGCTCGTCCCCAGGACCCGCCTCCTGCACCAGTCTGGACTTCGACTCGTCAGCAACAGCTTCTGATCTGGGACTCACTGCTTCCACTCCATCCGGGTAAGTTTAAGAAGTTAATAGTTTATGAAAAGAAAACTGCAGAAAAGAGAAGAAAAACTAAGAAAAAGAATGGGCAGAATGGAGGAGCTCCAGCTTGAGTGTCCTACTCTACCGCTATCTTGCTGAAGACCCATTCTCCAAAGCTACTGTCCGGTTGGTCTTCTAGTATTTTTCCAAATAACTCTTACTAAGATATTCTGAAGATAGCCAATGTTTCTACTGTGCTGTGAATTTACCTCTAACAGGGTCTTTTACCTGAAATGGCAATGCTAATGTTACTTCCTGTAATCTAAGAATGGGAGTGGATATTGCGGTGTTGAAGATTTTAACAGACATTTATTATTACTATCAATTATATATAAACATTTCATTCCTCAGACATTGGAGTATCTGGGTGAATGTTAAGTTGCAATGGAGGAGTATGTTTCCAGTGGAGTGTTAGGCTTGAAATGATTCAAGTTAAGATGGATATGAAACCTTTATTCCCTCAGGGCAAATGGTACGATGCAGTAATTATATCATGAGTATTGCTCTTAAAGGCACTTTGACTGTAGGATATAATCTAATGCCTCTTGTCCTCTGAGTTAAGTCCCACTTCAGAGATTTGAGCACCAAAACCTAAGCCACATTCCAATGCAGCACATATGTGAGAGCACTGCACTATCGTCAGTATTGTCTTTTGGATGAAACACGGAGCCAACACTCAATCTGCTCTTTCATGACATTGTAAAAGATCTATGGTGCTATGCCGAAAAAGAGCAGGGAAATTATTCCAGGCATCTTGGTAAATATTTATTCTTCAAATATTATTACAAACCAAGTCAATTGTTTGTTAATTATAATGCAGCTGTCTATAAGACCTTGCAGTGTACAAATTGGGGCTGTCATGTTTTAGATATCACAACAGTGACCCTATTTTAAAAGCATGTTATTGGCTTTGGGATGCCCAGCATTATTTGTGTAGGATAGTAGTGGATCAGTGCCACCATGATGGATAAGGAACAGGAAATACCACCTGCAATAATGACATGTTGCAGACTCCATTGTCCAAGGTTCTTATTACTGTGACTGCACATGATCTGGGATCAATTCTTTCGTCATACTGTTTGACAGGACACAAGGCAATTTTTTGTTTGAAAAAAGGAAATAATTGAATCTATACAATGGCACTCCCTTCTGGACTTCCCGAACTCTCACTAAATCACCAGATGTATTATGCAACCCTTACACATCTACCCGGAATAATCACAAAGCAGTCGCTTCTCCTTGCCAAAATCCACTGAGCCCTGTTCCCCAGCAAATCAGTTTGAAGAATTTTACTCTCACATCCTTAAAGAGCTTAATCCAACTGCCCTTCAGCTCCTCTGATGTTTATATTCCATCAATGTAGCCTGTTATTTCAAACATTTAACCTGTACCATTTATATTACCCTTCACCAACCGGAACAATTTGCCATTTTGTTATTTGTTTCCTAAGTTTGCTTTGAGTGCACTTCCAGACGTACTCTGTTATACCCAGTTATGGGCTAACCCAACCAGAATATGTCAAAAAACAGCGAATGCAGAGAGATGAGCATGACCTGGGACAGCTAGATCACATTCCTGATGATAATAAAGTTGCAGGAAACGGTTTAACCACAAGATGTGACATTTGCAGCTGTATTGTACTTTAATAACAACACAATTGAAGTGATCGCCTTTAAAGTAGGAGGTGTCCTTATGATGAGATAGAGTTCATTTGTCCAAATGGTAAGACCAACACAAGACATGAATTAATTACCTAGGAGGACAAGCCTAAGAGATGATTCTATCAACAATACAACACCATTGAGGAGGCAAAAGCCAGCAACTGTGGCTGCGCATGAAGAAAGAAGGATAAAAGGAAGACTAAGGTCATGCAAGGCAGAACAACCCAGGGTTAACACTCCGACATGTGTGCAAATAGCTCAACCAGCACGCTTAATCAACCCGACCACAGGCAGGTAATGTCACACACGGTAATATCACACACACAGTAATACCACACACAGGTAATATCACACACAGCTAATATCACACACAGGTAATAGCACACAAAGGTAATATCACACACACGGTAATACCACACACAGGTAATATCACACACACGGTAATATCACACACAGGTAATATCACACACACGGTAATATCACACACAGGTAATATCACACACACGGTAATACCACACACAGGTAATATCACACACACAGGTAATATCAGACACAGGTAATATCACACACATGGTAATATAACACACACAGGTAATATCACAGACAGGTAATATCACACACATGGTAATACCACACACACGGTAATATCAGACACACGATAATACCACACACACGGTAATATCACACACAGGTAATATCACACACACGGTAATACCACACACAGGTAATATCACACACACAGGTAATATCACACACACGGTAATATTACACACACGATAATACCACACACACGGTAATATCACACACAGGTAATATCACACACACGGTAATACCACACACAGGTAATATCACACACACGGTAATATCACACACATGGTAATATCACACACAGGTACTATCACACAAGATTACATTTCACATGGATAATAGTACACAGTAATATCATACATGAGTAATATCACAAAGGTAATATCATACACAGTAATATCACACAGGGGTAATATCACACACAGAAGAGAGTGCTTGATTAATGTGGTTGGGATAATTCATGATTAAACCATCTTCAGTGAAATAAAGCATTGGAATTAAGGGAATGAAGGATTGTAGGGAAAAGATAGGACAGTGGAGTTGACGATTATCAGGCCAGCTCTGATCTCATAGAATGGGAGAACAGATTCAAATGGGCTGAATGAGCTACTTTTGCTGTAATCTCTTGTGATGGTCGAATGGAAACCTGTGGATCCTGGTTGTTAGTTGATACAACTGGCAAGCACATGTGAAGTGCTAGATATGAGTCAATAGCTCCCTCCTTTCATATTCTAGTTTTACCGGTTATCCATTATCCATTCTTTGTTCATGTTGTAAAATGCTTTGGCTTCATTCTGAATGTGAGGTGTATTGGAGAAAACCTACAGTTGGTTAGTTGGATGTTAGTATTTCTTTAACAAGTACGTTGTGTCCCTGACTTATGAACGGAATCTCATACTGGGTGTAATGTTACTGATCTGATCTGGGAGCATTGCCTGGACTGATGAACAGTTCTTTTCCACTGGCTTGCATTATGCTGTGACTTATGAATAGGTATCAGAATGAAACACATTCGCAGCCCAGGAACTGCCGGTAATCAACTTTCCATAAAGCACATGAGAGACACTTAGTGTCCAAATGCTGGTACTGCAATACATTCTCGGTTTCTGATAACTCCTGTGCGCTGGTTTCATATTACAGCCAGGAGTTGGAGCCATTACGTCGATTTGCGATCCAGTGTTGAAGTGAAGTTAAACAGCAATTCAGACAGAAAATGGGTGAAGGCACCATTGGTGTAACACAGACCTGACTCTTGCATTTTGCTGTACTCAAGAGGGTGCCCATACTGCAAATCTCAGTCACAATACCTTTTGCTGACCAGTTTGACAAAGCCGATTTAGTCCAAAGTGATAGAGGAAATCTACAAATGAGTCTAACTGGAAGAGACCTTTGTCTTAAACAAATTCTAGCTTATTATATGATGGAAATCTGGTTACATTAGTAAAACAGACTGAGGGCTGAAACTTACATCTTTTTGGGTAAGTTCAAGTTGTGTTGAATTTTCTGGAGAATTTCTTGCTACTTGGCCTGGTGTTACCAAATGCATTTAATAATTATCTCCACACTCTATTGTCGTTTCTTATGTCTACTTTCTTCCCCATCTCACCATGCATTGTTCTTGGAATCACCTGCCACTCAGTGGAGATCCCAGGATCCACCAGCATTCCTGCCACGTGCCCTGTCTTTAAAAGGCAATCAGACAAACACTGTCAGAGCTGCCCTGCAAGGTTCTTGATGTTTGCCCTGGACATGGCAAACAACAGGAAATTGGCTCCCCACTTTGTGGCAGGGACCTGGATGTCCCTGGTGTTCAGGGTGTGCCAGTGCTGGCCTTCCCCTTCTCTCAGGAGCATCTGTGGAGGCCGCAGCACCTCACCATGCCTGCCTGGTACCCACCTCCAGGTGAATGCCCTGTGGAGGAATGCCCAGCACTTTAGGAAGAAGGTCAACAGCCTCTGCATTCCACCTGTGCAGGTGCCAGTACCATCTCTCTGAAATTGCGCTCTCTCTCTATTACTGTACCCATATCCCACCAAGGCTCACACTCTACCATTCTCACTATTGCCCACACACATGCTCACTTACTCCAAACTCTGACAACACTAACCCTGCATGCCCTCTGTGCTGCCTGCTCACTCACTCAGGATACCTCCTCACCTGCACCAAAACTAGCAGCTATGCTACCACTTGCATCTTCGACAGTACCGGCCTCCCTCTCATCCCTTGAGGGAAGCAAGTCCACAATCTGGGTCACAGTCAGATCAATGGAGATAGCAGTTGCTCAGGAGCCCCACTACAACTAGTTAAAGCCAGCCTCTGATACCTGTCTAAGCCCTGGTCGGGGCAGGCAATATTAAGATCATAATGGGTGAGGAGCCAAGGACAGACAGCACACCATCCACCTTCAATGTTTCTGCTCTGTAGAGAAAAGTGTAGAAAGGTAAGGCCAGGGACACTGTAAGCATTAAGGACAGCCTAGAGTGACTATAATGACAATAAATGAAGATACAGCCTGGTACAGTCCAGGAGCTGTGTGTGTGTCCCTTAGCACACAGCATCCTTGCTGTAGAACTACTATGAGAGTCGTTAAATTAGGAATTGTTCAATCTACCAGTCCAGGGCAGTTATGACACACTTCTGGAGCAGGTGGGGTTTGAACATAGGCCACCTGGCTCAGAGATAGGGACATTACCAATGCACCACCGAGCCCTTGATCTTATCTTGAGGTGCAACTTTGAAGGGGAAGTGGATCAGAGGGTCCTTTGAGGTTGGCACATAATAAATGCTCATGTCTGTGAACATAATGTGCATGCGGCAGTGTCCATGGAGCATGCCCTGAGATGACAGAGGCTGCTTTCCAATGTGGAGATCATTCGGAGTGAGCAGTTAGCTGAATCGGCCATGTCCCTGTTCTGATTTCCATGCTGAATTTTCCCAAAGGCGAACTTGTGTGGTACATTTGGTGAAATAGTTGGCTGAATATTAATGAGGTCAGTCGAACTGTTAATAAGGCACTTAACAAGTGTTAAACCCTGTCACTTTCCTAGTGAGAAGCTTGTGAAAAGCATAAAAGATGTTGTGAACTGCTGCTAATGTCGAGATGGGCCTCACCAATCATGTCACCTGATCCAGCCATACGTTTTGCCATAGTTCACATCTCTCAGACCCCTATGAGGTTCTGCCCTATGATGCTAAGACTATGAGGAGATCAAAGATACCAGATCTACCCCCTGCAAGGTCCTCAGACATTCTGCTATTTCCCATTCAAATTGTGAGGGCAGCATCAGATTTCTTGGAATTTAACAAACTTAATCTGCACTAATCCTTTCAGAACCACAACCTTATATTACAGAAATCAGTTGGAGAAATATCTGACTGGCTTAACTCCAGGCACCCAGCAGTAGCTTCACAGAACCGTTCATCAACACCTTCTCAAGAGCAACAAATGTTGAGTTTGAAGATAAAACCCACATCCTATGAAAGAATATTTAAACAGTGACACCAGACAAAAAGACATACCAGACATAAAAATGGATTGGAACTAGATGCACATGATACGAATATTTAATTTTGTAACAAAAGAACGGCGTTATATACATTTTAAAGGCAGCCATGACGTGGATGTGCTGGTGTTGGACTGGGGTGGATAAAGTCAGAAGTCACACAACACAAGGTTATAGTCCAACAGGTTTACGTGAAATCACACAATCTTTCAGAGCGCTGCCCCTTCATTAGTTAAGCAACACTCCGAAAGCTTGTGATTTCAAATAAACTTGTTGATGATGACCTGGTGTTGTGGGATTTCTGACATTTTAAAGGGCCTTTGTTTTCGTGAATCAAACATTGAACAAAATCGGCTTCAGTGAGTACCTGAAGTCAGATATTTTCCCACAATCATTCACTTCCTCTGACCTACCTGTCATGGGAAAATACTCAAAACAACTCAAAATCCTCTCGCTTGCACACTACTAGTTCAGACAGAAGGAGGCTATTCTCACAATTACCGGCAGTGTTGATGGGGGTAGGGAGGTGGTAGATGTACAGTTTCTGGGTTTTTTGAAGGCATGGAGTAGGATGCCAAATGAAAGGGCGCACAGAATGGCCTCTGGCAAGAGGGTTGGAATTTAAAAATAGTCAAGTCTTTTTAACACTGTACAGGATGTTGGTGAGGTCACATCTGCAGTGTTCTGTGTAGTTAATGTCCCCTTTTTTAGGAATATTATGTATGCGTTGGAGGCAGTTTAAAAGACTTATTATGGTAATTCCTGAGCTGAAAGGGTTGCCTTATCAAGAATGGATAAACAAGTTTGGCCTTTATTTATTGGAGTTTAGAAGGATGAGGAGTGGCCTTATTGAAATGAACATGATTCTGAGGAGCTTGATAGGGTAGATGTTGAGAAGATGTTTCCACCAATGGGGGAGTCTTGAATTAGGGGACATAGTTACAGAATAGAGGAATACTCATTTAAACTGAGATGTGAGGGAATTTCCTCTCTCAGAAGGCAGTAAGTGTAAGCAATTCTCTACCATGGAGAACTTTGGGGAGTAGATACTGAGAGTATTGAAATAGGAAGGGGATAGATTTGTGAACATTGAGGAGTTGATGGCTATGATGAGTTGGCACAAAACACAATTGGCATCCTGGGCCAGGCCAGTCATGATCATGTTGAAGGGAGGGCAAGCTTGGGGGCCAAAGACCTGCTCCTGCTGTTATTTCTTATCATAGCTGCGTCACCTACCCGGCTACTCTCAATCAAGAACTCTTTCCCCATAGGTAAGCACAACTTTTTTCCTTTCAAACATACCAGGCTGAATCTCACTAGAAACTGGTTTAGTATCAGGTTTGTTGAGGTTTGTGGAGGGTTTCTGTCTGTGACACTGAAGGGGTTTTCGCACGCAATCATCCAAATGCCCCATTAGGCACGTACCATGCCCCTGTGGACCTCCCACTTGCTGTAGGCAGAATAATGTGCTGGGATTCCTGGGATTCCTGGCACCAACATTATATTTAAAAGACTATTGTACACCTGGTAAAGCGCTGACAGTCTGGAAGTGCTCTGCATGGACTCTGGCAAATTGGCTCTCCTCCTGTATCTCTGAGGAAGAGAGGATTGTGGGCAAAGCTACCCCCTGCATCAGCTCAAATGCTGACTCCTCGGTGGTTCTTTGAGCTGGAGGAATGTCAGGAACACATGCTGGTGAGCATGGCACTGCCACGTCTTCGCAGCTGGTCAAGAGAGAAATTCCCCTGGTTTGCCATCACTCGATGGCCTGCCGAAGACCAGGCTCCTGCTCAGCCTCAGCCTCAGGCTTACAATTTTGGGAATTTCCTCCGTCATAAGGTTAGAAGTGGGAATGTTCATTGATGATGGCACAGTGCTCAGAACCATTCCCAACTCCTTAGATACTGAAGCAGTCCATGTCCAAATGTAATAAGATCTGAACACTATCCAACAGCCAGGCCTTTGACAAGGTCTGACATGGTAACCTGACACACAAGGTGAATTCACAGCAATGAGCTGGTAAGAGAATGATGGCGGATAGTTGTTTTTCTGACGGAGATCCATGACCAGTACTGTTTTGCATGGATCAGCACAGGGACTCTTGTTGTATACAATATATGATATCTGATTTGAAGGAGAATGTAGGTGTCCTGATTGGTAAGTTTGCAGACAAGACAAAGGTTGAGGAGCTCTGGGAAGTGAGGGGGATTGCCAGAAAATAAAGCAGGATATAGATAGGTTGGGGTCTTGAGTGAAGACTGGCAGATGGAGTTTAATTTGGATAAATATGAGGTGATGCATTTTAGAAGGTCTAATGCAGGAGGAAAGGATACAGTAAATGGCCGAACCCTTGGAAACATCAAGAGGGATCTAGGCGTACAGATCCACAGTTCCCTGAAAGTGACAACAAAAATGGAGAAGATGGTCAAGAAGGCATATGACATGCTTGCTTAATCAGTCGGGGCATAAAGTATAAAAAGTGGTAAATCATATTGCAGCTGTATAGAACTTTAGTTGTGCCACATTTGTAATATATTACACAGTTCTGTTTGCCACACTACCAGAAGGATTTGGAGGTTTTGGGGAGGGTACAGAAATAGATTACTGGGATGTTGCCTTGTATGGAGAGTATTAGCTATGAGGACAGATTGGACAAACTTGGTTTGTTTTCACTTGAATGTCAGTAGCTGAGGGGACGACCTGACAGAAGTTTACATAGTGATGACAGGCATGGATAGTTGGAGTCTTTTTCCCAGGGTAGAAATGTCAATTACTAGAGAATGTAAGGTTAAAGTAAAAGGGGGGAAAGTTTAAAGGAGATGTGAGAGACAAGTTTTTTTATGCAGTGGGTGGTAAGTGCCTGGAATGGACTGCCAGAGGAGGCGTGGAGTTGGATACAACGGCTATTTAAGAAGCATCTTGACAGATACACGAATAGGCAGAGGAAAGAGGGATATGGATCGCATAGAGGCAAGGGGTGTGTGTTTAGAAAGGCATCAAGTATTGGTGCAGGCTTGTTGGACTAAAGGGCCTGTTCCTGTGCCACATCGTTCTCTGTTCTTTGTTCTCTCCAGCTTAAGGCTAAAAGTGGCAAGTAGCATACATGCTACAAAATGCTAATCGAGTTTTGAGAAGATTTGTAGCTCAGGTTGATGTTCTGGATGTGAATTTGCTCGCTGAGCTGGAAGGTTAGTTTTCAGATGTTTCGTCACCATTCTAGGTAACATCATCAGTGAGCCTCCGATGAAGTGCTGGTGTTATATCCCGCTTTCTATTTATCTGGTTAGGTTTCCTTGGCTTGGTGATGTCATTTCCTGCGTTGGTGATGTCATTTCCTGTTCTTTTTCTCAGGGAATGGTAGATTGGCTCCAAATCAATGTGTTTGTTGATGGAATTCCGGTTGGAATGCCATGCTTCTAGGAATTCTCGTGCGTGTCTCTGTTTGGCTTGTCCTAGGATGGATGTGCTGTCCCAATCAAAATGGTGTCCTTCCTCATCTGTATGTAAGGATACGAGTGATAGTGGGTCATGTCGTTTTGTGGCTAGTTGATGTTCATGTATCCTGGTGGCTAGCTTTCTGCCTGTTTGTTCAATGTAGTGTTTGTCACAGTTCTTGCAAGGTATTTTGTAGATGACGTTCGTTTTGTTTGTTGTCTGTATAGGGTCTTTTAAGTTCATTAGCTGCTGTTTTAGTGTGTTGGTGGGTTTGTGGGCTACCCTGATGCCAAGAGGTCCGAGTAGTCTGGCAGTCATTTCGGAAATGTCTTTGATGTAGGGGAGAGTGGTTATGGTTTCTGGGCCCGTTTTGTCTGTTTGTTTGGGTTTATTGCTGAGGAATCGGCGGACTGTGTTCATAGGGTACCCATTCTTTTTGAATACGCTGTATAGGTGATTTTCCTCTGCTCTGCGTAGTTCCTCTGTGCTGCAGTGTGTGGTGGCTCATTGGAATAACGTTCTAATGCAGCTTCGTTTGTGGGTGTTGGGATGGTTGCTCCTGTAGTTCAGTATTTGGTCCGTATTGTGTTGTTTTCTTGTAGACACTGGTTTGAAGTTCCCCATTGGCTGTTCGCTCTACTGTGACATCTAGGAATGGCAGTTTGTTGTTGTTTTCCTCCTCTTTTGTGATGCTAATCTACGAACATCTCAAAAGAGAAAGTATCTAAACATTACCCATTGATATTCAATGGCTTAACAACATTGAATCCCCCATTATCAATGCCCCAGGGGTTACCATTGACCACAAACTGAACTGGACAAATACAACAACTACAAGAGCAGGTCAGAGACTTGGAGTCTTAGAGCCCATCCACTATCTACAAGGCACAAGTCAAGAGTGTGATGGAATACGCCCCACTTGCCTGGATGAGTGCAGCTCCAACATTACTCAAGAAGCTTAGCACCATCCAGGACAAAGCAACCGATTTGATTGGCATTGCATCCAGAAATATCGAGTTTCCACCACTGGCGCTTAGTAATAGTGTGCAAGAGGTAAAGTTACCAACTCCCTCATTAGAGAGGGAGAAAAACAACAGGAAATGGTTTTAACCTGAGGGTCACCATGCCTCAGACAAGGGATGAGCAATAAATGCTACCTAGCTAGCAATGTCCTGGTCCTGTGAATGAATAAAGAAAAATATAGGGAGAACTTTCAAGACTTGTTCTTCTCAATCTCTGCCCTTGAAAATCCTTCAAGTAATCTCAGCCAGTGCGGGATTTTGGCCCGTGCTGTCATTATCCCTCTGCATGAAAAACAAAGTGTCCAGCCAACTCAACCCCAAACTCTCTCTTATAAAGCATTGATCAGTGGTGGTTTAACCTAAGGGTCACCTCCACCATCACCCGCAAGTTTCCCTTACCATCCTGACTTGGAAATATCACTGCTCCTTCACTGTCGTCAGAATTCCAGAACTCACTTCCTGGAGCATTGTGGGTGCACCTACAGCAAATGGACTGCAGTGGTTTAAGATAGCAGTTCACCACCATCTTCTCAAGGGCAACTTGAGGCAGACAATGAATGCTCGCCCAGACAGCAGCACCCACATCCTATGAATGAATAAAAATTGCTAACGAGAATCTGATTGCAATGTTCAACTTGCTTGACAACAGCACATTTGGCCCTTGATGTTGAGGACCCATCTCAATCGATTTTCCCAAGTTCCTCATCAAGGTCCAAGTCACTCAGGGGCTGGGAATATTTTCCTGTCATATTCATTTTGAAAGCTATCTTAGTCAAAAAGAGATCAGTGAGATGTTAACATTCGAGGTAAATCCCTTTAACAGAATTTGAATGAAGGCTTATGCTTGAAATATTTTCACTGTTTCTTTCTTTGCCGATGTTGGGTAGCATGCTCAGTTTTGTTTTCCCAAAATTTTATCATAATGTTTAAGAAATTAGACGTTTTGATAAAAAGAAGAGTGGAAAAAATTGGCAAAAAAGTGAAAATCCAGTCCAAAGAAATTAAATATTCAGAGTCCCAGACATGTATTTTTCATTTGTGCTTGAAAAAGTTGTTAATATATATTTTACATGCCATTAAAACAGTTTTAACTTTCTGACCATTCAGAGAATGCCTGTTCTTTCTCAGTTACTCCAATAACATGGATAGTGAAAATGAACTCACAGTGTCACTGAACTGTTTTTCCTCATTTCCGTGTAATTTCTGACCAGATTCGGAATCAGTCTGGAGACACCTGGCTGAGAGAAAGCTGCCTACTGGTTTTGCCTTCAAGACAGAGATCGACAAATTCTTTATCTTAGAAGGAATCAAGGGCTACGGGGAGAGTGCAGGGAAGTGGAGTTGAAATGCCCATCAGCCATGATTTAAATGGCAGAGTGGACTTGATGGGCTGAATGGCCTTACTTCCACTCCTACGTCTTATGGTCTTATGGTCTTAACACGGCCAGTGGCTACTAAGGTGAGGCAATGGCCCAGTGGTATTATTTCTGCTGTGTTAATCAGGACACCCACATAATGTGCTGGGGGACCTTGGCTCAAATCCCACTATGGCAGAATTTGATTCAATAAATACCTGGGAAATTAGAGTCTAATGATTATCATAAGTGCATTGCTGATTGTTGAGGGGAAAAAACCCATCTGGTTTACTGAGGCCCTTTTGGGAAGGAAACTGCTATCTTTACCTGGTCTGGCCTATATGTGACTATCTATAGCAATGTGGTTGACTCTTAATTAACTAAATTAGGGATTGGCAATAAACACTGGCCGAGCTAGTGACACCTTTATCCTGTGAATGAATAAGGCAAAAAAAAACTACCAGAACAGCATTGGCTTATAAAATGCGGGGGAAACTGAAATAAAAATGCCTAGCATATTTCTTTAATTGTTGAGGAATGTGGTTGGTAAGATGTATTCAATTCAGTGGAGCACTGGCACCAATTGGAGGGGAAAGAGTGAACAGATCCACCGGGATGGGCTTCCTTTAAACCATGCTGGGACCATGTTCAGATGAATTGTAGGGGATGTAGGCCGGGCTTTAAATGAATGAGTGGGACGGACGGTACAACTGAAGAGAAGTTTAATTAATCAAAAAGAAAGGTAGTGCAAGGTAGTGAAGAGGTGAACAATAACTAAAGTATGACAGGAAGGGATAGAAAATATATGTAGAAGAGCACAGCAGAAATTAGAACGGGGGGATAGTGGTAAAAAGTCAAAGCTGATATCAATATTTACACCTTTAAGCATTGAAAATATTATTGGAACTCAGAATAAAAGCAATACAAAAGTCCGTGGGGATGTTATTTTTTACATAGATTGGACTAATCAAACTAGAAAAAGTAGACTGGAAGAAAAAATATGCATTTGTGACAGTTTCCTGAAACAATGCCTCGTGGAACTGACAGGAGATAAAGCTGTCTTAGAATGATTATTGTACAATGAAGGCAGGATTCATCAGTAAAAGTAAAGGTAAAGTTGCCATAATCCTAGCAAACCATCAGGTTGGTCTCTCATTCGAGAGATGTGACTGTTGGTGGTTTAATTTGAAAGTCGTCACATTTTAAGCAAGGGGACAGGTTGAGAAGGATAGTCCTTATAGAGTTCATTGTAAACAAAGCCAGTCGCATACATATGAAGGGAGTGCTGGCTGAGGTAGATTTAAAGGCTTAAAGGTATAACTACACATAAGTAATGGAGAACACTTTACAAAGCAATTCCAAATATTCATCAAAATACATTCCTTTGTGAATCAAGAATTCAGTGAGGAAGATCCATCTGTTCCTTCACAGGGAGTTAAAATATTAATATTAGATTTAAGAGGCTTGAAAAGTTCATTTATTCTTTCATGGGACGTTGGCATCACTGGCCAGGACAGTTTTTGTTGCACATCCCTAATTGCAAATGAACTGTGCATGGCTTACTGAAAGGGTCAACCACATTGCTGGCCCTGAGGCCACATTGGTGACCAGGTAAGGCACCAATTTTCCTTCCATAAAGGGCATTAGCTAACTTTGTGGGTTTTTACAACGATTGAGGGTAGTTTTGTTTGCTCATTTGGTTGGATGGAGTGTGATGGGAGTTTGCATTGGCATGGTATGTGCTTTGAGATGTTGCTGGCTGTAGTGCAAGATGGAGGTCTGGAGGTGCAAACAATAAGGAGCTACCTGGAATGTTTGAGCTAGGAATTATTAAATACATATCAAGATTTGATGATGATGGCATGCTAAAATCGACTTCACACTCTCATTGTTGAGATTCTCATTTCTGAGGAATCACACCCCATTTTCCCAACTGACCCACGCTATTCAGGGACTGGGATGATTCTGTACTTAGTCACTACTAATGAGACTAGATTTCAATTCCAGATCTTATCAACTGAACTTTGAAGTTCAACCAGCTGTTCATGTTCTTTGTATTTAAGTGCCACATTATCACTAAAGAAACAATCTCTTCTAATGATGGGAATGTTCTAGAAACCAACAAAATGCACCGAAAAATTAATTAATAAAAAGGAGTAAAATAAAATGCGATCAGATTATCTGGAATAATGTGTACAGTTTTGTTCTCCTTATCTAAGAAAGGATATACTTGCCAAAATAGAAGTACAGTGAGCATTTACCAAACTGAATCCTTATGTTAGATTTTTGGGTTTGTGACCACCATTATCTAAATATTTGCAGCTGACCATTTGTAAATTGCTTTCAGATAGTTTATTAAAGCAACGGTTCAGATACAATACATTGAGTAATTAGCAAAGAAGAATATCCACCTTGGTGCATTTGATATGATTCACAGATGCCAGAGGACAACAGGCAGTTGGCACAGACTCTGTCAATTTCATTAAAATTGAGCATTTTGCTCTCCATCTAAGTGTTAGGTGTCTTCCTTTATGTCTTCTGATCCTCTTCAACTTGAACAAGACAGTTGCCTCATGAGAACAGCTCCCTGCAAGGCTTACCTGATGTGAACTACCCCTTGACAGTGAGCAGTTGTTGAACAGATGTTGTGACACATTACTTCCAAGGGCTGGTTGTTTACTCTGTCTCCTATTTACAAAAGAACGTAAGGAATATGAACTGGAGTAGGCTGTTCACCCCCTCAGGCCTGCTCCGCCATTCAATACCACCATGGCTGATCTCATCCCAGCCTCAACTTCACTTTCGTGCCTGCTCTTCATAATCCTTTAACCCAATACTCATTAAAAATCTTAAATTTGTTCAATGTCCCAGCATCCACCGCATTCTGGGGCAGTGAATTCCACAGATTCAGGACCCTTTGGGAGAAGTAATTTCTCCTCATCTCGGTTTTAAATCTGTCACCCCTTGTCCTAAAACTGTGAACTCTCATTCTAGATTGCCCTACAAGAGGAAACACCAAGTTTGCTTTGTCAATCCTTATTAGAATCTTATGTACTTCAGTTAGATGTCTGCTCATTCTTCTAAACTCCAGGGGGATTAGGCCTAAATTGCACAGTCTCTCTTCAAAAGACAAACCCCTCATCTCCAGAATCAAATCTAGTGAATCCTTTCAGCCACTAGACACAGGGCAGTGACTTATGACATTGGGATAACTATTAAACCTTATCCCACATCAACTTAAAGTTACTTGTCTTCCTTTCTAGGAACAAAACTCTCTATTCTCCAAAGCACTACATTAATAATAGGGTAAATATAGTGCAAAATAAATATTTGGTTTTGGTTCAGTGGAACATTGTGACTTCAGTCATCCCGGTGATTCTTGTGATTTTTCTGATATCTTTCCTTTTGTCTTTTTATTTAATGGAGATTTGTTTATGTTTGGAGAAGGCTAGTTATTGCTGTAATAGCAGCCAATGAATACATCATCCTTCACTGAAAATACTAGGAAATTTCATTATTAAAGGCACCACAAATTCAACACTGGGATGGCAGGTCTCTTGTATGAGGAGTGATTGGGCCAACTGGGCCTGTATTCACTGGAATTTGAAAGAATGAGAAGGGATCTCTTTGAAATGTATAAAATTCTGACAGAACTGGACATACTGGATGCAAAGGTGATGCTCCCTCTGCCCAGGGAATGTAGAACAGTCTCAGGATACATGGTAGGCCATTTTGGACTGTACCAGGAGAAATTTCTTCTGTCAGAGGGTGGTGAACCTGTGAAAGTCTTTACCAAAGAAGGCTGTGGAGGCAAAATCACTGCATATATTTAAGAACAAAATGGATAGATATCTGGAAGATAGTGGTGAATGGAGACAGAGTGGGAGTATAGCATTGAGAATGAGGATCAGCCATGATTATGCTGAACAGCAGGGAAGGCTAAATTGGCCTAATCCTTTGCTTATTATATCTACATGCTAACTTTCTGCTTCCTTGCAACTTCATATATCATGGAGTCAATGGACCATTGCAACCATAATCTATTATCAAACAATTGATGTGACAGAAAGGCAACTTCTCAGCACACCCATGCTGATGGCACGATTTTTGATTTTGAGGTCATTAAATCACTCTAACATGCACCAACAGGTTAAAAACAAAAAAATTAAAGTAGAAATTCCCCCTCCTATCTTATTTGATGAATTAGTCCTCCACTTGGTGTACAAGCCGGTCCTATTTTTCACTCACTTCATCTGTAGGTAGAAAGGTACCATGCACAGTCCAAGCATAGTGTTCCGAGTATGTGCTGCCAGGAGAACATTGCAGCTGGCCCTACATACCAGGAAATCAAGTCTCTGCTGGCTGCAAATTTCCATCCATTACTCTGTCTAGTTTTACTCAATTCAGAATTGCCAGTGTGCCAAGGTCTGTGTAAACACCCCGAGGTTGAATTTATAATGGGTGCCCCCCAAATCACCTCATGTAATTTCACCGGAAAATTGGCAAAACATCTGAAGAAACAACTAAAATTCAAACTCTCTCTGTTTAGCGAGTGTGGGCTGCGCAATTCAAGGAGGAGTCATGGGCTGCACAGTTCTGCAGGAAGGCATTTTGCCCATTATAACTTACACATTCAATTACTTCCAAAATAATGTTGAGCAAAATGCTTGACTTTATCTCAATAACTTTTGCACATTGTTCTCTGTAACTCAATCTTTGCTAATATGTTATTCCATAAATGCTTATCTTGTGCAACATGGCTTCATGTGGGTTCTTTAGTGATGTTTGAAAAGTTATTTATGCTACATAGACGGTAACCAATTTTCAGGAGCAAAAAATTACTATGAGACACTTTGACATGGTGGACTGAGGGATTGTGGTGCTAGGGGAACCTGTGCAAGGTGCAGGATGGCAGTAAAAATCTTGTGAAAATGGATGAGTTGGGGGTGGAATATTGCTGGGTGCCTAGAATTCAATTGCATTTGGAAGCATGGTTCTAAGACGCAGCCTTTGAATTATTGTCTGTAATTTCCTCTTCTCTTTCAGGTTGGTAATCTCAAAGCTGTGAAACCCATCCAAAAGGTGATACCACAAGCCTACCCAGTATCAGCAGGTTTGGTCATTGTTTGGTTACAGTGGGGAGAAGGGACAAATTTGAGACAGTTAGTCACCCTGACGACATTGACTAGATTCTCTATTCTTTACGTCTTCGTTTCTACGGGTTGGACCATGGATTTCCATTGGGTCTGTCCACTTATGGGCAAAGTATTGCAGCGGTTTCTCATTGCCTTCTGCAGAATAGTTGACCAGAAACCACTTCCAGTCTTACCATCCGCCATCAAGTATGTTGGAAAGGATTGATAGGCTGACAATCAGTCTGCTTGGTCACGTTACAAATGCACGTTCCATGGCAAAATGTGCTGGCCTAGGCTCAAATCAGAAGCTCCTGACCCAGAGCTGGGGACACCATCTCTGCACCACAAGATCTCCTCACTCTCAATCTACATTATTGCATTCTTAGAAAGATTTGACAAACAATGATTTCTCTTTCACAAGACTATGTTCTGTTACTATTTCGTTAATAGAAATGAGCATTTTCTGATGCCATGCTAACTGGTTTGTCATTCCATATATCCTATCCATCTCTAGAAGAGTAATGTCATATATGATGCCTTTCAATCCATTGGGATTTTTCCAGAATTGAGTGAATTTTGGAGCATCAAAACTAGTGTGCTATCTATTTCTACAGCTACCTCTTTTAAAGTCTTAATAGCTCCGGGGTATTTTAGCCTTTACTCTTATTAATTTGTTATTTTTTATTGGTATTAATTAGTTTACATTTCTCACTCTGTTCTGTTTCTTGGACCCCCACTATTTGCATTTTTTTTCTGCAAACACTCAAAACATTGAACATCTCACCCCTTTGTCAATTCTCATTATAATTTATTTTGTCTCAGAATCTCTTTTGTTTCATGACTGTTTCCCTTTTTTGTATAATTGATGATAATTTTACAATTCCATTTTATATGTATTGCTAATTTACACTCACGTTTTTTTTTCCATTCTTCATCAAAATTTAAACATCCTTTGCTGTTTTCTATAATTGTCCTAACCTTCAACCTTACACTCTTTTTGGTAACATTATAAGGCTTTTCTTTTAATCTAATACACCCCTCAATCCCTTTTCTAGACCACAGATGAATCATTGTATTTCATTAAGTTTTTGTTTCTCTAGATATTTACTCAGAACTATGATTTTTCCCCCCTTGAAAGTTCTCCATTACCTTTCTACCACAATGCCTTTTAACCTGATGTTTTAAACTATCTCAACTTATCCCTCAAACTCAAGCAATTGGCTTTACTGTATAAAAGTGTAAGACTGTAGTTTTGAAATTAATAGGGGAAGCTTTATATGAAATTCCATCAAATTGCTGTCGCTCTCCCCCAGAGGGCTGCTGACTATGTGATGACTAATTAACCATGATCACACAAGTCAAGAGAAAATCTGAAATAAGCTCTTGCCTGGTTGTTCGATGAAACTATCCCAAACATACTCAGTGAACTCATTCTCCAAACTAAAATTGCAAATTTGATTTGTGCAGTATACATGAAGTCCCAAATGATTATTACATTAACTTTGCTCAAGCTCCTCTCATTTTTTGATTAATATTTTGCTCAATAAACCATTCCCACCACTATTTCTACCCCTTGTTACTACTCGCCTCAAATAATATTGATTCTATTCATTGATATTTTAAGGCAATTACTAATTTTTAATTTTGTGCCTCTTTTTGAAATATTTGGTGCTGAACATTGGTCACCTTATTACTGTAATGGCTATTAGATCAAATGGATTTATTTTCTGCTGTTAATACATATGTCTTGATATAAATGTTTTGAGCATGAAGATAAAGCACTTTTAAGGTTAATTTCTTGCCACTTTTCCCTAAACTGAATGTAATTCTTGTGTATGAACACAACTAAATTTAGCCCCTTGCTGTCACACTTTTGTTCTCCATATCTTTAGCTTTCTCTTTAGAATAATGTGTCCCTTCATTTAAATCCTCCACTTTGCCCTATTTATTTTTACATCCTAACTACAGTCTTAGTTATCTGATGTGTTGGAAGTCTGGTTCTAACTTGGTTTAAGTAAAGCCTGTCCAACAACATTGGATATCCATTTTATATGAAGTGGGAATTATGCAATCGGATACGTATGAAGTCACCATGTCTAATGATTTGCAGGTTAGCTGCATTGGCCATGCTAAAATGCCTATAGTGTCCAAGGTATGCAAGCTCAGTGGATTAGCCATGGAAAATGCAGGGTTAGGTTGCGGGGGATGTGGGGTGTTGGTTTGGATCGGATACTCTTTGGAGGACAAGTGTGGACCTGATGGGTAGAATGGCCTGCTTCCGCTTCCATTCCGTACGGAATCTATGATTTCATGTCATCTTCGGATGAATGTTGCTATTGAAAAAGGTTAGAAATTAGAATGGGCAGTACAGAATGCAAGTGGTTTCATACACAGGCTGATCTAAAATCAATTGTTTTAATGTTGTACATGTTTTTTGTACATCTGGACTGTCCTAGTATATGGTTCACACATTGCTTCATTTGCCTAGCATCATTCGCTGTCTCTTGGGTGTGATCTTCATTTTCAATCTCAAATAATTCACATCACATTATACATATGATTATACATCACATCCAATTTTCCTTTCCATTGAGGCTAAAAAAGATATAGTTGAGTTACTGATTTAAATGGATCGTTAATTTTATAGCTGCCCATTCTACCCTATTGTCCAAAGTTAAAACTATCTCAAAGGATTGCTGGCGAAACTCAGCAGGTCTGGCAGAATCTGTCGGAAGAAAGCAGAGTTATTGTTTCAAGTCCAGTGACTCTTCCCTGCCTTCACCTGACTACAACACTGTCCCTCCACCTGGACCCCTCCCTCTGGCCTTTTGCCCACCCTCAGCTTGCTGTTTGACAATTGTCAATGTGACATTGGTCACCTTTATTTCTCTGACCCCACTTACTCATTCAAGCCTATCTGCCTCTGAACTGACCATACTCGGTGCTCTCAGATCCAATCCTGGCTTTGTCATCATGCCTGGCGACAAGGGGTGCTGTTGTTGTCTTGTGTGCGATTTCTAAATTGTGGAAGCTCAGCGCTAGCTCTAGGGCACCTCCTCTTTTCCCCTGGACAATCTTCGAGCATCAGGCCAAAAAGACAAGTCACCTCACTTGAAATATTAACTCTGCGTTTTTCCCTCAGATGCTGCCAGACCTGCCAGTTTTTTTTGGTCTTATCTCAAAGAATGTTTAAATGTACAAGCAATCCTTTGACATACCAGCAGAGGACTCTGCAAAGTGAAGCAATGAAGGTGTAACATGAGTCAAAATGTAGCATTATATTTAATGAGGGAATGGCTTTCACTTCAGCAAACTGTTTTTTGTCATGAAATGATACTGTTCTCATTTGTTGCAGCTATAATCAGAAACTTCCTTTTAAACAGTTTGATTGCTGTATTAAAAGCAAGGAGCACAGATTTTGGCAAATACATTAGAATTTTTAACTAAATATGTTCTTCGTTGTTTTTGTTGTTTGGATTGTAGACACAGAGAGCTGAATATGGAAGTGGAGACAAGAGCCAGGTTTGTTTTTGGGTCAGAACTCAGTGCCAGTTGTGCTGGATTGAAAGGGCTAATATGAGCAGTGCCATAACACACCCACCATGATAATATCACATGGATGTGTGGGTAGAACAGCTTAAGATCTCAGTGGAGAGAGACCCTGACATCTGGTCCTCTTCAAAATCTCTTTGACTAGGGGCTGAATATTACGTTTTGGCAAAGTGTGAGTTACATTGAGCTTTTTTTTGAGGGATTCTCGCCACGAGGCCTGGTGAGAATTCTTGTCGTACCTTACCAACCCCATCTCATTAACTAGTAACTAATGCCTATGGTGACCCTCTCATTCGAATCCGTCCCCATCTCATCATTGCAACATTACCAGAACAACTTGTCACTGACTGGATACCTGCCAAAAGGCTGGCAGCCTTGTGCCAGTACCATCTATAAAATCCCAGTGTGTACCTGGAAAAGCACAGTCAGTCCAGAGCTGCCAATGACAAGGCAGGCAAAGGGAAATTGTCTTTTCCATGCCCCAGGCTAGCACGCTAGACCATGCCAGCCTAGTCTAAGGTTGTCACCTGTGTCAGTGCAGTCTCAATGTAGAGGAATGTCAATGACCTTCTCCACTCCCCCCAGGATATATGCTACCATTTTCCCTCTGATACACTATGCACACTTCATCTCTGCACCTGTACCCACCCCCTCACCAAAGCTCATGGCCTACCACACTCACTATTGTCTGCAACGTCTGCCGTTTCTTGTTGTCAACCACCCCAACCTTCCGATAGCAGGTAGCCCTACATGCCTTCCGTGCTGCGTACTCATTTGCACCAAACTGTGCTACCTACTTTTACCTCCCTTAATACCTGCCTCTTTCTCATGCCGTCACAGAAGAAGTCCCCTGCAGAGTAGAAAGAGCCAAGGCGGATGGTTGGCTTCCTGACATTTGGCTCCTCACCACTTACACAGGAAGACCATAAGACCAAAAGATGTCAGAGTATCAGGACAAGTGGCACTGCTCCACCATTTGATCATGGTTCTTATGATTCTTAACCCTATTCTTCTGCCTTCTCCCTATAACCTTTGCTCCCCTAACTAATCAACAACCTATCTATCTATTTCTCCAAATATGGTCAATGATGTGACTTACCAGCCTTCTGTGGCAATGAGTTCCACAGACTCACCACCCTTTGGCTGAAGAAATTCCTCTTCATTTCAGTTCTAAAGGGTCATCTGTTCACTCTTAAGTCTTAGCCTTTCCAACTATTGGAAACATCTTCTCCACGTCCACCCTATCCAAGCCTGTCAGTATACTTAAGTTTCAATGAGATCTCCAGTTATCCTTCTAAACTCCATTGTGTCCTCAATGAGTCAGAGTCCTCGACTGTTCCCTATATGATAAGCCCTTCAACCTTGAATCATTCTTGTAGACATCCTTTGAAACCCCTACAAAACCAACAGATATGGGGCCTAAACCTGCTCTCAATATCCAAATGCGGTCTGAACAAAGCCTTATACAGACTCAAAAGTACATCTCTGCCCTTGTATTCTAGCCTCTTGAAATGAATGCTAACATTGCATTTGCCTTCATAACTGCCAACTGAATCTCATTGTTAACCTTAAGAGAATTTTGAGTTTCCTGACTCCTATTGCCCTCAGTATCTGACTATGGCTAAGTGTCTGGATTGCTATCAGAGGCTGCCCTTGACTTACTGTGCTGGGAACCCCTGGCTGAAGGCTATCCCTCCAGACTTGACTGTTCCTGCTGACAACTATGATAAGGTTCTTGTCTTTGTGCCTATGCTAAATGGCAAGGCAAGACAGAAGTAGTATCAACCCTGGTAGGTCTGGCCAAGCAGGCAAAGTGCAAATCAAGGTAATGCAGCCCAGGGATGCTGTGAGCATCTAGGTGACTCACAGTGAGTGAGTGCTATGACAGTAAGTGAAGGGCTTAGAGTTGCAGCCTGGTGCAGTCCACAAGCTAGGCATGTGACCCCTGAATGCCGAGTGTCCTTGCAGCAGTATTACAATGAGAGTTGCAGGTGCACTAAAATGCAGAAGCATTGTGTAAGTGGAATGGAGGAGTGCTCTTCAGGATTCTTGGAGGCCAACACATATCAGATGCCAACGTCAATGGATATGGGGTATGTGGGGCTGTGGAGTGCACTCTGAGATGTTGGCTCCCAGTGTCCAATGTGGATTCCCTTTCAGTCACACAGTGAGCTGAAGTCACCAGGCACCTGTTCTGATTTCCATGTTGAGAAGTCTCAACATTTAACTTGTTTATCGTGTTTGGTAAGATAGGAAGCTGAATATTTATGAGGTAAATTGCAGTATTAATAAGATGAGTAATAAGATATAATTTGACTTAATTTTTAGCTCACTGCTGCCTGGTTAGAAACTTGCCCTGCCACCTGGAAATTTCATTAAAGATGCGGGAAGATGCTCTCATAGTTGCTAACCTATGGCACATCATTTAGTGATTGCTGTATTTATACTTGGCAAGATCCCTATATTCCTGAACTCAATTTACACCTCCCAAGTAATAATTGATCTCCCTATACTTCATGCAAAAAGCACTACACTGTATGTTTCTGTGTTGAACTTTATTTGTCATTCTGCCAGTTTATATATTCTGGTACAGTCCTCATCAGTCTCGACCAGCCACCAATATGATGTCATCTGCAACTTTAGAATTTGATTTTCACTCTACTCTAAAGTCCATGGCTGCATCCTAGAGGATAAGGATTATTCCTTTAGAAAATGGCTTTCCATCCGTCTACAGGGGCCCTGGACATAATAGTGGATATGATCCAACCAACGTCATTAGCTCAGTAAGGCAACTATTGAACAGAGTACCCGCTTCCTAAGATGCATCTCCAATTCCTGGACCAGTTGAGTGGTGCTTTTAGACATGATGCTTGTTTTAGATTAGATTAAATTCCCTACAATTTGGAAACAGGCCCTTCAGCCCAACAAGTCCACACCGCCCCTTGCAGCATCCCACACACCCCTGAATACTATGGGCAACTTAGCAATGGTCAATCCACCTAGCCTGCACATCTTTGGACTGTGGGAGGAAACCGGAGCACCTGGAGGAAACCCACACAGGCACGGGGAGAATGTGCAAACTCCGCACAGACAGTCAGAGTTTGCACATTCTCCCCATGTCTGTGTGGGTTTCCTCTGGGTGCTCCGGTTTCCTCCCACAGTCCAAAGATGTGCAGACTAGGTGGATTCTTTAAAATCCTTCTCCAAGGGTCAGTCTACTGCACTTACCATAACATGGCCGTCCTGAGAGATATGGATCTTGATGATGGAGGCCTTGAAATAGGACAGCTCATCGCACAAAGTACAACAGGACGAAGTAAGAAAGGAAGAAGATTTTAAGGCAGAAACTGGATCCTCAGCTTCCTGACCCACAGACTGCAATCAGTGCACGTCCTCCACGATAACACTCAACACTGGAGCCCCCAAAGGATGTGTCCCCAGCCTCCTACTGTGCTCCCTGTTCACAAGTTCGCCGATGACACTACCATAGTGGTACGGATATCTAACAACAATGAGTCAAAATACAGAAAGGAGATAGAGGGCTTGGTGACATGGCGCAATGAGTTAACCTCTCTCTCAACATCGGCAAAACTGAAGAATTGATCATTGACTTCAGAAAAAAAGGAGGACAACATGCCCCCATCTACATCAACAGAACTGAGGTTGGGAGGGTTGAAATGGTCAAGTTCTTTGGAGTGACGATAACCAACAACTGTATGGGATTTCTCACATAGATATGACAGTCAAGAAAGCACAGCAATGCCTCTGCTTCCTCAGGTGGCTGAGGAAATTTGGCATGTCCATAAAGACCCTCACCCACTTCTACAGATGCACAATGGAAAGCATACTGTCCGGGTGCATAATGGCCTGGTACAGCAACTGCTCCGCCCAGGACCATAAGAAACTACAGAAGGTGGTGTGCACAGAACAGATCATCACGAAGGAGGGGAGTTCAGAGTCAACCACCTTGCTGTGGGTCTGGAGTCACATGTAGGTCAGACCGGGTAAGAATAGCAGTTTCCTTGCCTAAAAGATACTGGTGAACCAGACAGGTTTTTCCTGACAATTGACAAAGAATTCTTGGTCATCATTAGATTCTTAATTCCAGCTATTTTATTGAATTCAAATTCCACCATCTGCTGTGGCAGGATTCAAACCTGGGTTCCCAGACTATGATCTGGGTCTCTGGATAAGCAGTCCTGGGATAATATCACTAGGCCATTTACACGGATTGCTGCTGTAGAATGACTGCCAACATCATCAAAGACCCCTTCCACCCCAGTAATGATCTCCCACAACCTCTTCCATCAGGCAGAACATACAGAAGCCTCAAAACATGCACCACCAGGCTCAGGAACAGTTTCTTCCTGGCCATTATTAGACCTGATGAAGGGACTCTCTAGCCTCAAATATTGCTGATCTTGCTAATGTTGATCTCACCTTGTGCGCTCCCTGTGCAATGTATGCCTCTGTCTAAGTTTTCTTACAACTTTTGATCTGTACATCCTTGCTTAATGATGATCTGCCTGTACTGCTCGTAAACAAAGCTTTTCACTGTACTACGGTCCACGTGACAATCAATCAATCATTTTGGGGCGATGGCAGCATAATGGAAATGTCATTGAGCTGGTGCCCAGAGTTTATTGTTCTTGGCTTGTGACAGCAAGTGGAATTTGAATTGCATTAACAAAAATTCTAAAAATGAAAGTTGGTCTCAGTAATGATGTTCATGAGTTGTTGTAAAGGTCCATAGTTATGACTTTGAGGGGAGGAAATCTAGCCTGATCTGATTAACATGTGACTTGAGACCAGCAACAATGTGGTTGAGTCTTCACTGTTCTCTGAAATGGCCTACTGAGGACAATTAATGCTGACCTCGAGCAAAGACCACAACCCATCCAGGAATTTAAAAAGAAATACAAGGCACCATCTGACCTCTTGGGTGGCTGTAAAAGCTTCCAAACTGTTGTTTCAAACAGCTGGCATGTTATCCCTTAGCTGACATTTATCCCTCAATTATCATCAGAAAAACAGACAGTTCCTCCCATTTGCTGTCTGCGAGTTTGTTGTATAGTTACTTCCTGTAAGATGGCAGTAGAATAGGGCTTCTGCACCTGTGACTTGTCCGCACTGTCAGCTTTTTCATTTCTTTTCCCTCTTCCCATTTTTTTTTCTCTTTTCTATGTTAATTTACCCATCTCTTGATGAAGAGCTTGGTTGCAGGGGCAGTGACTGGACCCAGCAGCGCAGACATGTAACAACAGCTGTGGAGTCAAACCTGGGCCAGTACAGGTCCGGGCAGCATTGACAGTGACCGCATCAACGAGATGGGCCTTAAATGGGCTCATGATGGCAGTTTGGGCCGGTGCAGCACCCAGCAGGAGCACTGACCTCAGCATTGGTGAGGCCCAGCAAGCATTCACAGTGGCAAGGGCACTGAAGTGTAGCTACTTTCATTCCAGATGCCATGGAATGGCGAAGGAGGCTCGTACCTGGCTACCAGGCCCACAGCCCGTGGTGGACCACCTAACAAGGAGTGTAAAGGTGGACACTTTCTTTATTTCTTCATTTTTCTGCCTTTATGTTCTACGTTTTGGCTTGTTTTTGTCTGTTGTATGATGGTGCCAGAGAGTATTTTGTAACAATGATACATGCGACAACAAATAAATCAAATTTTACTGTGTGCCGTGTTTTCTGCTGAGCCCTCATAAAACACTCTGTTGCCTGTAAAATGCTTTGGAATTTTTTATTGTGGTGAAAAGTGCAATATAACTTTACATCTTTCTCTCCACTCATAAACCTAGCATTCACTTTGTGTTTTCTTATGGCCTTGCTAATTTGGCAACACAGTCGTAAATGTACAGGGAGCTGAGGACGCATCCTGGGGCGGCTCCAGTGTTAATTGTTATTGTGGAGGAGGTGCAGGTACCTATCCTCACTGATTGTGGTCTATGGGTCAGAAAGCTGAAGATCCAGATGGAGAGGGCAGAGCTGAGACCAAGGTCCCAGAGTTTTGAGATCAGTCTGGAGGGGATAATGGTGTTGACTGGCGGAGCTGTAGTCAATGAGCAGGAGTCTGACATAGGTGCCCTCGGTGTCCAAATGTCCCAAGGACGGATGCAGGGCTAGGGAAATGGCGTCCACTGTGGACCTGTTACATCATTCGGCAAATTGTAGGGGATCAAGGCAGGCTGGGAGACTGGAGTTGATGCGGGCCAAGACCAGCCTCTTGAAGCACTACATGATAATGGAGGTCAGAGCCACTGGGCAGTAGTCGTTAAGGCACATTGCATGTGCTTTCTTAGGTACTAGGATGATGGTGGTCTTCTCAAAGCACGTGGGAACTTTGGCTTGTGGGAGGGAGAGGTTGAAGATGTTGGTGAATACCTCTGCCGGTTGGTCCGCACAGGATCTAAGTGCCCGACCGGGGACACCATCCAGGCCTGCTGCTTTCTTTGCGTTGACTCCCAGGAAAAATGATCTGACATCTGCAACGGTGACAGAGGGAGCAGGTGTGCCCGGGGCTGTTGGGACAGGTGTCACCGTGCCCACTGGCATTCTGCTCGAACCGAACCGAGCATAGAAACCACATTGTTCCAACGTCCCCTTCAGGGCAGCATGGTTTCCCTGTTTCCTTGTAGATTTCCTGCATCTAGGGTCCTGGGAGTCTGTAAGTCTGCTGCTCCAGCAGGTAAGTGAGACGGGTCCGGGAGGCACGCAGGAGAGGGGGGGAGGTGGGGCTGAACCTTGTAGCTAAAATCCGTCACCCTTGGAACCATTCTGGTAAATCTCGTATATACCCTCTCAAGGACCCTCAATTTCTCTCAAATAAGTAGTGACCAGAACTGAACATTGTGATCTGGTTCTGACATCACCACAGCTTTATACCTTCCTTGCTACCGTACATAATACAAACCCAATACTTGATTTACCAAGATCAAGATCCCATATGCTACACTAATGACTCTCTCAATATGACTTGCTGTCTTCAAACATCTTTACCTATCTGTCTCAGGTCAGGCTGTTACTATTTATTCTTTTAAATTGCGCTACTTAGTCTATACTTTCTCACCCTATCCTTTCCACCAAATACATTACTTCCCTGATAACAAAGTGTGGAGCTGGATGAACACAGCAGGCCAAGCAGCATCTTAGGAGCACAAAAGCTGACGTTTCGGGCCTAGACCCTTACTTCACTCTTCTTTTAAGAATACCATCTGCCTCTTTACTGCGCATTTTGCTCACTTATGTTGATGTCTTGTTGCAGGTGATTGATCTTATCCTCACTGTCTGTCCCACCCTCAGGTTTTGTATCATCAGAAAATGTTGATATTTTAGTTTGCATTTCGATATCGAAGTCATTTAGTCTTTTATATATAACAGAAAATAAAAACAGGGCCTTTGAATTGGTAAATAAAAATAAAACTTCAGGATAGCCGATGGCAGTAGGCCACACTGATTGGAGGTGGCCACCATCCAGATGAACCGTTGGAGATGTGTGGTTACCTCCCACAGTGCAATTCACTGAAGAAATAAATAAATTGGGAAGTCATCCCCAGCTTCTCATGTAACCCCTTTCCAAGTGATGGGCACATTGCATTTCAACTTCTTTTTCAGTTCCAAATGATCTCGTGAAATCTTTCAAAGTCTGAATCCTCACTCATTATAAACACCTGAAAATCCTCACTTTCATTTTACAGAATCCTTTTTGAGACATTCTTTGTTCTTACCAGTGTTGAGTTTAATTAATTTGGAGGAATCCAATCCTCACAGTACCAGGGACCCCCATTAATTTATAACTTGCCTTGTTGCTTGTCAAAAGCATAAAGGGTAGAGTGTGATGCTCCCAATGTCAAAATGGACATCACCAGACTTCTTATCAAATTTGGCACAAATCTCACCATAGCCCAAATCACTTAGATTCCACTTAGAGACCTTTGATGCAGATAATTTATTTTATTTTTAGTTTGCAAGTTTTTATCGTTGCACTTTATTGCGTGTCCCACCTGCTTTATTGAATAATTTTTTATTTTTGATTTTTGGCGTGTCTTTCCTTTTCAGTACAGATAGCTTTCAAATTGAAAAGCACAATGTTCTCAGAATAAATAGTTCCTTCAAGGTTTGGAGTATATTACAGTGTAAAAATTGAGCAAGAAGAATTGCCAAATTTCCAAAAGTTGTAAGTGTATTGACTCCTGTGAGGTTTTAGCCCTCCTCCTCATCACTATCCTGTGACTTGGACCTTGATTTGTCAGATGGGACCTATCTTGAACGCCCACACTTCACACGACCGGATGCAACTAGGTTTTGCTATCTGGTGCACAATGACCTGCACACATCCTTCTCATTCAAGTAGAGGTAAAGGTTGTAAGTTATCTGGCCACAGAAACACCACAATATACGCATGACTGTTAGCCAGGATGTCTGGTGATGGTGTTTTACAACAAAAGGATACCCTGAGGGGATTCTCACACTCAATACAAAAGCAGAAATCTGTGAATGTTGGAAATCAGAAATGAAAATACAAAAAAGATACCCATCAATGAGGAAAATTGCCCCCGGATAGGTCTTCTACATAAAAAGCTGGACAAGTCAAACCCGGCCAATTTCTGCTCCATTGGTCTCCTCTCGATCACCTATAAGATAATGGAAAGCATCATCAACAGTGCTATCAAACTGCATTTTTATAGCCCCACCCCTCCTTATTTATTTCTGAGCTCCCTTCCCACTCCCCATTTCTGAATAATGGACCCGACCTAAAAAGTCAGCTTTCCTGCTCCTCTGGTGCTGCCTGACCTGCTGTGTTCCTCCAGCTCCACGCTATTATCTCTGAATCCAGCATCGGCAGTTCTTGTTAACTCTGACCTGTTCACTCATGTAACAAGGTAGAACACAGCAGGCCATGCAGCATCAAAGGAGCAGGAAAGCTGAGTCAGCCTTCTTGCTCCTTTGATGCTGCTTGGCCTGTTGTGTTCATCCAGCTCTACACCTTGTTACCTCAGTTTCTCCAGCATCTGCAGTTCCTACTATCTCTGATCACTGACAGTCAGTTTGGTTACTGACAGGCCCACTCAGCTTCTGACCCCATTATATCCTTGCTCCAATCATGGATAAAAAAGCTGAATTCCAGACATGAGGTTGAGAATGACTGCCGTTGACAGCTGGATTGCATTTGACTAAATGAGGCATCAAGGAGTGTAAGCAAAACCAGGGTCAATGGGAATCAGAGGGAAAACTGGTTAAAATCATGTCTGACAGAAAGGAAGACAACCGTGGTTGTTGAAAGTCAGTCATCTCAGCTCCAAGACACCTCTGCAAGAGTTCCTCAGAGTGGTGTACTAGGCCCAATCATCTTCAGCTGCTTCATCAATAACCTTCTCGCCAGCATAAGGTCAGAAGTGGGGATGTTCACCGATGATTGCACAATGTTCAGCACCATTCGTGACTCCTCAGATACTGAAGCTGTCCGTGTCCAAATGCAGCAAGATCTGAAAAATATCCAAGTTTGGTCTACTACTTGCAGGAAACATTTGCACAACATAAGTGCCAGGCAATGACCATCTTCAACAAGACAGAACTAACCATCAGCCTTTGACATTCAATGGTATTACCATGGCTGAATTTCCCCCCCACTCCAATCTCTATGTTCTATGTTCTATGTCTATGAATGTAAGATTGTAGTAACACAGAAAATATTTCCAAGCTATTTAATTGTCATTGCCTGGCACCGGCATACTATCGACAGAAATCACTGAGCAGTCATCATGTGTACAAAGTTGTCTATTTCCATCCCCCTCCAGAATACAGTGATTATAAAATCTCCTCAGTTGAGCACTAAATCAGGTAACTTAGCTGAAATAAGATAATGAAGTGTGAAGCTGGATGAACACAGCAGGCCAAGCAGCATCTCAGGAGCACAAAAGCTGACGTTTCAGGCCTAGACCCTGTCTGATGAAGGGTCTGGGCCTGAAACGTCAGCTTTTGTGCTCCTGAGATGCTGCTTGGCCTGCTGTGTTCACCCAGCTTCACACTTTATTATCTTGGATTCTCCAGCATCTGCAGTTCCCATTATCTCTGATACAACTTAGCTGAAATTTCTGGTAACCATGGGGGTGCTGAAGAAGTGCTCAAGAAATTCAATATTTAGCAGAATGAAAACCAAGAGACCATGTAAAAAGAAATATTCAGGACAACAGATAAAATAGGGCACAGTGAACCTTAATTAGGAATGTAGGCCAATGCTTCCAAATCAAGAAATCTCCAGTGTAAGAGCACTGAAGTTTGGAATAAACTTTATTTGTGGACATTTCCCCTCTCCTTTGTGATTGGCTAATTATTTGTTGCAAGAACATATGAAGCTAGGATTAACACAGCAGGCCAAGCAGCATCTCAGGAGCAAAACGTCAGCTTTTGCGCTCGAGATGCTGCTTGGCCTGCTGTGTTCATCCAGCTTCACACTTTATTATCTTGGATTCTCCAGCATCTGCAGTTGCCATTATCTCTGAAGCTAGGATTATATGTTTTATGACCATACAAACGCATTCGGCCACATGCTCTTTGCCTGTTCAAAGGCTCATTTAATCTGACGAAGAGAGGGATTGTGGTGCCAGTGGACACCACCCTATTAATTCATGCACAGTGAGAATAATGCCTCAGCTCCCTGGTTCGTGCACAGTATGAGCTCGGCATTTGCACAAGGTACATTATCACATTTACATTGTCTGCAATCCACTCGCAGGTCTCGGCCAAACAGAAAACACACACAACACCGACCCACCCACACGGCTGAATGTAACCGCAAGTAGGCGGCCAGCAGGAGACGCCAGCGGAATGGCAAAGGGAGTGGATATTGAAATCCTTGCACACCGTTTGGTCGGAAAATTTGTTTGCGTCCCCCGAAGGAAGTTGCCGTGCAGATTCCGTTTCTTCGGACGCGCAACGTTTGCATTCTAAAGCCTTGCACAAAATTCCCACTAGCCAGTCAAGACATGACGGTGTCTGCGGGAAGCCTGCAAACCTTAAGATGACTGTACAAGTGCAACGGTATGTGTGGGAAGGGCTGAGGATCATGCGCTTTGCCTGGTCGCCACCCCCTTGTCCCTCCCTCCAGCTTGCTGGGGCTAACAGAGCGCTGCATAGTGTTTGCACTGGGCACTGCAGTAACACGTTTAGCTCTCTAGCATGGGCACACACTTTTAAATGTATAAACGTACAAGCACGAGATAGGAAGAAACAACTCCTATCTATATGCATAGGTACACACATTCACACACGCTGCGTTGGAATACATTCAACATTTCCACAGGAGGATGGCGGCTGTGACCAGCAGCAGCAACAACCCCAGCTCGGCATTACATTCCAGCAGCAGCAGCAACGAGCCCAGCACCAGGAAACGGATAGACCCGAGGAGGAGGCAGGCGGCACTCAGCTTTCTCACCAACATCTCTCTGGATGGGCGCCTCACACAGGATGAGGCTGAGGAGGACGGGGCAGCGGCCAGGACTAGTGGGACAGCAGTGCCTGTCCGGGCTGGGGCTGGAGCTGGAGCTGCAGCTTCCCCGCTCCCTCCTCCGGGGGAGACGACGGCGCTGCTCGCTGCCGAGCGCAGGTTTCAGCCGAGCGGAGCTACCGCATCCCCTCTTCCCGCACCATGTGTTCCTGCAGGCGGCGGTAGCAGGGCAAGGATCAACTCCTTCACTCAGGGAATACTGCCTGCTGCCTTCTTAAGGCAGGCATCAGTCCCCAACTACTACCTGGAACAGGGACAGATGGGCAGCAGCACTTTTGATTTGCAAAGATCCAGGTTGGTGCACAAGCCTTATGAGGATTTTATATGCTGTATGTGTGCTGTTTTATATGATAGTCTTTAAGTGTTTTGAAAGTTGAATTGGGCTTCTTGAAAATCAGAACACCAATCGCAAAATACAGCAGGTATTGGGAAATCTGACATCAAACTGAGTTATTTGTAAACTGTTTCTCCCCTTACCGATGCTGCCAGACCTGCTGAGTATATCCAGCGCCTGCGGTCCTTATAACTTTTTAATACATGCCTCTACTGTATACACGTGTGCAGCTATGTTTATATGTGTTGTTCCCCCACCCCCCGCCTCATTATAAGGAGAATTCATTCATGGGACCAGGAGTACTCTCAAAATGGTCGCAAAGTCATGGTTGTTTATGTGCAAATATGATCTACGGACAAGGAATAGGTGGGGGTATAAAAAGCAATTGCTGAACGCTCCCGCCTGAGCTGTGCTGTTTTGCCATTCACTTTTTTGCCGCACCATCAAATGTTGTAAGTTTTAGTTTCTGAGCAGTAGGTATGAACTAAATTTGGTTTTAAAAAATGTTATTATTTTTAAATCGAAGTGCTTGCCTGACAATATAGTGCATTCATTGTACCCACCAGCTTCTCTGGCATTGAAACGCTTCTGGTGTTTCATCCTGCCAGTTATTAATTATTGTTGGAGATTGAAATTTGACATTTTACAATAATTTTCACTAGCTCTTTTCACTCACTTGTAACTTTGTTCTTAATCTAATCATTTTCTCTCATTTTCTGTAGATGATTTGACATTGAGTTTACATTTTCTTTGCAGTCTTTGTATGGTTTATTTCAAAATTCCTCAATATGCTTAGAGAGATACACTGACGTTTACAAAGATCAGATTCCAAGTGCCCAGTTTTCACATGCCATTATCTGCTTGCACTTTCAGCAACTTGTCCTACAAATATAATAGAAATGTGAATGTGCAGTGACAAGTCTAGCAGATACTGTCAAATGCTCACAAGTGAAAAATCTAATCTATTACCTCAAGCTAATGAGAGGGATCAGTTTTTGGAGGTTCAATTCTCCTTTGGCAGTTATCCATTCATAATACAATATTTAATGTCAAACTAGAATAGAGCAGCAATTTATAGTCACTTATATATCTCACTGTATTTTCATAAAATACATCAGTTGTCACAATGTGGCACAGTTTTATTTACAGAAATTATAAAAAGAAATAATTGAGACAAAGTTAGGAGAAAGTTCAACTTTTGTTCCCTCCATGGCAATCTGGCTTCATGGAGTGGCTGTGGGACACCATCACTGAAACCGCTCCTGAGGCTGCCAAAGCAAGGATTTCCAGACTTCACCCACCATGCTGCCACCGAAACCGCTGCTGTAGCCAAGAGGGACAGACCAGGCCCACCAAATTGCCATTGCTGAAGCTGTCACCACTTCACTCACCACCCAAAGCTACCATAGCCACGAGGAAGGAACCGGTGCTGCCATACTGCCACTGCTGTAGCCACTGCTGAAACTGCTGCACCATCACTAGGAGGAACGGACCAGAGCCATTGACATTGAAGCCGCTACGGCCACGGGGAACAGACATCCAGATCCGCCATGCTTCTGCTGCTGCAGCAAACCTTCGCAGAAACAGCCATGTTGCGTCAGCTGCAGTTAAGAAGAAAAAGTGAACTTTGATATGGAAGAGAAATGAAGAAACAAAACAAAAAAAATGCGGCTGGCCAGGTGAGTGGGAACATACGGGCACAGAGCCCGAACATGTCCTTTCCTGCTGCCAGCACCATCTTGTAAAAGAAAACTATGGCAGAACTAAAAATGCAGTTTGAATAAACTTCTCTTTTGAAAGTTATATTTATACAACAACAATTGTGTATTAACTGTTTCTATGATTTTGGAACTTTGACATTAAAATTACTCCTATGAATCGAACAGTGTTTACTGCAGAAGTGTCCTAAGATTGTTTTCAAAATTTTGTGTTTATTTGAATCTTGATAGTTAACCAAAATGTATTCTCATTAATAAGGCCTTTGTTTTCTTTTCACCAAATTACTAAGGATTCCAGTGAAGAAAAATGTTTCTAGCAAATGTTTTGGTCATCAATTCTTCCAGATTTCCTTTGATCAATACTATTGCTGCTTTTTTGTACGTGGTAGATTCCCCATTCTTTGCAAAACCTCTATTGGTTTCACAGTTTTGTATTATAGTTGAATAATCGATTTATTTTCTGCTGCTGTGACATAATGATTATGTGGATACTTAATATAGACGAGTAAGTCCAAGTGCTGGATACATTTGAGTAAAGTATTGGGAGTGTGACACACAAACAGAATTCTGTCACCCCTGTGGTTCATCATTTGCCATGATTTTGTAATTGTCCAAATCAAGTTTCAGTGAGCGTAGAATTCATGAATGATTATTAAAAGGACATGTAATCTAGCTTGGTGCATGCAGAGGTAGTTGGTGATAACTCGTGAGACCACCCTGTCACCCCGGCAAAATGTAACCATTTTACAAGTAGTATTGTTGTTCTGATTGCAACAGCGCAAAATTTGTTCATCAAGTTCCCTTGTTACAGCCACCTACAATTCTGATGTTAGTATAGAGCTAGTGCACATTGCCTACGTGTGATTTGAGCTATAGGGGCTGAAAGTGCTTATTCAGTCTCCAGTGCTTTTATTCTCTGAAATTGTCTTCTATACATGAATTGATGTTGGTAGAACTAGCAGGCATTACTAGTGCTCCACTATATGAAAAAAGCCTTATCCTTTGCTGAAGTTCAAATGTCTCACCATACCTTGGCAACGTAGTAATACAAGCTGTTAATTCTTAACTCCTGTTGAGTCCATACTGCGGTTTGTAAATGATAAAATTTGGACTGAATATACCTCTTGAAAGACAACATCAACTTAAGTTGGACTTACTTGGATATTAATCAAGGTAATCCTACGTAGCTAAGTACTGTCCGAAAGTGAAAACAAATAAAACAGTGAGCATAGGTGTTTGTAGCACCTCCTCATTGTTTCCTCACAGGGTGAGATGCGCCTTGGACTTTAGCATAGTTAGTCATGTAAGTATAAATATCGCCAAAGCTTTTGTATGATAGAGCTGTTCTATAGCTTCCTGTGGGCGTTACTGAAGAGCAACTACAAAAGCTCACTAATTATCCTTCCTTTTACCTCTCACCTCTACAGTCCCAAACGTGCTTAGTATGTCACCGGCTGCAAGAAGGCAGATGCTGAAGGTTCCTAATATATAAATGTTTGAAAATGTAGCCTTTAAAATGAAGGAAAATAGATTGGTTTTCAGTTTGATGAAGATCTGACTTTTTTTAAGAGGTCAGAAGAAAAAGGATCTTTACGTAAGGCAACAACAAGTTGACTAGGGAGATAATTGCTGACTTTAGTTTACAACCCAGAGAGAGGGAAAGTAGCTCAGAGCAGGCCCAGTCTGATGGAGATTGATTCAGAGATTTACAATCTTTTACAGCAGAGATGCTGTTATCAACTGTCCCAGTTGTCAGGGCTAGGGTTAAAATCCTGAGTTGCCTAGCCACAACATGTCCAATGACAGGGAGATAGAAATATTCAGAATGGCAGTGAGTTAGTCTGAGGGCATACCAAACCAGTTAGAAGACTGGCCAGAAAACAGCTGGAAGCTGAGTCTATGGAAAACCTATGTGTTTGCTCTGAAGGTGCTCAGAAACCAGTAAGAAGAACATTCCAGAAACCAATTACAACCATACCAGCTAAACAAGAAGCTTTAGTGTGAAAAGTGGGGTGACTCTTCACTGACGTTTGTTTTGTGGTGGTCACAGTAATAGGTTATATCTTTCTTTCTCAAATTTGCAATAATACTGTTGCATATAGGTATTGTATAGTGTAACATGTTTATGTGTGCTTGTTTTGTATAAAATGTTTGTAATGTAAGTACATTGGCAACCTCTCATGAATTTGTTTATGATGTAGAGGTGCTGGTGTTGGACTGCGTGGACAAAGGCAGAAGTCACATGATGGCAGGGTATAGTCCAACAAGTTTACTTGAAATCACAAACTTTGGGGGACGCTGTTGCTTTGTCATGTGAAGTCCTCAGAAAGGAGCAGAGGTTTGAAAGCTTGTGATTGTGTTGTACTATAACCTGGTGTCATGTGACTTCTGACTATGATTATGTTCAGTGACCGACCCCCACAGCAAACAAAAACAAAAATGAAACTTACGGTTTATCAAGCCAGATCTCTCATTAGCATCTGAGTACATCAGTATTACCAACAGTTGGGGTCATAACTATTTATGGTTTTGTGATGGACATGATAGAAACCATTGTTCAGATACTTTGTAATATAGAGTTCTCTTTTCAGGTTTGGGTGGCAGAACTCACTGGAAGGATGCCAGGATTTAAAGGGTCAACTTGTGAAATGAATCTGCATAAGCCTTGTCTATTCTCCCGCATTGAGAAGATTAAAATTTAAATGAGATATTTAAAATTTTATCAGCAGATTACTGATAAATTATTTATTCTGGTTGAGGTATCCAGAAGAACAGGGCATAATTTTACAATTAGAGCCAAAGAATTTAGAAATGAAATCAGAAAGCTCTTTTTGGATGTGAGATCGCTCGCTGAGCTGGAAGGTTAGTTTTCAGATGTTTCGTCACCATTCTAGGTAACATCATCAGTGAGCCTCTGATGAAGCGCTGGTGTTATGTCCCGCTTTCTATTTATCTGTTTAGGTTTCCAATGCAGGAAATGACATCACAACCCAAGGAAACCCAAACAGATAAACAGAAAGCGGGAATAACACCAGCGCTTCGTCGGAGGCTCACTGATGATGTTACCTAGAATGGTGACGAAACGTCTGAAAACTAACCTTCCAGCTCAGCGAGCAATCTCACATCCAGAACCTCAACCTGAGCTACAAATCTTCTCAAAACTCAAAAGCACTTTTTGTATAAAAAGTGGAAATCCAGAAATTTCTTCCTGGAAAGAATGATTCAAGTGAAATTTTCAAGTCTCGGATCAATAGCGTGGTAGAGTCCCTACCCTAGACTAGGTGACCTGGATTCATAACCTCCAGAAGTGTGTGATAATGTCTCTGAACAGGTTGGACAGAAAATTTCTTTACATGAAGTTGTGGTACAGATCAGCCTGATTTCATTGGTGGCAGGTGGCCTTATGAGGAAAGAGTGAACAAAATAGGCTTTGATTTGCTGGAATTGTAAGACAAAGAGGTGATTAGTTTGAACCATATAAGATGCTGAGGGGTCTTGACAGGGCGGATATAGAAAGCATGTTTTCTGTAGTGTGAGAGTCTGAAACTCTGCTTAAAAGTGATGTCGTTGCCCACTTTTTAAAGTTATTTGAGAAAGGCTGTAAGGAAAAGCCTGGGAACTGTAGACATGTGAGCCTGATGTAGGTAGGGGTGGTGGTGTTGGATGTAATTCTGCAGGTTAGAATTTACATGCATTTGGAAACTAGGGCTAGTCAGCATGGTTTTTGAGCGGGGGAAATCATGTCTCAAACTTGATTGAGCTTTGAAGTTGGTTGGCTCGCCAAGCTGGTTTGTTGTTTCACAGACGTTTTGTGACCGTTACTTCATCAAAGCTGCACTGAGGATGATACCAAGCACGGTAACGAAACGTCTGCAAACCAACAAACCAGCTCGGCGAGCCAACCAACCTCAATCTAATCCCCATAACCCGAGCTACAGATCTGCTCCAAAACCTTTTCTGATTAGATTCCCTACACTGTGGAAACAGGCCCTTTGGCCCAACAAGTCCACACCACCATTGGAGCATCCCACCCAGACCCATCCCCCTATAACCCACACACCCCTGAACACTACAGGCAATTTAGCATGGCCGATCCACCTAACCTGCACATCTTTGGACTGTGGGAGGTAATGGGAGCACTCTGAGGAAACCCACGCAGACACGGGGAGAATGTGCAAACTCCACACAGTCACCCGAGGCTGGGATTAAACCCGGGCCCCTGGTGCTGTGAGGCTGCAGTGCTAACCACTGAGCCACCGTGCCACCCTAAATTCCATTGAGTTTTTTGAGGAAGTAACCAAAAAGATTGAGGACAGAGCGGTAGAAGTGGTTTACTTGGACATTAGTGAAGCCTTTGACAAAGTTCGGCATCATCAACTAATTAGTAAAGTTAGGTCATATAGAAAAAAAAAACAGAAGTCGCTGGAAAAGTTCAGCAGGTCTGGCATCATCTGTGGCGAAAAAGTCAGAGTTAACGTTTCGGGTCTGGTTTCTTCACAGATGCTGCCAGACCTGCTGAGCTTTTCTAACGACTTCCGTTTTTGTTTCTGATTTACAGCATCTGCAGTTCTTTTGGTTTTTAGATCACATAGGATTCAGGGTGATCTTGCCAATGGGATACAAAATTGACATGACAGTAGGAGACAGATGTTGGTGAGGCCTCTTCTGGAGTACTCTGTCCAGTTCTGGTTGAGGCCTATAACCAGCCGTGTTCCACAGGGATTGGTACTGGGTCCACTTCCATTTGCCATTTGTATTGAACGATTTGAATGAGAACACCGAAGACATGGTTAGTAAGTTTGTGGATGACACCAAAATTGGTGGTATAGTGGACAGTGAAGAAGGTTATCTAAGATTACAAAGGGATCTTGATCAAGTGGGCTAATGGGCTGGGGAGTGGCAGATGGGTTTAATTTGGATAAATGAAAAGTATTGTGTTTTTGTAAAACAAACAAGGACGAGACTTATTCAGTTAATGGTAGGCCCTTGGATAGTGTTGCAGAACAGAAAGACCTAGGCGTTCAGGTGCATAATTCTTTGGAATTTATGTCACAGGTAGACAGGGTGGTTAAAAAGATGTTTAGCATGCTTGCCTTCATTGTTTGACCTTCGATTATAGGAGTTGGGATGTTACGTTGAGATTATTATACGTGATGTTGGTGAGGCCCCTTCTGGAGTACTGTGTCCGGTTCTGGTCGCCCTATTACTGGAAAGATATTATTAAAATGGAGAGGGTTCAGGAAAAGATTTACCAGGATGTTGCTGGGAATGGAGTGTTTAAGTTATAGAAGTAGGCTGGATATGGTAGGACTTTTTTCTCTGGAGCATAGGAGGTTGAGGGGTGACCTTTACTGAGGTTTATAAAATCATGGGGCAGAGGAGAAAGATGAATAGTAAGGGTCATTTCACTAGGGTGGGGGAGTTCAAAACTAGGGGCCCTATTTTTACAGTGAGAGGAGAAAGATTTAAAAAAGGCCTGGATGGCAACTTTTTTTTATATACAGAATGGTTTGTATGTGGAATGAACTGCCAGAGGAACTGGTGGATACAGTCACAACGTTTAAAGGCATTTGGACAGGACCATGAAAAGGAAAGGTTTAGAATGATATGGGTCAAATGTAGGCAAGTGGAAATGGTTTAGTTTGGGAACATGGTTGGCCTGGATTGGTTGAATCAAAGGGTCTGTTTCTGTGCTGTACGACTCTGACTCTATTTAGTACAGAGATGAGGCAAAGTTTACTCTTACAGAGGGTCATAAGTCTCTGCTTCTAAAGCCAGTGGAAGCAGAGTTGCTGAATATATTTACAGTAGTGGTAGATAGATGCTTGACTTAAAAAAAGTGGATGTAAAGTTATTGTGCACTTTGGATTAATTGGATCATGTAATTGAATGGCTGAGTAGGTCAATCAGCCAAGTGGCATATATCTGCTCCTAACTTGTATATAAATTCTTCAATATTGATTATATTCAGTAGTAATTAATAAGACTAATGGAATGCTGTTTTTTGTCATGAGAGGATCTGAATAAAAAAAGTAGGGATGTTATGCCTCAGTTAAACAGGAAGCTGAAATGAAGAATGTTAGTAGTGTATTGGCACATTTCTGGAGCAAATAACTGTTAATATGAAGGGTAAGGTTAAATCTGTGTAAATGGGATTGGCTTATTCCGCACCATTAATCATAACATATAATGCTTTAATAGCTACAGAGAATATTGCTTTCTGTAACCTTGACAAAGAGAAACAGTTGATTTTGAAAAAAACAGTGCGCCTAAATGGGAAAACTTGTAATCAGAGTTTCAGGGTTAATTTCTTCTGAGTTTCTAGTGAATGTTTGTGATCATACAAATGAAGATTGCCAGGTTGGAAATGAAACACTTCTCCAGCCTTATGAACTGTTGTCAACATTAACTTCACCCGAGTCAGGTGCAGGCAAAAATGACAAAGACTTAACAACTTCTTTCTTTATAATGGGTCTCAGAATCCCTTAGGTCATGAATTCTAACATCAAAAGTGCCTTTTGGGAAATTCCTGTGCTAAAACATCTAGCAAAACCCTATAAAGGTTCTAAAAGGTTTTGCCAGAACGATCGTAATTAAGACATCACTGATACATCCCTGGCATTGCTTTGTATGGTAATATGATGAAATGCAACATCAGTGTGCGTTCATCTTGTCTTCATGAAATTTAAACCTATAAACTAAAATCAGGAGTGGGCCATGTGGCCTTTTTAGCTTGCTCTGCTATTCAATATGATCATGGCTGCTAATGTAACTCAGTACACCTCCCCTCCAACCCGGCACTTTCCCCTGCAACCGCTGGAAGTGCTACACCTGCCCCCACGCCACCTCCCTCACCCCCATCCCAGGCCCCAAGATGACTTTCGACATCAAGCAGATGTTCACCTGCACATCTGTCAATGTGGTATACTACATCCGCTGTACCCGGTGTGGCTTCCTCTTCATTGGGGAAACCAAGCGGCGGCTTGGGGATCGCTTTGCAGAACACCGATGCTTGGTTCACAATAAACAACTGCACCTCCCAGTCGCGAACCATTTCAACACCCCCTCCCAATCCTTAGATGGCATGTCCATCCTGGGCCTCCTGCAGTGCCATAACGATGCCACCCGTAGGTTGCAGGAACAGCAACTCATATTCTGCTTGGGAACCCTGCAGCCCAATGGTATCAATGTGGATTTCACCAGCTTCAAAATCTCCCCTCCCCCTACTGCATCCCAAAACCAGCCCAGCCTGTCCCCGCCTCCCGAACCTGTTCTTTCTCTCACCCATCCCTTCCTCCCACCTCAAGCTGCACCTCCATTTCCTACCTACTAACCTCATCCCGCCTCCTTGACCTGTCCATCCTCCCCAGACTGACCTATCGCCTCCCTACCTCCCCACCCATACTCTCCTCTGCACCTGTCTTCTCCTCTTATCTATCTTCAGTCTGCCATCCCCCCCTCCCTATTTATTTCAGAACCCTCTCCCCATCCCCCTCTCTGATGAAGGGTCTAGGCCTGAAACGTCAGCTTTTGTGCTCCTAAGATGCTACTTGGCCTGCTGTGTTCATCCAGCCCCGCACTTTGTTAACTCAGTACACTGTTTTTTTTCTCCCCATACCTTTAACCCCTTTAGCCCTCAGAGTTATATCTTGTCCTTGAAAGCATTCCATATTTTGGCTTTGACTGCTTTCTGTGGAGGAAAATTCCACAGACTCAGCATTGTCTTGGTGAAGAAATTTCTCCTCGACTCAATCCTAAATACCCAGCCCCATAGACTTAAACTGTGGCCCCTGGCTCTGGTGACCCCAGTCATCGAGAACATCATTCCTGTCTAATCCTGTTGGAAGTTTATGACTTTCTATGAGATCCCCTTATTCTTCTAAACTCCAGTGAATATGACCCTAACTGATCCAGCCACTCTTCTTTCGACAGTCTTGCCATCCCAGGAACCAGTCTGGTAAACCTTTGTTTGTCGTTACAGTGACATCTTGATTTTGGTGATTAAGAAACTCATAAGCCTCCTTCACACAATATTGGATGTGAGGGTGGGGAAAGTTGCAGTGCAGTTAATGCAATAGTGCCTTTGTAAAACAGAGGCTGAGAGTATTTGCCTTTTCCAACTCGAACAGTTGGAAATTTATATTAGGGGACTGGAACACGGTACTGTTTGATATGATCAGGTAAAGGTTTGGTGATGAGTGACCAACCAACTGTGCACCAAAGCCCCTCAGGTTGAGTGGGTGAAGATTAGATTTGTAATTCAGGAAGCACAGGCAGGGTCTGTTTTATCCGGAATAGTAGGTGAGCTTGGATTATGACGAAAAAATTATTATGTAGGGGGACAGACCGATAAAGATAAGGACTGACCTGAAGGTCAGATATGGCAAGAACTGCAGATGCCGGAGTCAGTCAATAAAATCTGGAGCTGGAAAGGGACACAGCAGGTCAGGCAGCATCAGAGGAGCTGGAGAGTCGATGTTTTGGGTTTACACCCTTCAGCAGTCCTGGTACTGAAGGAACGTTGGCAGAAGCATGTGTACAGTGACCAATTTCATTGTGTCCCAACTGTCCAGTAAACAATCTCCTTCTGGGATAGTTTCTCCTGGCAAATATTTACTCCCATCCAAATGGATATTTGTCTAGAAGACATAGGAATATGGAAACAAAAGTAGGCCATTCAAACTCTCAAGCCTGTTCCATCATTCAATGAGATCATGGATGATCTGTGAGGTAACTCCATAAATCTGCCTTTGCCCTGCATTACTTAAAACCTTGGTGTACTAAAAAAAAAGTCTTAGATTTAAAATTAACATCTGATCTGGGATCCACTGCTGTTTGTGGAAGAGAGCTCCAAATATCCACCAACCTTTTGTGTGAACAAATGGTCCTAACATCTCTCTTGAGCAGACTGGCCGTAACTGTCAGACTGTGCCCCTTAGTTCTAGAATCCGCAACCAGTGGAAATAGCTTATCATCACCTACCCTGTCTTTTCCTGTAAACAAACATCTTGAATACTTTGATCAGATTCCTCCTTAACTTTCTAAATTCTAGAGGAATCAGGCCCAATTTTTATAAATTCCCCTCATTAATTTAATTCCTAGGTGTCACTTCTGTAGATCCATGTTGTACTCATCCCCCGAAGGCCAATATATCCTTCCGAAGATGTGACTCCAGAGCAGGCAGGGTTGGGTGTTAAACATTCCTCTGTACAAGATATTGTACAAAATGGGGAAAGGTGAATATGGGGAGTAATGGTGGCATCGATTGAGAAAAGTGTTGCAATACTGGAGAGGCAGGACGTTTCAGAGGATTCAAAGAGAGAATCAATTTGACCAAAGTATAAAAATAAATTACAGTTACATTTCCCAGAGTAATCTTTATGACACGAACTATGGGAAGGATGTAGAGAAACAAGTTTGCAAGGAACCTGCAGAAGAAGAAACTGTTTAAAGTAATTACAATGGAAGCTTTAATTGTCTGAATTTAGACTTGGAGAGCAATTGTCTGAAGGCAGAGAGGAGTTCGTAAGTTGTGTTCAGGAGAATTTTCTAGAGCAGTATGTTTTCATTCCAAAGAGAAAGGAAACGCTGTTAGACCTTGTTCTTTGGAATGAAGTAGGTCAAATAAATCAAGCATCATTGGGAGGACATTGTCAGTGATAGTGATCACTGTGTTTCTAACTAGGCTGACTATAACAAAGCTAATGAACAGTACAGAGGAAGAGTAAAGTAATTGGAGTAAAGCCAAGTTTGATGTAAGAGCAGCCAAATGTCAGCAGGAAAAACAGCTGAACAGTGATCTACCTCCAAAAAAGACACGGTTCAGATACAGTATATTCCCTCGAACGGTGAAGTGTAGAGCATCAAATCAACAGTTCCCTATTTGACAAAAGAGGTAGACATCATAATAAAGTAGAAGAAGTCTGCTTATAACGGATGTCAGGTAGAAAATACCGTTAAGAACCACCCTGACCAAAGTAGGTCCAGGACAGTGAGGAAATATCAAATAAGAGAAGCAATGATGGAACGACCAATAGAGCGGTGATAAACATAGAAGAAAATTTCAAAGTTTTCTAATAACATCTGTGAACAGGTTAATGAAAAAATATTGAGAGAAATTGGAAGGAGGAGTGGGGCTGAGTTAACTTCCAAAAAGGGGATTTACAAATGAAGGCAGATGATGTGACTGAAGTATAAAACAAAAACCTTGCATCTGTCTTTACCAAGAAAGGAAAATACTGCACAAGCCATGGTGCAAAAGAGGGAAATTCCGTCCCGAGAAGTATTCGCAGTCAATGAGAAGATATTGAATAAGCTGACTGTACAAGATAACTTGACAAAAGGTTGAATGAGATGTCAAGATAAATGGAAATTGCAGGGATGCTGACAATTTTGCAGCCTTTCTTAGACTCAGGGTGGTGCCAGAGGAGCAGAGAATTGCCGAGAAAACACCCTTGTTGAAAAAAATTCAAGGATCAACAAAGCTGCTACAGACAACTCAATTTAACTTCAGAAACAAAACCGAAATTGCTGGAAAATCTCAGCAAGTCTGGCAGATCTGAGGAAGGGTCACTAAAACTGAAACGTTAACTCTGGTTTTTCTTCATTGATGCAGCTCAGCAGGTCTGGCAGCATCAATGAAGAAAAACCAGAGTTAACTTTTCAGTTCTGGTGACTCTTCCTCAGTTCTGCCAGATGGTGCCAGACTTGCTGAGCTTTTCCAGCAATTTCTATTTTTCTCTGATTTACAGCATCTGCGGTCCTTTTGGTTTTATTCAGTTCAACTTCAGTTGTGGAAACCTCTAGAAATAATAATTTGGGACAAAGTGTGTGATTACATGAACAAATGTGGGTTAATTAAAGAGAGCCAGCATGGATTTCTTGAAGGAGAGTCTTTTTTCACTAACATGGGGCCTTTTGATGAGGTGATCCAGGCAACACTGTTAATGTACCTCATAACTACTTCCAGAAGGTATTTGATATAGTGCCACGTGGGAGACTTGTGAGCCAAATTAGAACTGGAAGAATAGAGGGCAGTAGCAAAATGATACAAAATTGGCTAAGTGATAACAAACAATTAATCTATATCTGTTGGACTGGGTGTAGTTTTATAGTGACTTCCCAAGGGGTCAGTGTTTGGATCCTTGCCTTTCATGATATGCATTCATGATCTACACCTTTGTGCCCAGAGTATGGTTTCAACATTTGTGAATGAGACTAAAGTTAGATGAGTTGTAAACTGAGGAAGGTTATGTCGAATTTCAAATGATATCGATAAGTTGTCGAAGTTGGCAGTTAGGTGGCAGATGAAGTTCAGCTTTATCTGGATAAGTATGATGTGGTGCAATTTAGTTAAAAAAACATGAGAGAGAGTACAAAATAAAAGTTACAATTCTAATGGGGGTGCAGATGCAAAGGGACCTGGAAGCATGTGTATAAGTTATTAAAGGGCCCTCTTGTGGCATAGTGGTAGTGTTCGTACTGCTGGACGAGGAGGCTCAAGTTCAAGTCCCACTTGTTGTAGACCTGTGCAATAATACTTCTGAACTAGTTGATGGTATAAAATGATAAATTAAAGCAGTTCAAAAGCATGGAGTATTCCAGGCATCGAGCATATGAGCTTGGTGTTTTGTTGAACATCTCTCAGACACTAGTTTGGTCTCAGATGGAGTATTGCATCCAGTTATGGGCACCAGACTTCAGGAAGGTTTTGAAGGCACTGTTTTGAAGGAAGGCAGATGAGTTATCCTGACCAATATTTATCCTTTAAGCTGTATCATTAAAGTAGATTTTCTATTCTTCTTCTTCATTTTTTTTTTGCTTTCCTGCATATTGGCAGCAGAGTTTCCCACATTACAGACATGACTGCATTTCACAAGTACTTCAGTGGTTGGAAACTACTGAGTGCTATCCTGTACTTTAAAATGCCAGTTATCTCCTATTGGGAGAACTTTTTGAGCTTAAATACCGTTTTTACTTCAATTTCATTCTTGGGATGAATGGCAACATCAGTATTTCGTGGTTGAATTTAAGTACCTTTGAGAAAGTGCTGGAGATTTGCTTTAAAAACAAAAATTCAGCCTATCCTCCCCATAGCAGCCATACAGAGCTATACAGCATGACCATACTTTGCAACTTACCTCAGAAGCTCTGAGTTATGGCAATATGAGTGGATTTCCAAGTTTTTTTTTATTCAAAATGATGAGAGTTTCAGTTTCTGCCTTTGCCGTGCTCTTGGTCACAGAGTTCCAAACCCTAACTGACCTTTTGGTACAAAACTGCTTTCAATGCCCCTCTTATTTTTATTTACCAGTCATTTAAAATGCATTCCCCCAAGGTATTGGCCTGTCTGCTAAGTTAAATAGATCCTTCCTCCTCACTCTGTCTTGGACTCTTGAAATGTTATAAACCCCCGTACAACCTCTCTTCAGCCTCAACTTTTGCAAAGTAAACAACCCTTGACTTTTCTCGAGGCTAAAATTCCTGATTCTGACAACTATTCTTATAAATCACCTCAGTACCCTCTCTATTGTAATCATACTCATCCTGTAAATCAGTGAGCAGGACTATATCCTGTGGCCTAACTTAACATGTTGTATCAGTCAAATATAGACTGTCATTAAGGAATGCAGGAACAAGCAATGTCTTTACATATTCATGCCTTCTAACATAATGGGCTGAAATGAGAAAGAACTATTTTAAAAACCTTTGTTTTGCAAAGATTGCTTCATATTTCAAAAAGCAGATAACCTAATACTTGTGGGAAAACATCATGCAAATAGCTAAAGTTTAGAACTGGATCTGAAGCATTAACTTTGCTGTCTCTCCACAGAGGCTGCCAGACTTGCCAGGTTTCTCTGGCAGTTTCTGTTTTTTTTTGTTTCGGATTTCCAGCAACTACAGTTCTCTAAAAATTTTCTGAATAAGGGTCCAGACTCAAAACATCAGCTTTCCTGCTCCTCTGATGCTGCCTGGCCTGCTGTGTTCCTCCAGCTCTACACCTTGTTATCCCAGATTCTCCAGCATCGGCAGTTCCTACTATCTCCAACTACAGCTCTTTGTTTTTTTTTTGATGAAGTAAGCAGTTGTTTGAACAAGCAGCAGTTGAAGTTTGGGTGTAAACACGGGCTCTATGTAAAATGCAGTTCTGGTTGGCAACAAGAGTTTGGTTCGTCTGTGGTCTCGTGTCCAGTTTTCGATGGGAGAGACCTTTTTCCTGTCATGTGATTGGTTCTTATTTAACTGTACAGCTTAAGGCTGGGAGCAAGATTTTTTAAAAAATCTCTCAGGAGCTGCCTGTCTATTCTGTTCTAGCAGAACCCACTTTAAACCTGAAACGAACTATTTAATCTTTCCTTTAGCAGTTGTTGCAAACTGTGACTCTTGATTAATAATCAGAGACATTTTACAAGCAAACCAGCTACCTCGTTTTACTTGCAAACTAGTGGAAATATTTGGAGAAAGTCAACTGAAAAGTTTTGACCAAAGTACCTTTCTAATATTCTATTTTACTTTTCTGTGTGTGCGTGTGTGTGTGAGAGAGAGAGAGAGATAAGGTAAATAGAGTTTTAATATGTAGTGTTATATACAGAGAGTGTATAACAGTTTATCTGTAGCTAGGGTCAAATTACTCATGATAAGTAAAATCACAGTTGTATAGAAACCTAGAAGTGCTTTCAATCATATTGGATCTGGAAATCAGGTAAATTGAGCATTTTGTATACTTATTTTAATAGGTTTACCTTTTCTGATCACTCCTGAAATAGTGGGGCTTGATTTGCAGCATGGTCTGCCAGTGAGTTGACTAAGAAAGGAAAGTATCCTGTATGTCTTAACTACCTTACCTGCCCTGCTAACATGACTGATGTGTAGACGTACACTGTGAGGTTCCTCTGTTTCTCGACTCTTCTCAATCTCCTTTAATTATTCTGTTTCTTTAGCTTGTTTGTTTTCCTCAAGTGTATGACCCTGCACTTATTCGTATTATTTTCTATCAAAATCATTGCCATCTTTGTCATGATTAAGTGCCCGGCCTTGCGTCGTATCATCTGCAAAATTCTTGGTTGTACATTCAAGTCCAAATAGGGATGTACAAACAAGGATTGAAAGTAGGTTTTTCAGGACTTGAATCTGCTCTTGCCATTTAATAAGATTGTGGCTGATCTGATTGTAACCTTAAATCCACATTCCCACCTAACCCTGAGAACCTTTCATTCCCTTGTTTACCAGCTCAGTCTTAAAATCATGGGATATATCCCACAAAAAGCAAGGGCCTATGAACTGTGTACTGTGGAGCCCTCTGGAAACAGATTCTAGCCACAAAAGCACCTATCAGCCATTACCCTTTCTGCTCCAGTGACTTTCTGCCGCTGAACTAACTTTGGATCCACAGGATCGCTGCAGTACATGTAATGTGGGTACAACTGGAGTGCTATCATCAATGGTAACAAAGTGTGAAGCTGGATGAACACAGCAGGCCAAGCAGCATCTCAGGAGCACAAAAGCTGACGTTTCGGGTTGTAGCAGATGTACAAGCTTCTGAAGACAGGTCCAGCTTGGTAATAACATCAGCCAGTAGAGAGAGAATAATGGCCTTAAAGAAAACATTTTTTTTTGCTGCTTTATGCATTGAGTCATGGCTAGGTCAGCAACAATGTGATAACTAAAGAACCATTATCCAGTTCAAAGTAAATGCAAGGAAAATTTTCAAAAAATACAAAAATGGGCCCAACACCAACTACAAAAAGTGAATGTTTCAAGGAGCAAATTGTTTTAACCAGAGTATCAACATGTATGTTTTTATTCCATATATTGGGTATTTGCATACTTTTTCATTTTATCAACAACCTGAAATGACTGCTTACATGGTGTTCTACAGAAATGTCTGCAGTTCGTAGCATTATCACAATATAAGAAATTGTGAAGTGGAGGCAGCATTGGATTGGTGGGACATGGCCATTTCAACTCTTATATCTTAGGAGTTTTGTGCCACATCATTCCTGACTCTCTCTGATAAGGTTGTGGTTGCATACAGGTGACTGTTAAACACTGTTGGGTAAAAAGCCAAATCTTACTGTACTTAGGGAAGGGGTAGTTGTAAACATCTCTAGTGTTCCTTACTAGTTTAGCACCTTTCACTGTGCTGGGTCAACATTACCTTAGTGAGTATTATTTACAGTGATTGTGCGTCATCTTAAATCTGACGTTGGGAATTTGTTCTTTGCCAGAGATAAAATTTCTCTCCATTGTAAACATTTAGCTGTGTGTGAGTAAGTCATCCCATATAATATGGTGGAAAGTAAAAGATATGCACATGTAATAGGATCTGTGTAGGAGGAGAGAAATTCTTGCTGGCATTTCATATTTGCCTGCAGGCATTTTGATGGAGCTATCTGACAACTTCATTAAACTGACGAACATGAATATCTCACAAGCATATGTGCATAGAAATACCACTTACAATATGTGAGTAAGCCACCTGGCCTTATCAGCCCATGTCAGTGTTAACGGTATACGAGCCAACAGAATGCTGGCATATCTAGCATTCCCAAGTACCCTCCACCTTTTCCCTTCAATTGACTATCAAATCTAATCCTGAATGTTGATGTTGATTTTACCTTAACCAGAAGATGTAGGAGTAGAAGTGGGCCGTTTGGCCCATCGAGTCTGCTCCACCGTTAAGTAAGGTCCAATAATCTTCAACTCCACCTTCCTGCCTTTTCCCCATGACCCTCGATTCCCTTCCTGATTAAAAACCTGTCATTCTCCGTCTTGGTAACCCAGCCACAACAGCCATCTGTGGCGGTCTTCCACACATTCACTGTCTCTGAGAGAAGAAGTTCCTCCTCATCTCCGTCTTCAATGTGTGACCCCTACAGGAAGTTTCAGTCAAGAACGAAGTGGTCTTTAGCAACTTCAAATAGTTTACTTGTGCCTGAAGCTAGATTTGTCCACACTCTCTAATAAATGTTGAGCAGGCAGCTCACTTGTAGGGACTGGGAAATTTACTTGCCCTGGCTCAGGACTTTTGTTTATTTTCTATCCATGTGAACCTTTTGCTTTATCTGTTGCCATCAGAACAGTTTCTTTGGGCTGGAGATGCTTTGCACAACAATGTAACAAGCTCCCTTTCCTCCCTGGTGACACACACAGCTTATGCCCAGTGAAAGCAAGCCGCCTTGAGCATTTTGCCAGTTCCCTTTGCTACAGGGAGCACCTTCAAAGCCAAACAAGCCAAGTAGTATTTGTGAACTTGTAATGACACCAGTTTTCTGACAAGTTGCCTGTCAGCACCTCTGTTCTTTTGCATTGTGCCAAAATCAAGAGATTTTGACACTTAGTAAAACACTTGAGTTTCATACAAAGAAAACCATTCTTCACACAGTCTTATCCGCTGACAGGCTGCACACCAACCAGCCTCACTGCATTGTTTTTCAGTCTGCAATCCAGCCTCCATCTGACCCATCCAGTTTAAATTTCAGGTCAGGAATCAGGGTAAGACTAACACACTTTATAGTATGCCACTGCCCAAACGACTGACAACAGTGATAAATTGAGACCTTACAACTACAGGAAATGGTTTCATGGCCTAAGAGGAGAGCTCAGAAAAGTTGATGACGGAATGCAACTATGTCTCGAATATGTGAAGTTGAAGTTTCTTTCTGCGATTTATTAAGTCCTGCGTTGTGTGACATTTGAAATGGCAGCATTTATTTGAACTGCTCTAGCTGTGCATCTGCCGAGAATCGCTTTGAGCAGTGACCAAAACAAGTTATCCTGAATGGTAGCTTTGTTTTCTTTTAGGAGGATGTCAAATCATGTGTTCAGATTGGATTGCTGGCACCGCTACAGAGCAGGGAACTGGCAAGAAAAGAAAACTGCTTTAAGAGTAACAGCTGAAGTACAAAGTCCAGCACAGAATGTAGTATTAAATAATGCGTTCATTTATTTACCATTGCAACACACTAGAAGCCTCACATTCCTTCACACAATGAATCCCTTTTGTAGTACATCCTTTTTCCATACGCAGTTTTGTTTCTGTGAATATTTTGATTTTCATTAGCAGCTAAGGTGTTGAGTCTGGTAGTAAATGGGGGAGTATCTACATGGTTACGGGATTTACTGACTAACAACCACACACCTCTATGCCATCAGTCTACTGTCAATCATCGTGAAATTAATGGAAGGCACTGTGGACGTTGCAGTAGTGTTAGGGTTGGGTTACAGACGTCATTTAGTTGTCAATAATCTGCTCACCAATGCTCAGTTTGAGTTTTGTCTGGACTGCTTGACTCCTGACCTCGTTACTCCATTGGGTCCGATATGGATAAAGGAGTTGCATTCTAGAGATAAACTGATAGTGTCTGCTAGTGATAGCGATGCAGCATTGACCAATGTGGTATCAAGGAATTCTAACAAAATTCCATTCACTGGAGATATTAGTGGCAATGGGGAAAGAGTCCGTACACGAGAGTGTGAGTCGAGAGCGAGAGCAAGTGAAAGCTCTCTGCTAGTTGGGTTCACGTGTAGATGCTGAAGGCACCAGGTATTATTGAAGGAATTTCTTCAGGTGACTGACCTCCTAACTCCACAAACACTATTTGTCTTCTGTAAGGTACAAATCAGGAGTGTGATGGAGTAAACTGGACTAACCTGGGTGGGTGCAGCTTCTAGAGCAAAGTAACTCATTTGATTGGTACCCAATCCACCTATCACCTTAAACATTCACTTTTTTATTGTTGCTGTACAGTGGCAACAGCATGTACCATCTTTCAGATGCAGTATCTTATATTTGATAGAACCTTCCAAACTCAATGTCTAGCACCAACAAGAATACGGGCAGAAGATGAATGGGAATACCACCACCATTTACCTTTTGAAGTCGAGCACTGTTCCAACTGGGAATGATCCCGTCGTTTCTTCACTGACACTGGCTCATAATCTTGGGCTTCATCCCTTCCCAGCGGCATCATGTGTTGGACCTCCCCACCAAAGGGGCTGCAGCAGTTCCTATTGGCAGTTACGGATGGACAGCAAGTACTGGGCTTTCCTGTCATTTCAGCATCCGATGGATGAATTTGAAGCAAAGCAATGCTTTGATGTGGAATTCGAGGACTTTGGTCCAGGAGCGATGAAGGTTTTGTGATAAGTGTCCACCTGTGTGTCCTGCCTGTGTTTTTCTAGGTAGTAGAAGTTATAGGTTTGAAATGTGATTTTTTTTTTCTTGTTGGGCATTTGGGAGTCAAAGAGGCTGGTGTGGAACTGGATGACTGATCAGAGAGCAGGCTTCTTTTACAAAAGGACAGTGGTAAACTAGTTCAGTTTATTATTTTGAGAGAAATCACAAACTCAGTGGTTGTTTTTATTAGTGCCAGATTTTTATTTCCAGACTGATGTTAATTTTACAAGGTGTGATCTGAGCTGCTAATCTACATTTATAGGGCCAAGCTATTCCTAATCTGATAAAATAACACGACTGCATCCTCACTTGAAAGCAATATGTCTTGTTTCTGTGTAGGATGCATATTATAACAGTATTACAGAATGATTGCATGTGCTGACAAATATTCCATTAAAAGCTTTTATGTTAAACATGTTTTAATAAAGCTGGGTACGTCGCTTCTCTAACAGTTCAGTGAGTAACTCTTAGTGAACTACACAGGCTGGGAAAGCCTTAGGCATGATCTGTGTTCAGATAGGTGAATCACGAGAAGTTAGCGTGCAGGTACAGCAAATTAGACTGGCATGTGGAATGTTCTTTATTGTGAAGTGAGTGGAATACAAAATGTTTTGCTACAGTTTTATACAGCCTTAATGAGGCCACATCTGGAGTGCCCAGTTTTGATCTCCTTATTGAGGAAAGGATATAAGCGCCTTAAAAAAAAATTCAGAGGTGTTTCGCTCAACTGATTTCTGGGATGTGGGGAAGGTGGATAATTTTATGAGGAAAGCTTGTCTTATGACAGGCTGTGTTTATATCAGTTGGAGTTTAGAAGGATATGAGATGATCTTATTGCTTTACTTTAGATTAATTAGTTTGTTGTAGTTATGAATGTTTACACCACAATAAGGAAGCTAGGGTTGCACCTGGTAGTGTGTGCCTGCAATGTACCTTGTACTTGTTACTATAAGTACTGTGTTTGTAAAGGGCCTAAGGTTACTTCCTGAGCTTTTCGTCAAAAGAATGTGTGTTCTTCCTAAGCACTCAACACACCACTAGCTGGTCTGCTTTAGAGATTTAGTTCTTTAAATAAACCATTTTGTATGCAAATACAGGTGTCATGGGCAGCTGGTTTATGTCTTATTGAAACAACAGCAGTGTCCACTGAGAGAGGTCAATTTTATAATTTGCAATTGTACCTCTGTCCAGAAGCAACTATTTTCTGTACTAAATGTGAGGCTGCTTATAGCAGGAACTGAAATTGATCAGTTGTCAGACACAACTGGCAATGGATGTCTGAAGAGCTTTGATTCTGTGTTACCCTCTCAGCTCCCTCAGTTATCTGCTTGTTGCCTACTCTGATTGCCCAGGCACAGTGCCACTTCTTCATTTAGCTTTGTACGTGGTCTTCCCTCAATTTAGATCCGGTCCTTCAGAGAGCATCAAACTTTAGGGAGGGATATTTGCAAGTGACTGTTGAAACCTTGTAGTGTACACTAGCTGCCAGCATAGAGCAGCAATTTGTTGCTGCAAAGCATGAGCAATAGGAATATTAACAAGGAGCTGATTCGTATGCCCCCACAAGGCCATGCAGAGGGGTTCGTGGTCATTGTATGGACTCTTTCCTAACTTCTCCAGAAGTGAACAGAGCTGTCCTCATTGACTGCACCGCACTAGCAAATGACCGACAGAGCACATGTAGAAGATGCTCCACCTGCTTCTCAATCCTTGGCTATGAAGTGTTTTTGGGTTTCCTTAGGCTGTGGAAAATATGCTGTGTGATTGAAAATCTCTTTTAAAAATGTGGTCCCGAGTCAGAAACTGAAGCCTGGTTTAAGTTCAGAGATAATGGGAACTGCAGATGCTGGAGAATCCAAGATAACAAAGTGTGGAGCTGGATGAATACAGCAGGCCAAGCAGCATCTCAGGAGCACAAAAGCTGATGTTTCGGGCCTAGACCCTTCATCAGAGAGGGGAATGGGGAGAGGGTTCTGGAATAGATAGGGAGAGAGGGGGAGGTGGACCGAAGATGGGCAGAGGAGAAGATAGGTGGAGAAGAGACTATAGGTGGGGAAGTGGGAAGGGGATAGGTCAGTCCGGGGAGGACAGACAGGTCAAGGAGGCGGGATGAGGTTAGTAGGTGGGAAATGGAGGTGCGGCTTGAGGTGGGAGGAGGGGATAGGTGAGAAAAAGAGCTGGTTAGAGAGGCGAGGACGAGCTGGGCTGGTTTTGGGATGCAGTGGGGGGAGGGGATGAGCTGGGCCGGTTTTGGGATGCAGTGGGGTGAGGGAAGATTTTGAAGCTTGTGAAGTCCACATTGACACCATTGGGCTGCAGCCCAATGGTATCATTGTGGACTTCACCAGCTTCAAAATCTCCTCTTCCCCCCACTGCATCCCAAAACCGGCCCAGCTCATCCCCGCCTCCCTAACCTGTTCTTTCTCTCACCTATCCCCTCCTCCCACCTCAAGTTGCACCTCCATTTCCTACCTACTAACCTCATCCCGCCTCCCTGACCTGTCTGTCCTCCCCGGACTGACCTATCCCCTCCCCACCTGTACTCTCCTCTCCACCTATCTTCTCCTCTATCCATCTTCGGTCCACCTCCCCCTCTCTCCCTATTTATTCCAGAACCCTCACCCCATCCCCCTCTCTGATGAAGGGTCTAGGCCCGAAACGTCAGCTTTTGTGCTCCTGAGATGCTGCTTGGCCTGCTGTGTTCATCCAGCTCCACACTTTGTTAGCCTGGTTTTAGTTGTTTGTTGAGCCAAACTGAGGGATGGAGAATGCTAATGGTTGTTGAGGCGTATGCAGCCATCCAACAAGAAACCTGGAAAACAGTTCCCCAGGAAACCTAAACAGATAAATAGAAAGCGGGACATAACACCGCGCTTCGTCTGATGCTCACTGATGATGTTACCTAGAATGTTGACAAAAAGTCTGAAAACTAACCTTCCAGTTCAGCGAGCAAACTCACATCCAGAACCTCAACCTGAGCTACAAATCTTCTCAAAACTCGCTAGTTCCTACAACTGCAGCTTCAGTGGCAGACAGGCCCTCTTGTTTTTCGCTGCACATTTTGTGCAGCCTTGTGATTCAGGCCAGGGCCTTTGACTTGCTTTGAAATCAGTTGCTTTCTATTAGTTGATGTGAACAGAGATGCTGACATTGTTCCCTAGCTGAGATAGCTGCTGATTTGCAAAGAATTATGTGGTGATAGTGATTGGCTTAAATGCATTTCCAAAACGGTTTATTACAAAAAGCATCTGCTTATTTGCTTCTCAGTAAAATCTCTCTTTAGGCGCTGTGCAAAGGGAGATACTGAGAAAGGAAATGCTGGTGCTTAGTTGAGAGATGATTGATGAGCAAAGGTCCTCCTGGCCTGGCTGAAAAACACAAGTTGGATGAAGTGGTGTCACTGTTCCCTTCTTGCACTGATTGAAGGAAAGGAACTGACTTTCAGTGGAGAAAACCTACAGCAGTATGAATCAGATCAGCAACACAGCACGTGGCTAAGAGAATTTTCCAAAAAGGTATTATTTTGATAAAAAGTCAGAAGTTCTTTGTAGAACATATGTGTTAATGTGTGTACATATAAATAATGATATATCAACTCCCCACTGCCTCAATTGCTTCACCCAAAATATGAAATAAAACTAATTGGATTGTTCTTTGGAGAGCCAGTATGGACCTGATGGGCAGAATGGCAGCACCCTGTGCTAGAATGATTCTGTAAGATACTGGGCTTTTGTCAGCTGCTGCCTCTCAGCATTGTGTTTCAGGTTGGGTGCACGGACTGGTCGTGCACTATAACCAACAGACTTCAAACGCAGGCCCTGCCAACAGTGGGCAATGGGATTAGGGCTTAGTTTGGGCATCTTCTTCGTGTTTGGGTGTGGGGCCGGGTGCTCCAAGGTAAAGGGTTAGATTTTGGTGTTCCAGGGAATGAAGGGGTGAGGATGCTGTTTACAGCGTGGTTGGTTAAGAGTGTGGTTTAACGTGAGGTTGAGAGGTGCACTCTTGCTCAAGATTCTTATGTTGGTTTTGCAGACATTCTTTAGGTTTGTTGTTATCTAAACGCAGCTTTTAATAATATCAGGTTTTCCAGGATAACTAAGTTCTGCAGCAGCACGTTAGGAAGATATTAGGCCTTCGGCTTATGCAATATGCACCCTAACACAGGCTTCATGTATGATAAATGACAGTTTTTGTTTGTTGTCTTCCAATGTACTGGACAGCACATTTCCTGCCTGCAACTTTGAAGACTTCGGTGTCCGATATTACCTGTGAACAGACACTAACTTGCTTTTGCCTCCTGTTTAGTTTGATTGAAGGATACATTGGTAAAAAGTTGCAGCAAACTCTCCAGTTTTTCTTTGAATAATACCATGGGCCTTTAAATTTTCCCTGTTAAGGCCCTCAAATAAATGTCTCGTTAACAATAAAGTGTCAGCCTGGATTATGTCCTAGTCTGTGGAGTGGAGCTTGAGCCCATAGGAATGTGACTGAGACGCCGAGTCTGTGTTGCGAACAGATAAACAGTAACCAGGACCAAAACTGCTGCGATGGTGCTAGAACTTGAATACGACTTTGAAATAATGATAGAAAGTGTTGGATGAACTCAGCAGGTCTGGCAGCATCTGTGAATAGAGAAACCGAGTTAACTTGTTATGTCCAGTAACTCTTATTCAGAATGTCAATAGGAATAGGTGAGCAGTGGTACAGTGGTAATAGCAATCCAGAGCTACAGGTCAATGTTCTGGCAACATGAGTTTGAACTGTGGTAGATGATGAAATTTGAAATCAATTTAAAGAGGTGCAATAACACATCTGGTTCACTAGATTAGATTAGATTAGATTCCCTACAGTGTGGAAACAGGCTCTTCGGCCCAACAAGTCCACACCGCCCCTTGATGCATCCCAACCAGGCCCATCCCCATATAACCCACACACCCCTGAACACTATGGGCAATTTAGCCTCTCCGATCCACCTAGCCTGCACATCTTTGGACTGTGGGAGGAAACCGGAGTACCCGGAGGAAACCCACGCAGACACGGGGAGAATGTGCAAACTCTGTGCAGACAGTCCCCTGAGGCTGGAATCGAACGCAGGCCCCTGGTGCTGTGAGGCTGCAGTGCTAACCACTGAGCCACCGTGCCACCGTGCTACTAATGCCTAAAGTTTTTGATGTAGCGGTGCTAGTGTTTGGCTGGGGTGGACGCAGTCAGAAATGACATGCCATCAGAAGGACTGAGGCTCCGAAAGCTTGTGGTTTCAAATAAACCAGTTGGACTACAACCCGAGTAGTGTAATTTCTAAAGGTTTGGAGAAGATTTGTAGCTCGGATTGTGGATGAGTTGTAGGCTTGCCGAGCCGGTATGTTTGTTTGCAGACATTTCATCACGCTGGTAGGAAACATGGTCAGTGCGCCTCCAGTGAAGCATTGCTGTTCTGCCCCACTTGTTATTTATATGCCTTGGTTGCCGGGGTTGCTGGCATCACTTATGGCTCTGTTTTGTTTTAGTTGTTTATCTATCCTGTCCAGTTCAGTATGATTGTTGATGGCCTTTAGGGAGGTAAATCTGCCCTCCTTACCTGACTATGTCTATAAGTGACTCCAGACCCACAGAAACATGGTTGACTCTTAACTGCCCTGTGGGCAATTAAAGATGGGCAATAAACACTTGTCAAGCCAGTAATGTCCACATCTTGTGAACACATACAAAGATGAATTGATCCATGTAGTGTTAAGCTGGACTTAAGCTGATGAAAAAATGTTGCTAGTTAACAGTGCCACTTTGAAGAGTAGTCCTTGACCACCCATTTCCTCCCCCCCAGCACCCCTCACAATGGAACACACTTCTATGTAGGAGTCCTTGAAAGTCTGCCTACGTGTAAAATGCTGCTTTGGATTGTGACTTACCATTGAGGTTTCAACCTGCAAACCAGTAGACACGCTAAGCACACATCTTAATTATGGTCCCATGCTTGATAAATACACGACTACTTTGTTTATGCCATTTTATGCTCGCTGAATATTTCTGAATTAAAAAGGTTAAAGATTTGCATTTTGTAATCTTATGCTCATTACAATTTGTATCCACAAACTATTAGAATCAGCGTCAGAGATGTGTACACAAAGTACACTAAATAACAGCCTTTTGAATCTAAATGATCAAAGTCCCAATGTCAGGCATAATCTGTTTTGATTATTGCTGGAGGAAGACACATTATTGAAGCACTTTGCCGTACACTCATCAGGACAGTTTGATAGAGGATTGGCCTCATTGGGAATCTGGGGATTGAGGTCAGAGTAATTTGTTCGCTGTGTAAGCAAGATGCTGAAGTAGGGTATACCACAGCCGCTCTGAGAGGTAATTGATACCGTGACCAGATTTCCTGCTGTGTATCACATAAACTCACTCATGGTTCCTATATGCCTCTGTGGCCAGGCACCCAAAAACCAACACAAGGTGAATATTGCACAAGTCTTTCACTAGATTTTCGCGACTGTCGCCTGCTAGAATGATTACTGTTGGATATATAAGTCCTGGAATAAATCATTAGCTCAAATTATTTCAACAGTAGTGTTGGCATTGCTGTCATTTGAATTGGGTTTGTTCAGGTCATTGCAAGTACCTTGAGCAGACCCCCCCCCCCCGCCCAACTCCTCGCCCCAGTAATCTGCATTCCAATGTGGAGCATTCTCTCCTGACCTCTCTTGAATGCACCTTCTCCTGGCACGTGGTGAAAGAAAGAAGTTGCCAGTAGAAGTAATATCTAATATTGTGCAAAGTATGGAGCGACAAGCATGTTTCTGACAGCACAGTTGCTTCAAGAGTTCCATGGTGCCCTGTGGCAGATTCCTGGTCAGCTGATAGCTTGAAATATATTTGGAAGCATAAGATGCCTGGGGGTGGGCAGTGAAAAAGTGGAACAGACTGACTGTGGAGAAGCAGGTAGTACATAATTTGAGGGGGAAGAAGTGGTGGCTAGATGGACATTTTTTTTTGTCTGGTTTTGTATGTTCCTGTGTGCTGACGTTTTTCTTGTTTTTTTTTAAAGAAAGACCCTTTTTCTCCCCCCATAGTTAACTGACCAGCACCAGAATCACAATCATGCCTGTTACCTGAGAATGTAGTGATAAAAACAGACACACGCCTGTTTAATCTTAACAAGAATGTCACCTTGTGTTTCCTATATTGACAGCATATTAATTGTAAACTGCACATTTAAAAGCTTCTTTGCAGCAGTGCAAACTACTTTTGACTGACAGCACATGAAATCATTCAGAAGCTAAGTGGGGGAAGAGTTTTTAAGGCAGTCTGGATGAGAACAGATCCTTGTCACAGATTGAGCTTTGCAAACTAAATGGCCCTATCGGTAAAGTTTTATCTCAACTGATAAAGTAAAAGGAAATGTTCAAGGTGACAACATTAGAAAGGAGAGAAACCTTCAGGAGGGATTAAATTGCAAATTAGAGTTTAAATTTTACTTCACAATAGCAGTGGAGCAGTTGATAAGGGCTCCTGTGTGCAGTGAATAGTTTTGTTTCACTAGATTTTAGTGATGTCAGTTAAGAATTTTTAATAAATGCAATTATGCTCTCCCTGCTGTAGGAAGAATGTTGTGAAACCTGAAAGGGTTCAGAAAGTGGTTTATGAGGATGTTGCCAGGGTTGGAGGGTTTGAGCTATAGGGAGAAGCTGGAATGACTGAGGCTATTTTCCCTGGAGTGTCAGAGGCTGCGGGGTGACCTTATATAGGTTTATAAAATCATGAGGGGCATGGATAGGGTGGATAGCCAAGGTCCTTTTCCCCAGGGTAGGAGACTCCAAAACTAGAAAGCATACGTTTTAGGTGAGAGGGGAAAGATTTTAAAAAGACCCAAATTGCAACGTATCCAAGCAGAGGGTGGTGTGTGTATGGAAAGAGCTGTCAGAGGAAGTGGTAGAGGCTGGTACAATTCCAACATTTAAAAGGCATCTGGGTAGGCATATGATTTTATAAACCTGTATAAAGTCACCCCGCAGCCTCTGACACTCTAGGGAAAATAGCCTCAGTCCACCCAGCCTCTCCCTTTAGCTCAAACCCTCCAACCCTGGCAACATCGTCATAAATCTTTTTCTTTTAGAGGGATATTGGCCTAAAGCTGGCAAATAAGTGTCTAGATTTATATAGGATCAGCATGAGTGAGCTGGAATGAAGTGTCTATTTCCATGCTATACAGCTGTATGAAACACAGTTTGAATGGACTGATATCTTGCAATCATTCAAGAATGATGATGTAGTTTGAATGGGCCAGAATGCAAGATACCAGAAAAATATAACTTGGCCCCAGGTCAATCCATTCCCAGACTGGATCTCAGTCCCACTACAGAGACCTAGTTTGTGATATCTGCCGTTATGCCTGCCCACAACAGAGTTGTCCCTGAAGGGGAAGGTATATGTCATTTTGCTGATGTGCATCCTGGGGCCTGCAACACAGTCAGGATGTCTAGCTGAAAAATCTATCTTGTCCTTTCAATTGTCTAGTTAGGCAAGTGGTATAAATTAGCAAAACATCTGCTTCAAAACCTCTGAAATCCAATCTGAGGTCACTTGAAATGCTTTGAAATTTTATTAGACTGTTGGGCAGATAAATTATTGTGAAATGACTAGCATTTTTGTTTAGACTGCTACATTTGCAGCAAAGTATAATACCTGGAGTGTGGCATGCACTAAACACCAATTATATATGCATAACATAGCTAATTATAGTCACACTGTGCATTTTTCCTTAATGATATTAATGTGCTTCCAGCCTCTCTCCACTGAAAGTGGTGCAGATATATGCCCCTCTTGGTTTCAATGACACTTTGCCCTCCATCAAGAACAATATAGCTCACAGTTCAAAGTATAAATCTGTGTTGAGTTTGCTGATTTCATTTAGTCGATGAACAATGCTGTACAGTCAACCTCTGTGATCCTGGGCTGATGAGAGGAAAACAGACGAGGACACATGCCTCCACTTGTATCTTGATATCATTTGAGGACAGATTTAGGGTGGGCTGTGAAGTCACTGTGGTCGACTAGCTTGTTTGTGCACACTGTCATTGCTGCTTCTTGTAGGACAATGTGTCGAGAAACTAATTAAAGCTTCCCAGAACCAAACTGTGACAATGCCTACAAGAGGGAACTGGCAGCAAACGCTAGTTGGAGAAAAATCAGACCTATACTGGCAAAATTATTACTATGAGGCATTTTGAATACTGGCATAAATTTATTTGTACCGATATTTGATTCTTTTAGCACTTTTTCAGCTGCGTGCAACCAATGTAGAGCCTGGATGTAATCAGAATGATCTTTGTACCTGTCAAACATACCATTCTGGTATTTACACACATTGATTCTATATATTCTAGAGAACTTTCTTTATTTAAAAAAAAGTATATTCAATATCTATGCTAAAACAAATCTTTGGCTGAGTTTCATATCAGAGGTTTTCAAAATGGGTATAGAAATGTTTTAAAAGTTTAGTGGAGCTACTGGTTCCGGGAGAAGGCCTGCCTACAACAGTTGAGAAAGCCTTTGACATTTCTTAGCTAAGGGTGAGTGAGCAGAGTTAGGAATGAGAATTCCCCAGCTCCCACAAGGAGGCCTCGTGTCCATTGTTCACAATGTGTTAATATCAATGACGGCGAGACATTGGCTGCATCTGTCTCTGCAAGTGGAACAAACTGATGCTTGGGCTAGCAAGTGCTGAGTTGATTGTAAAATTGTGTTGTTCTAGTAATAACACTTCAGATGAATGAAACAGGTATCTTCAATAAGCATTGCTTTAGCACCAGCGCTCAGCTTGTTTCTCAGGAAAACCCCTGAGCTATAGTAGTAAGGAGGCTTCCTTGACACAGTGTGTAAATCACCCACTGATTCACTTATGTGTCTGATTCTGAACTTTAATATCCCCTGCGCTGAATTTCACCAGCTTTAACTTGGCACACGACGCTAGCATTGTACAGAATGAAATAGTGGCAGACACCTCACAGTCTCCATCTTTTGTTGACCGATCACTCTAACTATTCTATTTGTCCCAAGTAAGTAGTGCTAACTAGCAGGAAAAATGAAGAGAAACAGCGATAAATTATTTTAAGCAGCGAGCTAGTTCATTGTGATGTACATTTATTGTTTGCGCCAAGCACATGTGGGTGGTAAATATTTCATATGATGAAAACAATCGGTTCTTTGGAAGGTGATTAAATATTAATAATATAAAAAATTTGTTCATGACAAAACTTGCCAGTGCAGTAAATACCTCATAAAGAGATTACCAGTGGCGTTCTTCTCTTTATTGGGATTTTCAGTATTTATCTGCGGACATTAATAAAAATAATGGAATCAGGCCAGGAGGTCAATGTAGTCCAATCACTTGCAGTTGAAGCTGTGCTTGGTGGTTAACAATTTGATTTGACAAACGCACAGTTTATGCTAAATTCATACAGTACTGTAGCCACTTGGCATTTTTAAATTCTGGAAAGCATTTTGAATGCTGAGCGCAGTCATAATCGATACATACAAATTGTACTCCCATCCAGTGAACGCAGAACTATGTAGACTTGAAAATGCCATGTGGATATCAGCAGCATGTTCTAATGCCTAATTTTACCCTGATATTCTAGAAGGCGGGCATGGATTTACTGAAATATATTGCAAATTATAAGGCACTGGGCTAATTTAGAAAGAACTACTAATTTCACTGTTTTGAGGTTGTCAGATGTAAACATATAGGCATGAAACTGGCATTGTTGTTTGCAAGAAATGAGCATGACGTCAGTTGCAGATGGGTACCTGACCAATGTGAAAGGTGGTACACATCTAGTGCTGACTAGGCATGGGCACAACACATGTCATATTGTCCATTTCTTTTGCTCCAAAAGCTTAGAGGTTTGCTGTTGCTTATTCCAAGCCCTTTTCTTTGTTAAGTTGAAAACAAATAAAAAAAAGTTTAACCTTTGACTCTTTTCCTTCTCCTCATGGATGTTGTCCATTTGAGATGCCAGGTAAAGCTGCTCTCTGGTAGAGGTCTGCACAGCCAGCAAGAAAATTAGAGAGAATGCTGGTTATGGTTGACCATGAGCTGAACAGGCCTAGGCATGTAAATACAGTGGCTATAAGAGCAGTCCAAAGGCTCAGAATCTTGTAGTGATTAACTCGCTAAAGCCTGACCACCATCTACAAGGCACACACCAGGCGTATGATGGAATATCCCCTACTTACCTGGATGGATGCAACTCCAGCAACATTTGAGAAGCTTGACACCATCCAGGACAAAGCAGCCCATTCAGTTGGCATCACTTCTACAAACATCCACAAAGCTGTATTTTAAAACTATAAGGTCCTAGTCACAGAATCATAAATCATGCAGTTTTAGATTCTCCCACAAGTGAAAACAGGAAACCATCAACTGTTAGTAGCAGCAGTGTTAACAATCTACAAGATGGACTGCAACAATGCCAGTTTCATGCCTATATCTCCAAGGCTCCTTCAACATCCCCCTTCTAAATTTGTGTCTTTTCTGTCGGAATGGTCAAGGACAGTAGATGCATGAAAGCACCATCAAGTGCATATTCCTCTCCAAACCACCCTCCAATTTGACTTAGAAATATGTTGCCGTTCCTTCAGTGTTATTGGGTCAAAATCCTGGAACGCCCTCCTTAATGGTTTTGTGGGTCAACTAACAGTAAATGGGCTGCATTGGCTCAGGAATACAGCTCACCACCATCTTCTCAAGGAAAGCTGGGGATGGGCAGTAAATGCTGGTTCAGTCAGAGACACCAAAATGCCATGAGTCAATCAAAAAACACAATGATGCGGAGAAATAGTAAATGTTATGTTAGCTTTTTTTAAAAACAAAAAGATTGGATGTTAAGAATTCCCCGTTATTTACCATGTGCATTTCCGGCCTCCTTGCCTGTGACAGGACAAACATGCATTAGAGAAATTGTAGCAAAGGCCCCTATGATGACGGGATTGTCTGACTGGATAGACAAACATTTTCCTGAATTCTGAAGAATAGAGTTGACCCAGTTAACACTTACGACCAAGGGATAAAGGAGAATTAGCTCTTCTGTTTTTTTTACTCCCTGTTTATGTCACAATTATTTAAAAAATCCTCTTCAGCATGTGGCTGTCATGCTACAAATAAAACTTAGTAAGGTGGACCAAAATGATGAAGCTAATTCCAAGGTTTTCTTGAGTGGAAGAAAGAGAGGAATTTTATGGCCCGTGAATCCTGAGGAGAAAATAATAATCTCATTGTTAACCATGCTCTCCACACTGGTAATACTTGTGAAGACATGGTCGAGAAAGGGTGTCTAGTATGAAGAGGAAGTTAAATGCAACTGTGTTTAAAAGTACTTGAAGAGCTGGAGCTGTGGAAGTGAAAGCTGAGTCCATTGCAGTTTCCTCAGCGGTTATGAAATATGTAGAATCCTGGAGTTCTTAGTAAATGATTATTTTCCCAAATTGTTTCTTTTGCCAAGCCTTTCACTCAAAAAATTATATAAAACATCAGCAAAGAGAGAGCAACCCTTCTAGTTTCTGTAGCTATGAATTCATTTTCCGTTCTCCATCTGCTCTGATAAGTTACTGAAATGTGGTTCACTTGTAGATTCCTGAGTCTAACTCTATTGTCTTTCCAAGCTGAGTGCAAGCAACGTTTTATCCTCCAATATTTGAATTTATCTTGTAAGTTTGAACTAAATAGGAGGTGTAAATTTATTGGGCTGACTGAGTTGCCTGGTTTCACTGTTTTAGGATACACTTTTAGATTCAGTGAAGCCACTCTATAGATTCTGTGGTCGGTTGACCATGGTAGCAGTTTTAGCTGAGTATTTTTCCTCTATAAGCATCACTTTCATTCATGTGGGTCTCCTGTAAAATAATCAGATGATGGAAGTTAAATTTGATAGCCTACATTTCATACTATTATAACAAGACATATAAAACTCGTAAAGAGTTTGAAAGGGTAGTAACTGAGAAAATGTTTCCCTGACTAGAAAATCTAGGATAAAGGTCACAGTCTCAGAACAAGGAGACAGTAACATTGTGAAAATGTCATAGCAGAAATAATCCAGAGACCCAGGCTAATGCTGTGGGGAAATGGGCTCATGTCCCAGCATGACAGCTGGTGGAATTTAAATTCAGCAAATATGAAAAAAATCAGGAATTTGAAGGCTGGTTCACAAATGTCCTTGAGGGAAGGAAATTTGCTGTTGTTACCTGTTGTGGCTCATGTGTGATTGAAGCCTCCCAGCAAAATGGCCAGTGCGTAAATAACCTCTGAAATCGCCAAGCAAGGCAGCCAGTTCCATGATAATTCGAAATGGGAGATGAATGAAGATGAATTTGTCAGTCAATTAATGTTGAACTGAGAAGTTTCTTCACTTACAGGTCAGAAATATTTGGAATTCTCTACCCAGAGAGAACTGTGGAAGCTCAGTCATTAGATATCTTCAAGACACAAGTTGGTAGGTTTTAGAGACTGAATGGATGATGATTGCGTGGGAAGCTGAAGTTGGTGTAGATGTTTAGCTGTGGCCATGTTGAAAAGAATATTAATAATGCTTTTTGCAGTATAGAGAAAAGAAATGCAATTCTAAAGGAAATTTGTTGACAGTTAAATATTATAAAACTGTGGATAACATCATGAAGTTCAAATGATAAGAGTAGGAAATAAAGACTTGCGGTGTATCTTAGAGTCATGTCAAAGTTAGTTCATGTACACGTAGCGCAGTGACCATTGCTAGTAAGAACAGTTGGGAATAAAACTATCCCAGTTGTCGATATTTTCCAATGAAACCGCTCAGCGATGACTATCTATCCCTGAAGTAGGTGGGACTTAACTGGGCCTCCTGGTTCGGAGAAGGGTACTCTACTATTGTCACAAGAGCCCAGTACTATCGCAGTTATAATTTTTTAATTATATTTTTCTAATCAGCCTGATGTTATTACACACCTCTGGGGCAGGTGGGATTTGAACTTGGGCCTCCTGGTCCAGGGATAGGGACTGTGCCACAAGAGGGCCTTCCTTCCCGGTTGTATCGCTGATGCCCTGCTTGTATTCAGCATGTTTCAAATTGATATTGATTAGGCAATAAGATATTCACAGATTGGCTACATGGAGAGAAGTGCAATAAATTGAATTGTTGATTCAATGAAACTCATTTCTGCTGCCTGATATTACATCATTATTCCAGAAGCCTACCTTGTACTGTTTCTCAATCCTTTTGTGTAATAACAAACTTTGAATAAATTTGCTGCACTTTGCAAGGTCAAATTATCTCGAGTGGCTGCTTAGATGTATTATAAACCTCTCGATTCCTGGGTCTTGTGGTTGTGTCCCGACTTCTGAGCCAGGAGATCTATGTTCAAGTCCCACCCATTCCAGAAGTGCATAATAATATCTCGCTGTGCAGATTGATGAGAACCTATCCACAGTGATAGTGTCCCTACCTCTCAGCCAGAAGGTCTGGCTTCAAGTCCCACTTGTTTCAGAAATGTCATAATGTGTCTGCACAGGTTGATTAAAGATATTTTAATCTCTCAGTTTGTAGCTCTCACATTACCAGAACTGCTCTGAAGTTAAAATTGTGATCAGAGATAATGGGAACTGCAGATGCTGGAGAATCTGAGATAACAAAGTGTGGAGCTGGATGAACACAGCAGGCCCAGCAGCATCTCAGGAGCACAAAAGCTGACGTTTCAGGCCTAGACCCTTTTCTGATGAAGGGTCTGGGCCCGAAACGTCAGCTTTTGTGCTCCTAAGATGCTGCTTGGCCTGCTGTGTTCATCCAGCTCCACACTTAGTTATCCTTGCTCTGAAGTTAATTTTGGTGTCAGCACATTGGTTTGGATCTCACCTTCCCTGGTTTGCCTCTGCCAGCTGGTACATGATAACTTTTCATGTTTACCTAAACGGATGAGCACAAATAAATGAACAGACGTATGGAAAATTATGTTACATTTGGAGCACCCTCTGAAATGCAGCTCCATTAATCTCCCCAAATCATTACAGCATGTAGCTTTGGTATACTTGGCACATTGATTTTGGCACTTTTAAAAATTGTCATTTAGCTTCAACAAACCGAATTTAATGTGCAGAAGTAACTGAACCTTCTCATTTTTTTAATATGTGAAAATTGTTTGCATTTATCCTTATTAAGCACCCAAACACACAGGGATATGAAATGCTCCACTCCCAGCCCTAATCCCTTAATCCTTTGTGTTTTGCTGATTGTTTCTTTATAAACTATATTTCACTCCTGTTTTGCTGTTCATATTTACTTTAGTCTTGCTACTTCAGTTTGTCCATACACACTCGATAAGTGAAAAGGTTTCTTCTGGTTGTCACAGTTTGGAATGTTTAGCCTGTCTCCATGGGTGAAAGCAATGGCTTATACTGAAGGATCATAAGCAGTTGGTTCAATGTTCACTGAAACACGTAAACAGTGGATTTAAAATGTGTGCGGTAGTACTAATTATATTAAATATCTGGCCGGGTTATTCCTGGAGAAAGATGATTTATATCATTTCATTTGGGTTGTTGCACAACTTTGGGTTTATTTAAACAGATAAATGTTAATGAATCCTATTTTAAAATATTAAGCAGCAGTTTTGTTTTCTGATTTAATTCTGAAACGGTAATTTGTTGCAGTTCGGCTTGATTTTACGTTACATTTAGGTTTATGTTTGCTGTCTTTTGGTGCCCAGATTCCTAATGCCAGGCTTCTGTGAGATCCTAGTCAGTTTATGAATCCTGGAATTTGGGATAACATGTATAGGGAGGTCCCTCTCCTGGAGCCTTTGGGAGCCATTGTACTTTTCACAGTGATATGCAAGATGCTTCAAATGACTTGTGTTACCTTTTTCACATTCTTCTCTTGGTTCATTAAGCTGGAGAGGGTTCAGAAGAGACTTGCCAGGATATTGCTGGGTATGGAAGGTTTGAGTTATAAAGAAAGGCTAGACAGGCTGGGACTTGTTTTTTTTGCCTGGAGTGTGGAAGGTTGAGGGGTGACCTTTGTTAGGGGGTTATTATAAAATAATGAGGGCTAATGATAGAGTTCATGGCAGTTGTCTTTTTCCTTGGATGTGGGATTTCAAGATTGGGGCACATTTTTAAAGTGAGGGGGGGAGATTTTAAAAATGATTTGAGGGGCAAATATTTTCGCAGCGTGTGGTTCTCGTGCAGAATGAACTTCCTGAGGAAGCGATGGATGTGGGTCTAGTTACAGTCTCCAAAAGACACTTGGATAAATACATGAATAGGAAAAGTTTGAAGCGATATGGGACAGGACTGGGCAGGTGGGACTAGCTTAGTTTGGAATTATGTTTGGCATGGACTGGTTGGATCGACTGTATGACTCTATCAGCAAAAGCAGCATTAATCAAAGAGTTGAAAATCCCACCATCCTGTGATAATGGGAACTGCAGATGCTGGAGAATCCGAGATAACAAGGTGTAGAGCTGGATGAACACAGCGGGCCAAGCAGCATCTTAGGAGCAGGAAGCTCCTGCTCCTAAGATGCTGCTTGGCCCGCCGTCCTGTGCCAACTTATGATGGAAGTACTGACATTAAAACTCTTACATAAGAGACAAGCATAATTTTCACCCAAAAATTCACAATATCCCACTTTGAGAGTTTGGTTGTGTTGTTTAGCTGGGATCCTGACAAGACATGGTTCAGTTCTGGGTGGGTTGGGGGTGAGGCGGGAAGCAAATGCTATGGTAAGCCTGTAAATGAAGGCATGTGCCATCAGTGAATTAGAATTAGGTTTTATTGTCGTGTGTACGCAAGTGCAGGGATATAAGAGTACAGTGAAAAATGTACAAATTTGCCATTCTCCAGCTCCATCTTGGGCACAAAGGTCCCGAGATACAAAATCTGAGGAATGCAGAAGGAAAATAAAGGAATGAAGTTAAAAGTTAAACATTACAGTTGGTCTTAAATGCTTAGCCATGGGCCTGGATCCTTGCATTTCCATTTTCCCACTGACACCAAAACCATGATGTGGCAATGGGTAATCCACTTGTCCGATTACCGCAGCCAAGGTCACTAGTTTCAGGGAGATGGGGAGACGTGGTGTGAGCCTCCACATGTGGATAATCGGGACCCTTTTGTTAACAGTTCGCAATGAATTAAGGGCCTCATCCTTTCCCTAGCCCAAACGTGGGCTTGCGGCCAACGTGTACCCTAGCAGTTTTAACTTTGTGGGTTGCTGGTCAGTGAAGGAGTGATGCCTCTTTTCTAGGGCCCCCTGTGTCAGCTGAAGATGTGTGCCGCCCCTCAGTGCACGCACATACCCACAGCACATGCGCGCGCACATACGCACGCATGCACACACACACACACACACACACACACACACACACACACATACACATACACATACACACACACACACACACACACACACACACACACACACACACACACACACACACACACACACACAGTCTCTCTCTCTCTGTGTCTCTGTCTCTCTCTCTCTCTCTCTCTCTCTCTCTCTCTCTCTCTCTCTCTCTCTCTCTCTGTCTCTTACACGCGTGCGCACGTGCACACACACATACATGCACATACACAAACACATACCCGCGCATGCATGCACACACAAAAGATTTTGCTCTCCATGCCTTGGCATGTCTGCAGTACCAACAGTGCCCGCCGCTCCTGCCTGGTGTTGTTAGCCATCCAATTGGCTGGCAGCTTAATGCAGCAGGATTCCTACCAGGGGGTGGGCAGAAGTCCGACCTTGTCCAAACTGAAGAACTTTCGCCTGTAAATTTAAAGCCAGGCAATGCAGAGAGGGTCTTGTGCCGTACTTTAATAAATGAAAGAACTGTGGATGCTGGAGATGTGATACCAAAGTGTAAATTGTTGGTGGAACTCAGCAGGTCTGGCAGCATCTATGGGCAAGGAAACAGAGTTAGTGTTTCAAGTTGGTGACTGTTCACCAGAAGAGTTCGAAAGAAGAGTCACTAGACTTGAAATGTCTTCTTCCCACATGCTGCCGTTTCTGCAGCAAATTGTGTTTTTGTTGCCATGTACTTGACTATGGAGAGCTCACCTTCAGTACAGAATCCATCCCAGTGCCTTTCACTGTGTTGCGCTCACTGATCACTCTCCACCATGCTCCAGAGTGATCCAACAGTGATCTATCCTCATAGTTTGCCAGGTGGTGAAAACCCTGATCAACATTGTGACAGCCTTAGTAGTTTGTAGTAGGGCGGCACGGTGGCTCAGTGGTTAGCACTGCAGCCTCACAGTGCCAGGGACCCAGGTTCAATTCCAGCCTTGGGCGACCGTCTGTGTGGAGTTTGCACATTCTCCCCGTGTCTGCGTGGGTTTCCTCTGGGTGCTCCGGTTTCCTCCCACAGTCCAAAGATGTGCAGGTTAGGTGGATCGGCCATGTTAAATTGCCTGTAGTGTTCAGGGGTGTGTGGGTTATAGGGGAATGGGTCTGGGTGGGATACTTCAAGGGGTGGTGTGGACTTGTTGGGCCGAAGGGCCTGTTTCCACACTGTAGGGAATCTAATCTAATCTAATCTAATCAATAGATTTGTAGGGTTATAAAAATTGTTTCTTAATGGAGGGCCGAAAAAAAACTGGAGACATGATCATTCAGCTTAAATAACTCCACATCGCTGAGTAGTTACTGGAGTATCCCTACTTCTGAGCAGCTGTCTGCTCCTTCTAAATTCACAACAACAGAAGTGGGGTTTGTGGTCAGTTTTTTTAGCTGTGGCAGAACAGCACAATTTAGCATGACATAACAGAATCTAGATTACGACCACAAGATGTATGCAAAGGGACGCAGGCAGTTAAGGAATCACGTAAAATGGCTAAGCACTTAATGGTATTGCAACTAATGACTAAATGGCTATAGAAATGCCTGAGGAATGGCACGTTTTACACTGGATGTCTCAAATTACATTCCAATCCTGTGTTACCTATATTGATAGGTGCTGTTGTTACTGAAGACTCACTTTGTAAACTCGGATCACTCCCATCCAGACTTCATTACAGCCTTCATTCAAACATGGAGAAAAGGGACAAGTTCTAGGAACTGAGGTTAGTGTGACTGTCCTTGCTTATCAAGGCAGCGTTTGAACAAATGTTGCATCAAGCAAAGCTAGAGTCAATGGGAAGAGAAGCCTCTGCTGCTTGAAGCTATAACTGGGACCAAGAAGATGGTTGTGGTTGCTGTATATCTGTCGTTTCAGTTCCAGGGCACCGCTGCGGGAATTCCTTAGTGTAGAAATTTTCCATTTAACCTGTTCAGAGAATGTTATAATACAACTGTGATGAAGGTTGGACTTGTACCTGGACCTCCTGGCTCAGAGGTAGCTACATCACCACTGTGCCACAAGAGATGGAAAATCACATAGACTATATATCTTTAGTCATCTTGTTCAGAGATAGTATTACACACCTGTGGTGCAGTGGGACTTAGGTCTAACCATCCACAACTATTTTATCAATGACCTTCTCTCTCCAATCCAACTACAGAAAGGGGGTTGTTCACACCACAGCTGTTTTATTTACAACTCCTGAGATAATGGAACAGGCCTGTGCCCACATCCAACAGGCTGCAGCATTCACAAATAATGTGTAATGACCATCTCCAACAAGTGAAAATCTAACCGTATACTCAGTACCATTAGCATCACTGAATTCCCCACTATCGACGTCCTGATGGTTACCATTGACTAGAAACCGAACTAGACTGTTCATATCTATATATAGTGTGGCTACATCAGCAGGTCAGACGTTGGGAATTCTGCAGCAAGAAAATCTCCTCCTGTCATCCCAAAGCCTGTCCACCATCTGTTAGACACAAGTCAGCACTATAATGGAGTATCCTCTATTTGGATGAGTGTTGGTCCAAGAACACATAAGCAGCTCAACACCACCCAGAGCAAAACAGTCAACTTGATTGGCAACTCATCTGCCTCCTCTAGTGCAGCTTGTCTGCGTTATGTACCATTTACAAGATGCACTGCAGCAGCTGCCCAAGACTGCTTCAACAACATCTTCCAGAAATAAGAATTCAGCTACCTCGAAGGAGAAGATACATGGGAACAGCACCACAACCTACAAATACATCATCCTGAGTTGAAAATATATCACTGTTTCTTCACTGTCACAGTGTTGAAATCTTGGAACTCTATTCCTATCAGCACTGTGGGTGCCCACACACCATATGGGTTCCCAAGAAGTCGAGAAGATGGCTCACCAGCCTCTTGAGGGTAATTAGGTTTGGGCGATTAAAATATTGCCTTTCCACCTCCCATGAAGGAGTTAAATAATAAAAAAAGTGCTTTAAAGGAAAGCAGAAATAATTATGCAGACCTGAATCTAAATTAGTATGTGGAATTCTCATCTTGCTCGTTTGCTGTAAATGTGACATTTTGTTTTGAATTATTCTGTAAGATGTTACTGGTACCCTTCTGTGAGCTGCCATCTGTTGAAGACCAGTGTGCTGTTTGTGAATGTCACTTCCCACTACAAGTGTGGAATCAGTCTTTATAATTGCAACTTTGCAGTAAACAATGCTACAGTTGTCCTGTCATTGTGCCCTGAAACATGATAATATGCTGCTGTTTACTTTTTGTTTTGTTTCTTTTCAATCCTCCAGCAGAGGATGAATTATACCCTGTATTTGACCAATGCAGTGGGTTCTGTGATCTGTTGCTGGGTCTCTCCATATTTCTGTGGCCTGCCACATATTGTTTTTAAAATTAACTCTAAATAAAACCTGGAAAAATGAGTTTTCATTTTGTTTTCTTCATTGTTTTTAATGGGTTGTGAATATCACCCGCATCCTAATTGCCAATTTCAGAGGAAAAATTCTGAGTCAGCCACATTGCTATCGGTCTGGAGTCACATCTAGGACCAAACGGGTACTGATGGCAGATTTATATTCCTCTGGGAGATCATTGAACCAAATAGGTTTTCACAACAATCAGCACTGTGTTTAATGGGCACTATGTGTGAAACTAGCCTTTAATTCCAGATTTTAGTGACCGATAGAATTTACATCCAGCTGAGCTTTTCTCACTGCCTTTGCCTGGACGTGTGAATTTTTCGCTTAATGACATTATCACCACCCTCCCCCATTCGACTGTTCGACTGCAGACCGCTGCACAGCTTCCACATCAGTAATCTAACAGGAATCATTTATTCAAGCATTTCACATGTCATTAACGGTGGAGTTTTAGGAATGGCCATGGCAAATTAGAACTTTGTGCAGCAGGCTGTGTGGGGCGTTACATTCCTTTTTTAATGTTGGAAAGCCACGGCCTCATAGCAACCTTAAAGGGACCTCGCAGCACTGTGAACATGTAAAATACAACAAAGAGAAACGAGGTGGTGTGTTAGTCACTGGATCTCGAACATGTGAATAATATGTTTAAATGAACAGGCATTTGGTTGTCTTGATTTATCTTTCTACTTATTTCAGTTTATTATGTTAGTTTCATAGTGTATTAAAATACCCGCTTTGACCTGCAAAGATTGACCCAAGCTCAAAGAATTGAGTGTGGTTTGTTGACTTTTAAAAACTGAACATTTACACCAGGTTCCTGTGGAATTCCATGCTATTTTTCAGCAGATGCTAGTCTGTTGTGTAATGTCATTATGCTGAAGTAGGATGTGAGAGCATTGTTACTCATGTGTTTGAGCTTCTGTATGTTTAATCTTCAATTTCGATGCGGCATTTCGTAGTTCAAAATCTTTTTGATGGGCTTTTACTTATCCAGCAACTCCTTAAGTACTTATTTATGGACTATTTGGATATTAAACTATGGGTTTACATGGAACATGCAGAGGCTGCTTTGGAGATGCTATGAGAGGGTAACGGTCCTGTGACTTCCTGACACAGGCTGGCATGTTGGTCTCCCTCTGGCTCAGTGAGACTGGAGAGTGCACAGTATTTGGTCAGTCAGCTTACATACTGTAATCACTCTGAAAAGCCAGTAGCATTTTCCAGTTGGCCTGTCGGTTCCCCAGATGAAGTTGGAAAAATGTTGGTGATGTTGTAGTCTGTCAGACAGACTATAGCCCAATGCTATAGTCATCTGAGGAACTTGGTGACACTTGCTGTAACATATGGGCATTGCTGCAGCCACTGACTATTCATTAGGGGGAGATAATGGGAATTGCAGATGCTGGAGAATCCGAGATAACAAAGTGTGGAGCTGGATGAACACAGCAGGCCAAGCAGCATCTTAAGAGCACAAAAGCTAACGTTTTGGGCCTAGACCCTTCATCAGAAAAGAAGGGCCTAGGCCCAAAACGTCAGCTTTAGTGTTCAGTAGAGGGAGTTGCCTGAACACAATAACAGCTGTGGCCTTTTTGATGAAGATGTTCTTACACTCTGTGTGGGTGATCGGGTGGTGAACTGATAATTCCCAGTGATCCTTCAATTGGCCCAGTAACCTTGGGAGCCCATTAATTGAGAGGGTAAATGGCAGCATAGTGGTCATGTCACAGGACTTGTAATCCAGGCATGCCAGCTAATGCTGAGGGCCGTGGGTTCAAACCCTACCATGGCAATTGCTGGAATTCAAGTTCAATTTAAAAAAATTGATATTGAGTGCAAGTCTCAGTAATGATGATCACAAAACAATCATCCATTATAGAGATGTAGAGGTCTACAACACTAATCCCAAAAGCCTATCTAGTTCACTAATATCCTCCAGGGAGGGACATTAGTAATACCCGAAATGCTGACTGCTCCTTTTCTCTGGATGCCGCCTGGCTTGCTGTTTTCTTCCAGCCTCCTGTTTCTTTACCTCGGATTCCAGCATCTGCAGTCATCTTTGCCTCTAGGACAATCCACCATCCTGGCCCATGTGTGACACCAGATCCTTTGGTATTGTGGCTGACTTTTAACTACTCTCTGAAGTGGCTGAGCAAGCCGTCCAGTTGAATGGAAGGTAAGGCAACAAATGCTGGCCTTGCCACTGATGACAATTTGCCATGTCAGAACACAGTGCTTGTTTGCTGCCTGCCAATTTTCTTTATTCCTTCATGGGACCATTTCTTTCCCATGAACGGAGTGGCCTGCTAACCCATTTCAGTTCAATGTCAACCACATTACCGATCACATCAATGCTGTGGGGTGCTGATGAGACATAGGATCGAGAGCAATGTTCCCTCGCAGCAGGGTTACCACTGAGCTGCATGGTGGGGCTGCGGACGCAGTTCACCCTGTGGATGTGTGGACTTTCAATTCTGGAAACTTGCTGCCACACATGGAATCTGACGCCTGGAAGAATGAGAGGCAGTGTAGGTTGAGAGCTGGCCGCAGAGCAAAAGCCTAGTTGTATGAATGCTCCGTACTCATGCATTGCCTTTAGACCCTAAAGAACTGACATGAATGTACAAAACAGACGGTGATCAAAAATCTGTCTCCTGTACCAGGTTTATTCCTCAGAACGGGAGATACAGCAGATACAGGTATAAGACAATAGGAGATCCTGGCAGGTGGCGTATTCTGAAAAATTTGAGTCTAAACTATTTCTCCAGTTTGGATATTTCTGGTTTATAAATAAAGTAGTTGTTTTAGCTTTAGAATTGAGAATATTTAGAGATGAATTTGACAAAGCAGGCACACTGTCATCTCCACTTGAATGCTGCAGGCGCATTTTGTTTTGAAAACAGATGAACTTGAAAAACTATTTTTAAAAATTATATTAGCATTGAAATATCATTAAAAACAGCCTTAGCTCAAAATTGTTAGAAGCATTCAATTTTTTGATGGCATGAAATGTCAAATAGAGAGAGACGGAATAGACTGAGGCTATTTTCCCTGGAGCGTCAGAGGCTGAGGGGTGACCTTTTAGAGGTTTATAAGATCGTGAGGGGCATGGGCAGGATAAATAGACAGGGTCTTTTCCGCAGGGTGGGGCAAGTCCGAAACTAGAGGGCATAGGTTTAAGGTGTAGGGGAGAAAGACTTAAAAGGGACCTTTGGGTAACTTTTTCATGCAGAGAGCGGTGTGCGCATGGAATGAGCTGCCAGAGGAAGTGGTGGAGGTGAGTACAATTATGACATTTAAAAGGCATCTGGATGGGTATATGAATGGGAAGGGCTTAGAGGGATATGGGCCAAATGCTGGCAAATGGGACTAAATTTATTTAGAATATCTGGTTGGCATGGACGAGTTGGACTGAGGGGGTCTGTTTCTGTGCTGTATATCTCTGTGACTCTATTTATTTTAATTACCAATTGATGAAAATAATCCATGATTGACCTCACACTCCAACCTGTTGTGATTTGTCTATTGCCTGGGATAGAGCATGTTATAGAAGAATGTTCACTAAGTTGAAAGGTGAACAAAACAATTTGGATTTGTATAGTACCATCTCAAAGGCTTTTGGAAACAGTATTTGAAATGTAGCCATTTTTATAATTTTCAGAAAAATGTTCAATTTGTACACAGCAAGCTCCCACAAACAGCCATGTGATAATGACCTCATTTTCCTTCGTGATATTGATTGAAGGATAAATATAGGCCATGACATCAAGGACAACACCCTATCATCTCCATCTAAGAGCGCAAATCAGGTCTTGGCTCAGCAACTCATTGAAAGAAAGTGCAGCAATCCTTCAGTACTGTACTGGAGATATAGCTTAGATATTTGCGCTTACTCTAGGGTCAGACACTGAACTCTCAACATTGATTCATACAGCAGGGAAATAGACACTTTGGCCCAACCAGTCCATGCTGATCTTTATCTCAAACTAAAGTAGTCCCACCTTTTTGCACTTGGCCCATATCCTTCCAAATATTTCTTCTTCTTGAACTTATCCAAATGACTTGTAACTGAACCTGCATCCACCACCTCCTCTAGCAGTTCATTCTACACATGAACCACTCTCTGTATTAAAGAGTTGCCCCTCATGTTCTGGGATGCTCAGCAAGTTGATCATGTGCTGGTACCTGTAATTCTCACAGAATGCCAAGATGAAACCTTGAAAATTACAACTTGAAAAATGTAGGGAGGACTGCAGCTCTGTAATTAATTCTGCTATTTTTCCCACATTTTGAAAAGCGGAAATTATCATACTACTGCCCTCTCTTGATCTGGGAAGTACTGACCTCAAATGTTACCACCACACTTTCACCCTTTCTCACTGATAACTAAATCATTTATTACCACCTTTCCTGATTCGTGTATTTCCAGTACTTTGTTTAAACTGGCACTTTTGATAAATTGACAAAAACTATATACCTGAAGTACTGGAAGTTTAATATGGTGATGGCTGAGGAGTCAGTTGAGGGTGTGTGAGTGAGAAGGCTGTCTGCCGATTAAATTTTATTCAAGGCAGAGTTGTATTATTGAGTAATATATGCTGTAAATAAAGTGATATGTGTACTCCCACATTGCATTTCTGTTACTTATATTATGTACCCTTTTTGATCAACTGGAATATTTGGTCAGCTGGCACCCTGTTGGTCCCGTAGATGCTGGTTGGTAAAATGTTTGCTACATTTCTCTTTTAATATTGTCATAGTCGTAGACCATTACTTGAAATCTGACCTGAATAGGTAGGGATTAACAAGTGCAAATGCTTAGTTTTCTGCCTTCATACTCTGTATACAAATCAGGAAGGGAAGAAAGCACGAGATAACAATGTGTAGAGCTGGATGAACACAGCAGGCCAAACTGCATCAGGGGATCAGGAAAGCTGACGTTTCAGAAATAAGAAGAGTTCAGACCTGAAACGTCAGCTTTCCTGCTCCTATGATGCTGCTTGGCCTGCTGTGTACATCTAGCTCTGGACCTTGTTATCTCAAACAAGTTAACAAAGTCAGTCTGCATTGTGCATCAGGAGTTGAGACATCAGTAGTACTAATGTACTAATGCTCTGCATGGTTTAGCTTGAGCCTTACCTGCAAATGTATGTCCCTGCAGTTCAGGTGTTGATTCCAGTCCATGTGTGAGATGCACGCCATTGGAAATGGGCATTGCGAACTGCTCCAGCCCCAACCTGGCCTGTGAAAGGCCAACATGAGTACAGTATCGCATTCACTCACACCAGTGGTGAGTGGTAACACTTTATTTCAGCTGTTTCAGCGACACCTGCTCTCTCCGAGGTTGCACAATGTGGAACCTGACTCCAACGTATGTGCAGAGTCTGGGCAGGAAGCAAGTGACTCGAAACAAGTTTGAGCCTGTTGAACAGGTACTGCCAAATTTTGATGCCAGCAACACCACTCATGATAGCAGCTCTTTTAACCTGTCAAAGCACTGGATTGTGCTTGGCCAATTGGTGGTGGTGTGATTCCTGTCGGTCAGGGCAGCGAGGCAAATTGTATTCAAGGAATGAAATATTCTGTAAGAATCAGTCAGAATGTTGGCTGCCACTTGCTGATCAGTAACCTATAGCATATCTGCAAATGTACATCATGCACAAAATCAACTAATATTACATCTAAGCACTTCAGTTTATATGAATCTTAATGCTAAAAACAGTGTTGAAGAAAGGGTTGCACAGTGATGTTTGCGATTTTTGACTTGCCTACTTCGCAGGGAGTAATAAAATCTTGAAGCGATTGACTGTAGAGGAGTGCTGTGGTTACATTCACAATAATCAGCACCCTTTGTTTTCTTTCTGCTTGGTGTACAGCGTGGAATCTTGAACTTCGATCTAAATGTTGAGCCATTTGTTACTCTGATGTGTTTAGTACACGGCCTCAGAGTGGCTGATGTATTTATTGCTCCACTGCTATTGCATCAGCTTCATTTCTGCCTGAAGCCTTCTCATGTGACTGCTTCTGCTTTCTCTTTTCAGCAGCTTTTGCTTTTGACCCAGGATTACTTTGATATTATTTGTTTCACTGGAATGAAGCCTAGGCTGCTGACCAAACAGAAAAATGAGCTGTGCTGGAAAAGTAATGCTGGGCTTTATAGTTGGATGATGTAACCGAGAGCACTCAGATTTTCACACTGTATGTGCACAGTAGAGAAACAGACCAGTCAGCTCAATCACTGACGCATTGAAGCGACTCCATTCGTTTTCCTCCCTTTTGCCTTCACAGTGCTTTTAGCTGGTTGTTAGGCAGTGTGGGCTAGTAAACCATTCTAATGACAAGAGATCAGCACCTGTCCCTGGTCAGTTGGTGGTAGGACAACATGAGCCAAGTGAAAGCAACTTGCATTTGTTTCACACCTTTATCATGGGACAGTATCCCAAGGCAACTCTTAGGAGTGAAGGTAACAAAGTGTGTAGCTGGATGAACACAGCAGGCCAAGCAACATCTTAGGAGCACAAAAGCTGATGTTTTGGGCCTAGACCCTTCACCAGAGATCTAGGCCCGAAACGTCAGCTTTTGTGCTCCTGAGATGCTGCTTGGCCTGCTGTGTTCATCCAGCTCCACACTTTGTTATCTTGGATTCTCCAGCATCTGCAGTTCCCATTATCTCTCAGGAGTGAAGATCACTTTTAACTTTTGGACTGGACTAACAAATGGGAAGGGATACTGCTTTCAACCAAGGACACTGTGCCAAGATTTGGCTGTGGGAGTTTTATAGACCATGTTTGCTGGAGCACATTGTGAGCTGTGCACTTTCTCCCGAGACAAATGAGAGCAAAAGTGGACAGCAGAAATCCGAATGGTGCTGAACTGAACGGCTAGTTGTTTGACAGCAACATTTTAATTAGCTTCCAACCAGGTGACCAGGGACAAGTGCAGCAGAAATGCTGAGCCTGCAAAGAGCATTGAAAAATATCTGTGACTCTTTCTCCCGTGCGCCCGTCATCGGGAGCTGTGTCCAGCCAGCTTTCCCTGCAGTACCCTGAGCTGAAGGAAGAATGAAATATCTTCAAAAACACTGAAGGACCAATTCTCAGCCAGTGAATGCAAGAGGCTATCAGTGTAGATCCAACCTTGTGTCAGCAGCAAATAACTACAAGGAATAGAAAGGAGGCGAAAGAGAGCCACCATTGAATCTTGTATTCCAGACTGTTGCTATTGGACTGTGTTTCCCTGATTTCTTTTTCACCCTTAATATCCATGTCATCTCTGTCTGATTGCGAGAAGGAAATTTAAAAGGAGTAGCATATAAATTAGAATTATGAGTTAGCAGTTCTTTTTTTCTTCTTGCCATTGATTAAAAGCATTTGATCTCAATAAAAAATGATTTTCTTGTTAATGTAAAACCTGGCTTGTACATGTCTTGAAACCTGACTACAGGGGAGGTGATGACCTAGTGGTATTATTGCTGGATTGTTAATCCAGAGATCCAGTTAATATTCTGGGAACCTGGATTTGAATCCTGCCATGAATTTGAATTCAGTAAAAATGTGGAATTAGGAGCTGAATGATGATTGTTGGAAAAACCCATCTGGTTCACCAGCGTCTTTTAGGGGAGAAATCTGCCATCCTTACCTGGTCTGGCCTACATGTGACTCTGGACCCACAGCAATGTGGTTGACACTTAACCCCACTCTGGGCATTAAATGCTGGTCTGGCCTGTAATGCCCACATCCCATGAATGGAGAGAAAAAAAAAATAGACAGTTAAAATGGGACAGCTTTGCGATAACTCCAGTGCACAAAGTCTGACACTGAGTCCCAAGAATACCCAATCTCAATAGCTCGGTCAAAGAAAACACTTCCCTTTGTTTACATATCTAGCAAATTTGTTATATATTTCCAGCATCATTTTTGTCTTCCATGGCTGGTTGCTGCCATACACTGGCCTGAAACTCTGACTCTAATCTTTCCAACTCTTGCTTACACTGCATGTTCCTGCACATCTCCAAAATGTTTCACTCCTGTGTTAATTTCCTCTTTTAAGATGCTTCTTCAAAACCATGAGGTTTATTATTCTGTCATTGGAATAATAATAGTTGGAATATAGAAGAATGAGAGGCACCCTTATTGAAACATGCACGGTCCTTGGGGTATTTGACAGGGTTAGATATGGAAGAGTTCTTTCTCCTTGTGGGAGAGTCCAGGACCAGAGGACAAAATCTCAGAATGAGGGGTCATATGTTTAAGACAGAGATAAGGATATTTTTCTCTCTCAGGGTAGTGAGACTGTGGACTTCTTCACTGCAGCTGATGAGGGTGGGTCATTAAGCATATCCAAAATGGAGACAGGTTTTTAATGAACCAAGGGTTATGGGGGGAAAGGTAGGAAAGTGACATTGAGGATTACCTGATTAACCATGATTTAATAGAATGGTGGAGAAGACTTGACGGACTGAATGGCCTACTTCTGCCTGTCTTATGGGCTGCTATAAATTTTGTGTAGTCATTAGGTTTTATTCTGATTAGTCATTTTATTTGCACCCGTCACCAGTATTGCGTTTGATAATGATATTTTACATTTCTTCTAATTGGTGAGTGGGGGGGCAGTTTCATGGGAAAGCTCTAATAGAGACGTACAGCCTTTTAGACTACTCCATAAAAGTGATAAAATGTTCCAAGGCGGTGCATGGGAGCAAGGATTGGCACGCAGCCACAGAAGAAGATGTTAAGACAATGGCTAAATTCTTGGACACAGTCCGGCTCTCAAAGATACTAGATGATTGACATAGGCAAGGATGTTTGGAGCAATTCAGAAATCTTGGATTGTTATGGGGATTCAGGAGGTTCCAGTGATAGTCAGGGGTGAGGTGACTGAAGTTGATAATTTTTAAATAAAGGCTTTGTTTAATCAATGTAGGAACCAAGAATGAGCAGAGGGACGATGGGTAAAGTTGGTGTGAGTTAGAACATGGGCCCTAAAACTTCAGCTGGCATCAGGTTTTTAGGGGTATAGACTGTGGAAGAACAGCCTGAACTTTCTTAGAATAATCAAGTTCCTTCATTCTCCTGGAATTGTTTAATAGGTAACATTTGAGAAAAAATACATGGTATTGAAGTTTTATAATCTGTGTCTCATTGTCAGAGTGTGGTGTCCTGGTTGTTTGCCTGCAAGTTAGGAGATGACCTTTATCACCAACTGTGTTATTCAGGACCCATAGCCTGTAACCAGTCAAATAGAACCTGGTTTCTCTAATGCCTGCAGCTGGGGGTCCATAATGGAGCCTAGGTATAATTTGTGAAATATATTTCAGTACTGCAGGAGAACAAATTTTTTCATGGAATATTTCTATCCTACCCAGGATGTCGTGAGTTTTCTATCGGAGTCCTTGTTAATGCTTGTGCGAGCTTTCAATTCCTGAGGGATTCTTTGGACCCAGTGAGAGCACAGCAGGCTGAATTGTAGGGGTAGCCTGTGACATTCCCTGATGTTCCACCCCCACCCCTGCGGTAGGATTTGGTGGTGGTGAAATGATGTTTGTGCTGCTCCTCCAACTGAGTAACTAAGCTTTAGGGTTGAGCATTACATGGGATGGAAATCCTGTACCAGCCAGGCCTATATCTCAGGCCTCTGTAGGGGCCAATTCGTTTTGTTTCTGCCTGCAACAGGCACTACTATTAGACGAAGAGAAGAACAGTAGAGACCAGTGACAGTATGATGGTGCTTGCCCTTCTTCAATGCAAAGGTCCAAACTGAGAGCTGGCAGCAATTTGGTGCTGATACATTGCCCATACAGTGCAGTTTTAAGCCATGTTATACATGCACGCTGATGTGGTGAATCCTGCTCATACTGATGGCCAACAAAAATTGAGAGCAATAGAATCAAAAAATGCTGGTGACACTGGGTAGCACTGCTGCCTCACTGCACCAGGGACCCGGGTTCAATTCCACCCTCAGGCAGCTGTCTGTGGGGAGTTTGCACATTCTCCCCGTGTCTGCGTCGATTTCCTCTGGGTACTCCGGTTTTCTCCCACGTCCAAAGATGTGCAGGCTAGGAGGATTGGCCATGCTAAATTGCCCATCAGCGCCAGAGACATGCAGGCTAGGAGGCTTAGCCATGGGAAATGTAGGGTTACAGGGGTAGGATGTGGGGTGGGTCTGGGTGGGATGCTATCCAGAGGGGCAATGTGAACTGAATGGGCAGAATGGCCTGCTTCCACGCTGTAGGGTTTCTATGATTCTAAATTATGCAGCATCTTTGAAAAGAGAAACAGCATTAATGTTTTGAGTCCAGTATGATGGTTCTTCAGATTTCCAGCAGGTGCAGTATTTTGCTTCTGTAATAGTTGCGAAAGCTGTGTGCTGGAAACCATTAGGCATGACTTGATGGACCGCATTGGAGAATCATGAACTGTGCCATTGTGTAGCTTCCTGCTCTTCTAACATAATGACTAGTTGCAGTGATGCCTGAAAACGAACATTAGTATAAAGGTGTGCGTGTCATATAACTGGGTCAGTGACTGTAGAAGCTCAATCCCAGATTTGCTGACCTTCTGTCTCAATCAGCACTGAACCAAAGGAGAAAAATGGCAGCATACTGCATATTCTAAGCCCAGAAAGAAGGAAACAGAAAGATTTATGAAGTGTCTTTCAAGTTATTACAACCAGTTAAGTGCTTCTGATGTATACTCACTATTGTCAAATTTCCCCAGAGCAAGTATCTTCAAGCAGCCACATGGTAACCACATTTGGTTTTGAGGGATTGCTAAAGGGTACGATTACCGTGCCCTCCTTTCCAGTAGTGCAGTAGGATCTGTTTTGTTCTGATGAGGGGACTGATGGGACGTTGTTTTTACATTTCATCTGAAAGATGACACTTCTAAAACACCAATATTCCTTTTGTACTGCATTGAAGAGTCAGCGTGCCTTAAGTGCTAAATTTTTTTTTGGAGTGGTCTTGAGCCCATAACATCCTGACTCTGAGGTAGGAATGCAAATAGTCCCAAGCGAGTAAAGCTACTATTTTGATACAAGTCCAACTTAGATAAAACACCGAGTTCCAGGGTTAATTCCCAACTTTAACCAGTGACATCACTCCTGGGAGAGAGAAGGAAAAATAATCCAAGCTCCCCACGAAAGCTGCATGTTCATGTAGACAGAGTTGAGTCTGGCTGAGATGGCTGAATGGCCACACTTACTTGGTTCTTACATGATGAGCATCTGTACAGGTGAGGTTCTGGATGTTTTTTTCTGGTTGCCAGTGGAAAACAATCCCAGAATGTTGTGCTTTCAGGTTGGAGCGGGAACGTGGTGGAGGAAGGGTTGTGTGCACGTCACTATGATCATTGTAGCTCCTTCAGCATGTTCCAGCCCAGTCTGAGCTGATGTCTAATCTTTATATCCTCCACAGACAGGAAAATACAGTTCGTCAAACAATGCTACGCACGTTTTAGACCAATTAATGTCATAGAGTCCTACAGCCCCAATTGGGCCATGATGGCCAAAACGTCCATCCATGCTAACCCCATTTCCCTGCACTTGGCCCATATCCTTTTAAACCTTTCCTATCCATGTATTCATCCAAATGCCTTTGAAATGCTGTTAACGTACCCACTTCAAACACTTCCGCTGGTAGCCAATTCCATATGCGTACCCCACACTGTGTAAAAAAAAAAGTTGCCCCTCAGATTCCCATATATTTTTTCCCCTCTTAGCTTAAACTGATACCCTCTCGTCCTCGATTCTCCAACCCTGGGAAAAAGACTGAGTGCGTTCACCCTACCTATTAGTTGCTACTTCTACTGGCCTGGACTTTGGGCTAAAATACTGGAGCGACTCAGCAAGTCTGGCAGCATCAGTAGAGAGTGAAAAACAGTTTAAAGTTTCGACTCTGGTGTGGCTCTTCCTTGGAACTATTATTTTTCTTTTCATTGCTTTCTCTTTTCCTCCTCGTGTTTGATATTGTTTTTCTTCAACCTGGTTTCGCTGCCCATAGATGCTGCCAGACTTGCTGAGCTCCTCCAGCACTATTTTACATTCAGATTCCAGCCTCTGCAGTATTTTGCTTTTCCTATATTATCAATGTGTTCCCAAGCAACTTCTATGCAATACACATGGTTATTATATGCTTGGTTTTTCTGTATCTCTTACTATTTGAGAGATGAAATGGCTAGCTAGCAAGTCTGTGGTATCACCTTTCTTGTGCCGGTTGGTTAAAGATATGTCAAGCTCATTCAGTTAGCTCCAACTGTTGCTCTATTCCTATGCAAAAGCTTATCTCCTCCTGGGATTTTGTGATTTCACCACATTGCAAAATGTAAGCTGATACTTAAAGTACAAGAGCTCGCTGTGACACTAATTTTAATTTAATTTGAGGCCTTAAACCCGTATTGAGCAAATGTTCTTTTTTTATATAATACATACATTCCAACATGCTCTTGGCCAGCTTTCAACTTGGACCTTTTCTAAACTTGAGCTGTTCTGTACCTTAACTTGCATCTAGTCTTGCCCCATTGCCTGGATTCGCAGACTGAAATTAGATGCCTTAATTTTAAAATTCTTACCGTTGTTTTCAATTTCCTGAATAGTTGTTCCCCCTCTCTAACTCTGTAACCTATTCCAGTTCGATAAACCTGTAAGATTTCTATGCTTCTCCAGCTCTAATCTTGTGAGAATCCTCAGGTTTCAGTGCAGTATCATTAGTAGCTATGCCTTCAATTGACGAGGCCCTGTGCTTTGGTGTTTCCTCCTGAAACTGGTCGCTCCCCCTCTATATCTCGCTCACTTTACCATGTTCTTTAAGTCCAACTTCTTTGATCAAGTTTTTGGTCATCTGTCCTCATATTACCTTGCATGACCTGGTGTCACAACTCTTTGAGGAAGCACCTTTGGTATATTTTGCTGTGGTAAGTATGTGCTATGTTCATGGAAGCTGTTGTTGCTTCATATTTACGAGAACAGCTAAGTAACTCACTTTGTATATAAATAGCTCTGACAACTGAATTGATCCTGCCTCACACGTTTAGTGCTAAATTCTGCAGCTTTTTCTGTTTTACTTTCCAAATATTATGTTTAAAAATGTTTCCATCTGCTGTTACTTGTCTCTTTGTGCCAATGTAATACCCTGGTCTGTTTAATGGCAGTAATTTGACTGGCACCCTGTTATCAAGACCTGACGTTATATTGAGAGTAAGAGGTACAGAGGGTTATGAGGAAGCACTTTTGATGCAGAAGTGAAACTGACCTGAAACTTGGTGGCCATGAAGGTGATGGAGCAGTATTGTAGAATGATTTCTGAGGGAAATTGGAAAGACATTTGAGGGCTTTGGGGTAGAGCAGGGAAATGGGACTGATTGGATTGACGCACAGTGAGCTAGCATGGAAGCTGATTGGCCTCCTTCCATACCACTATGACTCCATGGTTGTACAGAAGGTGTGTCAGGATTTTATCTGCAATGGACAAGAGGGATATACCTCTGTAGTTCCCTCAGCATGATTTGTTTTCTTCGCTTGTCATCATTAACTACTTGATGTTTGGGCAGGTAGGGGATGCTGCTGAGCTTTTTTTAACACCCTAATCTGCAGGATGGGTACATGGGTCTTGAGAGCATTTTGCCCCAGCAAAGTGGCTTTAGAGCTTTTGGAGCAATCTGACGTGAACAGGAGTAGATGATTCAATATGATCCTGGCTGATCATCCACCTAGTACCCGGACCTCATTTCTTCCCAGACCCTTTCATCAGTTTGGGCCTAAGCACTCCATTTAACTCCACTTTGAAAATATTCAATGATTTGGTCTCAACAGCGTCCTGTAGCCCCCAGATGAAGAAAATTCTCCTCATCCTCGTTCACAAAGACGTATCCTGAATCCTTAAACTGTAGCCCCTAATTTTGGACACCCTGGCCCTTTCTGTGTTTAACTTGAATAATACTGCTTTCCTGAGTTTGTGACTTTTGTCCCCTTCAATCTTTTGAATTCTAATGGATGTAGTCCTAACTGACCCGGTCTCTCTTATAAGAACATTTTACCATCTTGGGTATCAGTCTGGTAAATCATCGTTGCAGTCTCTCCTCACTCAAATAAGAAGATCAAAACTGCACAGCATACTCCAGATGTGGCCTGTCCAAGGTCCTGTGCACTTACAGCAAAATATCCCTGCTCCTGTATTCAAATCCTCATGCTGAAAAAGCCAACATAATTTGTGGACTTGAAATGTTAAGCAGAGGCTTAAATGATCACAGAGGCTATCAAAGCCACTAGGTTTGCGAGCACTTTCTGTTTGCCATTTCAAATAGACCTCGTTTCAGCTATTCGTTGGCACAGTGCCCCTTGACAGTGCAACATTCCTTCAATGTTGCATTGAAATATTGCTTAATTTTTAGACTGGGCCTTTCCTAGTGCAGTGAGCATTCACCCTTTGCTGCAGATAATTGACCACAGCGAAACAAGTCAGAAATTCCTGGAAATTTCAGAAATTAGGAATGCTGGATATAAATCTGTCAGGCGTTCTGTTGGAGGAACCAAACAGAGACCTGAAGAATTTAAACTCTGAAATGTTGTGGTATATGTTGGATACAGTCCACGGAAATGGATACAAATGGAGTTAACACTGTATGATAGATCTTATCTAAAATCAGTTTCAGCCTAATTTAAAATTTTTAACTGTTTATGAACATCATATCAAATTTGCCAACTCATTATGGCATTTAATTTAGATTATTTATGTGAATACTTTGCAGCCATGTCTACATTTTGGGAATAATTGAAGTATGGAGCAGAAAGTTATGGGGGAGGTTGGAGCAGGACAAAGAGGAGTATGCAGGATGTGTTCTGCAGCTGTAAAGCAGTGTGGCTGGATGAAACAGAACCTCTCACCCCCTCACAAGCAGACAGCCTCACCCTCTCCACTGTCAATCACTCGGATTAGCTAGCAACTCCTTCAATCCCACTGCAGTGGTTGTCCATGCACATACATGAATGTAAACAGTCACAGCATCATCAAACAATGCCAACTGTTCAGGCCTTTTACTGTCAGTTTAAAGGCCTGAGCTGTATGTTAAGATTTAAGGAGAGGGGTTAAAAGAGAAGGTCAGGTTGCCATAGTCCTACCAGACCATATGTTGCGCTGTCTCATTAGAGAGAGAGAAAGAGAGAGATGACTGATGGTGGTTTAGCCTGAGGGTGATCCTCTGGCGAGGGGTAAGGCTGAGAAAATGGGTCATTATGGTAACCTCAGCCATTGTTTGGAGAACTGGTTAGCCATGTAGAGTGAGGCAAACAACGTGAGTAACCAGGCCCCAAGATGACATTCCACATGGGCAGATGTGCAGGTGAACCTCTGCATAATGTGCTATACTGCATCCACTGTACCCGGTGTGGCTTCCTCTACATTGGGGAAACCAAGCGGAGGCTTGGAGACCGCTTTGCAGAACACCTCCGCTCAGTTTGCAACAAACTACTGCACCTCCCAGTCGCAAACCATTTCAACTCCCCCTCCCATTCTTTAGATGACATGTCCATCATGGTCCTCCTGCAGTGCCACAATGATGCCACCCGAAGGTTGCAGGAACAGCAACTCATATTCCGCCTGGGAACCCTGCAGCCTAATGATATCAATGTGGACTTCACCAGTTTCAAAATCTCCCCTTCCCCAACTGCATCCCTAAACCAGCCCAGTTCGTCCCCTCCACCCACTGCATCCCAAAACCAGTCCAACCTGTCTCCGCCTCCCTAACCTGTTCTTCCTCTCACCCATCCCTTCCTCCCACCCCAAGCCGCACCCCCATTTACCTACTAACCTCATCCCACCTCCTTGACCTGTCCGTCTTCCCTGGACTGACCTATCCCCTCCCTACCTCCCCACCTATACTCTCCTCTCCACCTATCTTCTTTTCTCTCCATCTTCGGTCCGCCTCCCCCCCTCTCCCTATTTATTCCAGAACCCTCACCCCATCCCCCTCTCTGATGAAGGGTCTAGGCCCGAAACGTCAGCTTTTGTGCTCCTGAGATGCTGCTGGGCCTGCTGTGTTCATCCAGCCTCACATTTTGTTGTCTCTGTTCTCCACTCGCTGTCAGGTTACAGTGAAGGTGTTGCCTTCTCAACCTCACGTCTCGCTCTGTCGAATGGGAGACAGCCCAAAGGTTTGATGGGACTAAGGGGACAAGGGGTAGCGAGCTCACATCAATAAACTGCATTGTTTACCCTTTCCTGTACCTAGAATCACTATGATTTAAACACCACCTTCCACTCTGTGTGCTGCTTCCTGCCAGTTGGATAGAATTGTGACAAATAACGCATCTTCCTTCTGCATTGTAACACCTGAGTAAATGTGTAAATTATTGGGTAAGTCCACTAACCTTTTGCACGCTGCTACTCAAGAATCTCACCCGACTGGTATATCATTATCCTGTGGAAAAGTAGAAAACTTGAGTTGTTAGAATATTCTTGGAATCTGTGCAGAGCTGCCACTGATGAGTTTAAGCTTTTCAGCTCTCTTCGACTTTTGATTTAATGTTTGTACAGATCCTCACATTCCTTTCATGTTCAGAGGTGCTGTGCAGCATTAATGTTTGGTGCTGTTGAGAAGACTGTGAACAGACGGCATGTCTAATGATTCACTGTGTATTCCTCTTATTCTTTCCAGGCGCCGGTTGATTTCCCAACGTTCTTCATTAGAAACTCTGGAAGATATAGAGGAGAATGCTCCGTTACGGAGGTAAGAAAATAGACCAAATTGCCAGTAACACCCATTGAGTAATCACAGTCAGTGGAATATTGCTCCCATCCCAACAAGCAATCATCACTGTTGAGTGGAATACACAGCAAAATCCTTTCTGCTTCACCAGATAGCTATTTTCCAGATGGGCCTTGTCTTGCCCAAGGGTGTGATTTGTGCTACTCCTCGCTCTATCCCACTGGATGGGAAACTTTTATTTTTTACTGAAATGTTACTGAGTTGGTTTACCACTAAGGCCATTCCTCACTAAAAGTATATTGATGTTCAATCCAACTATTTTTTATTGACTCATGAGATATGAGTCTTGCTGTGTCTGGGCCAGCGTTTATTGCCCATCTCTAGTTGACCCTAGGAAGCTAGTCAGTTGGACCACAATGGAATCTATTATCGGTCTCAGTGACAGTGTAAATTGGATTCTTTTGAGGAGAGTAAAAGCCAAATACTGCAGATATTGGAAATCTGAAATACATATATTGGAAACGTTCAGTATGTTTGGTAGCCTCTGTGGAGAGGAAAACAGTGTTAATGTTTTGAATCCCATAGGTGTGTTCCGAGAAAGAATCTCTCCACAGAGGTTGCCAAACAGTCTGAGTTTCTTCAGCATCTTCTTTTTTAATTCAAGTATAGGAGAACAGCCTGTATATTTTATGTCACTTTCTGCTTCAGGCACTTTTTTTTTTGAGAAAGGAACTTGTCTTCATTCAGCATTGATGGTTCCATTTTAATTGCCTTTTCTCACAGATGCCGGACTCTATCAGGTTCACCCAGACCAAAGAACTTTAAGAAAATTCACTTTATCAAAAATATGCGACAACATGACACCAGAAATGGCAGGTATGAGGCAATTTTACAAACAGAATGTGCCAAGCATTTGGTTTGGTAGTGTCCAGCATTGGGTCTTTGCTATTTTCTTACCTTCTAATTTATGATTAGAAGAGGGAAATACTATTTGTGTGTTCTTCCAAAAATTATTTGACGGAGACCATCATGGAAAGACTTTCAGCTCAAGTTAGCGATATGTGTTCGAAGATAAATTTTTGACCTGGTTAGAAACTAGTGGGATTTCCAAGAGACAGAGCGAATGATGGGTAGGTACTGTCATTGATCAGCTATGATAGTGGTCGTATTAATAACAGTCTTGAGTTCTCAACTCTTCGCTGCATTTACTAATGATTTGGATGAGGTAGTAGAAAGTCTCATTTTCACATTTTGCACATAGTAAGCACTGTCTAAATAGTCAAGTTCTGAAAACAGCGGAGGTTTAAAAAGACTAGGGGATCCACGGACTGAGCTCATTAAAACGTCATGAACAAGTACAGAAAACAAGAATAAGGTGAACGAAATGCTGTTGTTCAAATATTGAGGACGAGAATACCAGGGGAGTGGAAGCTGGTTTGGATGGAGTGGTTAAATGGCTACGGTTCCTATTGGAATACTTCTTCATAAGGTTTAACATTATACTGCAGTTCAGCAGGTAGCCTTAAATTGACAGTGTGAGTTTTGCCTCCAAACAACTTTGGCAGTTCAAAAATTAATGTGGAGAGGAATCTGAGTCTATAGGTTAGAATATGTATTAATGCTGTACTACACGCGGGAATGATAGGCTCTGGATTACAATCGCAGTTGACCATTTAGGGGTTAGTAGCTACAATAGTCATGATGCATGTGTGGCATAAAATGACTTCAGTCAAATGAGTTAACATGCAATGTGTTCGTGTAACTCGCTCGTCTCAAACTCAGAAATTTACTGCAGAGCTTGGAGCATCTAATGTAGGTGAACTCTTCAGTGTATTGCTGAAGGGGTACTGAACTATCAGACATTCAACCAAAGCCTCCACAGTGCGTTCAGATGGATCCTTGGTGCTGTTTGAAGAAGAGCAGTACGTAGCTTCCAATGTCTTGAACAATATTCATCACTCAAGCAATATCATTAATACAGGGTTTAGAGGGGTGTGGACCAAATGCTGGCAAATGGGATAGATCAGTTTAGGATATCCGCCTTGACCTTTATGTCAGTAGTGTTGGTGGGACTTTGCTATGTGCAGATTGGCTGCAATATTTCCCTAAATTACTATAATAACTGCATTTCAAGTGGACGTGATTGATTCAAAGTGCTTTGGGACAACATGAAGACTTAAGGGGGAAATTTTTTCGAGGGTGGTTCATGTGTGGAATGAACTTCTTGAGGAAGTGGTGGATGCAGGTACAGTTCCAACATTTAAAAGACACTTCGATAAGTACATGACCAGGAGAGAGATGGACCAGGAGTAGACAGGTGGCATTAGTTTAGTTTAGGATTATGTTCAGCATGGACTGGTTGGACTGAAGATTCTGTTTACGTGCTGTATGACTCTGAGGTTCTGAATGGTGCTAAATAAGTATCTTCTTTGAAATTTCTTTACATAATTAACGTAATGATTTGTATTAATGGAATATTGTTTGAAAGTGAAATACTTCCTGTGGCTACTTGCCATCAGTTTCCCAGTTTCATGTTTAAAATCATATTATTATCAACAAAACTTGTAATTAAGTAGCATACTTAATGAGTAACAAAATCGCAACTCTCCAGTGTGATGAGGCAGTTCCAGGCTGATAAATAGTGTTACATGACTGAAGGCTTATCAGCAACAGCTCCTTTTTTACAAAACAATTCATAAGTGAAAGTTGTTGAAAAGAATTTCCAGGAAGAGGGTGCGTAATCTGAGTGAAGCTTCTTTGATCATTTAGGACTCTGAGCAATCAATCTGAAAACTAGTCCCCAGTCGGTTTTATTTGATCACATCTTTTATTGCGGGTTCTAAACAGACTTACAAACACTATTCCTTCACTAGTTGTGTACAAACACATAAGTGACCGACTGTGCACATAGTAAATTTTGATTCCACCCCCCGTTTTATCTGTTGGTCTGTCACTGGTATGTCACCGATGCCTCCTAATGCAATAACTGTAATATAAACAGCCTCTGAACTGCAAACGGTTTCCATTCTGGAGTCCATTCACAAGTCGATTTGTTCGCATGTCAGAACACAATGCAGGACAATGTAAAGCAGCTGCTTGTAAGTACAAGAAATGTTCATAAGTCAGGTCTTTAAAGTTACTGTAATGTCTGGGATCGCATCTGGATGTTCATACATTGGGGATCCATTCTGACCACTAGCTGAACTAACTTTTTTATTTGTTCAAAGAATGTGGCTATCACTGGCTAAGCCAGCATTCGTTGGCTGCCCCTAATTATCCTTCAGAAGCTAGTGAACTGCCGTCAGGAACTGGTTCATTCCAGTGGCGGTGTAGATATAGCCAGAGCACTGTTGCAAAGGGAGTTCTGGGTTTTGGTCCAGTGACAGTAAAAGAATGGCAATACGTTTTCAAGTGAGGATAACGTGTGGCTTGGAAAGTAGTTGCATGTGCCAGTGTTTCTTACATCAGTTGTCTTAATGGTAGAGGATGCAGGTTTGGAAAGCACTATCAAAAGATAAGTTTGGCGAGTTGCCACATTACATCTTGTAGATGGTACACGCTGTTGCCACTATGTGTTAGTGACAGAGGGAGTGAAAGTGGAAAGTGGCTGATGTGGTGCCAATCAATTGGGCTGCTTTATCCCAGATGTTATCACGCTTCTTGAGTCTTGTTGGAGCTGAACCCTCCAGGCAATGGAGCATATTCCATCACACTCCTGACTTGCATCTTTTAGATTGTGGAAATGATTTGTGGGGTCAGCGTTCACAGCCTCTGGCCAACTCTTGTAGCATTGATATATATGTAAGAGCCATAAGACATAGAAGCCAATGCTGTAGCAATAAAGGCCAAGTCAGGAGTGTGATGGAATGCTGCCCACTTGCATGGATGAGTGCAGCTCCAACAATACTGAAACTCAGCACCATCCAGGAAAAAGCAGCCTGCTTGATTGGTACCCCATCCACCACCTTCAATGTTTACTCCCTGCACTGCTGGACTATTGTGTACTAATTACAAACTGCAGTATTCACCAGGGCTGCTTCAGTCATACTTTCCATAACTCTACCACTGAGAAGGAAAGAACAGCAGATGCCATCATCTGTAAGTTCCCCTCCAAGTGCTGCACCTTAGCAATTTAGAACTGTAGTTTGTTCCTTTACTGTCACTGGGTCAAAATGCTGTAGTTTCCTCCTTCACAGCATTTAGGGGAAGGCAATGGCCTAGTGGTGTTATCGCTGGACTGTTAATCCAGAGACCCACATATTATTCTGGGGACCCAGGTTCGAATCCCGCCATGGCAGATGGATGAATTCATTGGGGAAAAAAATCTGGAATTAAGAATCTAATGATGACCATGAGCCCATTGTTGATTGTTAGAAAAACCTATCTGGTTCACTGATGACCTTTAGGGTAAGAAACTTCCCTGGCCTGGTCTCCATGTGACTCCAGACCTACAGCAATGTGGTTGACTCTAAACTGCCCTCTGGGTAATTAGGGATGAGCAATAAATGCTGCTTAGTCAGTGATGCCCTCATCCCATTAATGAATAAAGGACAAAAAAAAGCTCTCCACCATCATCTCCATAGTATTAGGGGATTGGCAGCATTTGTTGTCCTAGCCAAGGACACGCACATCTCATGACTGAATAAAATAAAATCTATACTTTCTTAGTGTTGTTACCTTGAGTAAATGTCCCAAGGCACTTCACAGTGCAATACAAAATAAATCATCATGTCACTAAACCATAGAAGGAGGAATTAGGTCAGATGATCAATGGGTTGGTCAGAGTGAAGCGAGGTGGAATGATTTCATGAAGTGAGAACAGAATTTTGGAAGACAGTGGCAGGTAGACATATGAGTGGTGGAGCGAATAGAATTAGTGATGCACAGGAGAGTAGACATGGTGGGCAGACGGAGCTTGGGGGATTATGGAATTGGAGGATAATACAAACAGGAAAGGATTGGGCCATTGGAGGCTTTTGAAAAAGATGATGAAAACTTTCAAATCAATGTTTTGCTTGACTAGAAGCCTGTATCGATCAGTGCACACAGGGCAATAAGTGAACGTGACTTAGTATGTGTCAGGGTTTGGTTTGGCTCATCTCCAGTTTATGGAGGAGTAGGATATGGGAGAACAGGTAGGAGAGCATTGGAGTTGTCAAGTCTAGAGCTATCTAAGGAATATATTGGATTTTCAGCAGCAGATGAACTGAAACAGGGTGACATCTGGCAGTGTTGTGGAGATGGAAATACGCAGTCTTAGTAATGGCACGAGTATGTGCCTGGGCTGTTATATATTATTAAGCTAGTGACCAATCTGGTTCAACGTGATATTTGACCGTATGAGGGATTGTGCCATTAGATCGGGTAGAGTTTAAAGTAGGAACGAAAGACAATGACTCAAGTCTTTGCAATTTTTAATTGGTGAAAATTTCTACTCCCCGAGTTCTGGATGTTGGTTAAGTAGCTTGTTTAGTCAGCAACAGTGAAGGAGTTGAGCTTGGTAGGCATGAGATAGTGCTGGCTGACAACAGCTATGTGTGAGAATGAATGGTGTGCTTGCTGATTGTGTCACTTAGGAACAGCATGTGGATTTGAAGTTGGGAGGGGATGCGGTCAAGGCATGCACTGGTTAGGAAGGAGAAAATGCCAGAGAAGTTGAGGAGTCAGGTCAAGATATGATCTGGTAATTCGCACCACAACAACAGTCATGGCAGGATAGATGGTGGAAGAGATAGCCAAGCAGCAAGGTCACCTAAAGGAGAAAGATGCCATCATGGTCTCAAGTGAGTGTCCGTCATAGCCATTATGGTAATGCAATTGCCTACAATAATTGCCAAAAACCTTTTCACGTGTGAATAGGTGTTCTGGTGGGAGAACCAGGTAGAGACCGTTGGCAGAGTTCATAGGTCCACAGTGGGAGGCACCCATTGTACTGCAAAGGGATCAATAGCCAGGGTTGGGAAGGTCACCGAGACAATGGGACAAACTCATTGGGATTACTACTCTAGTTGGGAGAGTGCATCGGGCCATAGGGGAATGTACAAACATGAAGGAATATGCCAATGGCTTTGTGATATTATCATTTGGACTGTTAGCCAAAGACCCAGGAATGTTTTGGGACCTGGGTTCAAGTCTTGAAACATCAGAATTTGAATTCAACAAAAACAAATCTGGAATTGAGTCTAATGGTGATCATGCATGCATTGCTGATTGTCAGGAAAAAAAAAACCCATCTGGCTCACTAACATGCATTAAGGAAGGAAACTGCAATGTTGTTGACTCTTAACTGGCTTCTGGGCAGTCAGGAGTGGGCAATGAATGCTGGCCCAGCCAGCAACGTCCTCAGCCCATGAATAAACAAAACAAGTGTAGTATGGACATGGAACCAATTCAGGAAATGCTGAGAGAAACTCAACAGGTCTGCTGAGCAGTATCTGTGAAGAGAAAAGCAGAGTTAATCTTTAAGCCTAAGACTGTGTTTCTCTCTCAACAGATACTAGCAGACCTGCTGAGTATCTGTCAGCACTTTTTCTTTTGCTTACAGATTTCTAGCACCTGCAGAATTAATTGTAATCGAAACAGTTGAGAATGGGATAGACATCAAGGAGTAGTCTGTGTAAAAGTGGGTGTATGCTGTGGAGTTTGTATGAATTGGATTTGCTGTAGCTTGAGTGTTGATGAGGTTAGCTGATGCTGCTGAATCTGGAGGGTTTTGTAATGGGAATAGCTTGTCTAGATAAATAGAATGTGAATTTTGGTATTCAGGCGAGGGTGCAGAGATTTTGGTGGAAGTTGATCTAAATCTCTTTAGTTAGCACGACCAAGGGTATCTGCAGGTGAGAAATGTATAGCAAACCTTCAGTTTATCATGTCCTTTGTACAGAAATGTTATAGTTTGTCATATTTGCAGAATGCATCATATGAAGGAAAATGATGGCATGTTTAGCTAGTGTTGGCATGGAAACCAGAGCTACACTCCTGCCTTTTGTAGAATTGCAGAGCAATTTTCTTTGCTTAAACTGTCACTTCTGCCCCTGGTAGGGAAGGAAAATTTCTCCTGTGTATAACACGAAATCAAATCATAATCCACTAGATAAGCAATGGCTTTAGAATATCGTTGCAGCAGTAATAGCCCCCTACTTATTCAAACCAGTTAATGTTCTACTTGTGATAATATTTAATTTCCTTTATGGCAAATTAGAGTACCTTTTGAATCAACAAATATTTGATTAACCAATCATTTTAGACTTTTGAGATGACCGCTCGTTGATTAACAGTTTGTGTAGTCATATCCTGTTTCCGGACTGGTTAGACCATCAGGTGTCATTGTGTAGACCTGAGTATACTGACTGCAATGTTGCCCCAGCTGACTGAAGTTATATGGCAAATTCTGCATCATGCCTCAGCTAGGAACAAAGGGAGTTCTGCAAAATGGAGAAGAGATGAGGTCATTGTTACCTCTGCTAAGCATATTAAAAAGTTGGCAGGAGGGATTAGTGTTTGGCAGCAGCAGTGACCGGGCAGGTGGGGGGGCACGGTATGTTGGGAAGGTTAACAGAACAACTCGGTTACATCGTCTATCCAATTTCACGATGCACCAAAGTCAATGGAAAGGAAAGTAGGGATAAAAGGGACGCTGATTCTGTTTTCTGCTACTGCCAGTTTCCCACCACTGACAAGCACCAGTTTTATATTGATCTTCAGTTAAATTTTACCCCAAAATATGTTTGAACAAATTAACATCCTCAACTGTTTGGAGCTTCTGCAAAGCTGAAATACTGCATAGAATAAACTACAGTTTGACTGATTTGGCACATTCTTTTACAGTGTAAATCTCCCTGTGAATAGGTCACCTCTTGCTGGCAGCATAGCAGTTGCAGCTTAGAGTTGGCTCCAGAGAATGTCACTGCTAATTCTTCATAGTTTCCGGCTCAGGATTAATGTGACATCTGCAAAAATGATTGCCTGTAAAGCCTCAAATGCTAATTATTACACGGCAAATTTAGTCACTGCACAGAACCAAAAGGATTTATTTTCTGACTGCATCAGCAATAAAAATAGCATGGGAATTTGGTATGATTTTGGAACTGTACAAAGATACTGAAGGCCTCAGTGGTAAAGCTATCTTCATTCCTAAATGATTGGGTTCATTTAAATCCACACCACAGTTTCTCTAATTTGTTAAAGATCTGCTTGGCAAGCATTCCCTTAGCGTTAAAATGGATGCATTGGCGAACTTTGTGTTTGGAGACAAAGAGATTTACACAGAGCAAATTATTTCTCTGTAAATGCTCCATTGCTATGATTTGAAGTTCAATCAGAGCCTCAAAGCGACGTGCTTAATGGCTCTCTCATTTCGAACATTCAGTCAACAAAACTCCCAAAGCTTGCTGACTTAGCTGCTTCCAACCTGTTCATGTCTATGGATTTGGCATTACCATCTTCTGAGGGAGGAGAAATTGTCTTCTACTCCCCCGGATGATTGCAGCGATGTGACCGCTGCTGAAAGTGCAAACATATCGAAAAGATCAGGCACAGATGTAATATCTCCCATTTGCTGTAAGTCTGTTGATCTTCCCTGTGGAGACTCTCTCATAGGAATAATTGCCATTTGCCAAAGGTGGCACCTGAGGAGTGAGAAGCTAGTGTCTTCAGTGCAGAAGAGTGGAGGAGAAAACCAGCAGAGTGTGAAGGCATGGATATTTTCCCATTCCTCTCCCATTTTACATAAAATGCATAAAAGAAATTAGAATGTTATTCCGTACCCTTACTTTACGCCTCAATAGTTTGACCAGGTTTCCCAGTTCTTTGGGCATTCCTGTTGAAGTCTCAAGCTAATGAGTTCCAGATGATATTTCAATGGCTTGCCGCCCATTGTTCAGTATTTACCCTGAGTAATCAGGTTCTGCTCGCTGCCTTATAAACTAAGCATTCGGAGCCACATAAAGTACTGAGTTGGTCACTGCACCGCCAAAAAAAGGAACTGTGTTATTCATAAAACTGAGTGGATTTGTAAATAAAGGTAAAGTGGAACGCCAGTGGGAACTCGCTGCTGTATGCGAAGGAAAGCAAGAAATCTCCAGCATCTTTTTCCAAATTCAAATTCAGATATTGCCCTGGACTGACTGTGTATGTCTTTTCCAATCTGCCTTTAAATATGCTTCCTGCAGGATACAGGAAGTGAGTGATCAGAGATCCATGTTGGATGTCTCACTGGAAAGCCCTATGATTTGGATTCACTGAGTGCCTGACAAGTTCAGACATTTACGTGAAGGTATTAAGATGTGGTCAGAGGAATATGGGCAAATATGGCAGTAGAGATCTGAAAGATTTCTGATTAACCTGAGTTGTCATTGGCAAACTGTTTGAAAAACTGACTTCCGTTTGTTGGAACACAAAAGGCCCCATTTCCTCAAGGATCATAAGCCAACAACAAGCAAGTGTGCAAATTGGTTCATCCTGGAGCGCGCACACCAATGAGTCAAGGGTCCAAGACTGACCAAATGTTTTCATTTGTAACAACACCAGAAAGGTACAAACTCAAACAATGCACTGCAGCAACCCACCAAAGTTACTTGGAACTTACTCTCCTTGGCAGGAGTCACCCGCCCCTGTCCAACTCAGGCAAATTGCATATGCCCTCGTTCAGCAACATAAAACTCCCAAAATAACACCACTGTGGGAGCTTCGACCAGCACAAGAATTGCAGTGGACTCAAAGGGGTCAGACGTGCCATGCTGAAATGCTTGTGACTCTGAAATTGCAATATGTAAAAGTAGGCTCCTCAGTATTATGTCAGAACAGTGGGGGAGCAGGAAATGCATGTGGTCTTGATAGTATTTGCTCATATTGCAAGATGGGGCTTGGATTAGCTCGGCTGGATGGATGGTTGGCTTGTGGAGCAGTGTGATGCCAACAGTGTGGGTTCAATCCACAAGCACTGGCTGGGGTTACCATGAAGGACCCTCCTTTTCAACCTCTCCCCTCGCCTGTCTGTGATGAGAGAGCAGCCCTATGGCCTGGTAAGATTACAGAGACTTGGCATATTGCAAGAATGCAATTTTACTTTTACTGAGTTTAAACCTCGGCTATACACTCTGTTCAGCCACACTGGCAATGTAAGATGTACAGAAGGGAGTGCTGTTGAAGGCAGAGGGAAACACTTTACATGGCGAGGGGTATGAATTCCTTCCCTATTTCTGCCCTTCCCCCTCATTGTCTGCTGCTTCCTTCCCTCGGGCTGAATAAAGATTTTGATTTCTTTTCACTTCATTTGATGCCTTCACTGTCATTTCGGACTTGGCTGTAATCCCATTTTTTTTGAGCTGTTGGTAATGGAGTTTTGCTGGCAGCATAGAATGGTGATTGCAGTTTAGCAGCTCGTTTCAAATTCTGTCCAGCTCCAACAGGAAAGAAAATGAGGTCGGCTGTAAAACAGGCTGCCGATTCACTCTCGCCTTTTTCTAGCTGCCAGCCAAGGTGAGTTTATATCCTGGGTTCTCTCGCTTGGGTTATAGAGCTTTTAAATACAAAAATAAAAGTAGTGAAATGACCCGACTCCAAATTTACTGTGTGAAGTTAAAATAAAATAAATCACCAGACATCTATTAAAATAGTGGTCAGAAGAATATTAAATGAGCATGATAAATTGTTCTTGAGCACAAGTCACAAAGGAGTAACTTCTATCCTCTTGAAACTGTCAAAATCTCGCAAACAATATAATATTGTAGAGTGCAAACATTTTATAAAAGGAACTGAATCATAGGAAAATGTGATTTGAAGGAACAAGTACAGGCAACTATATTCCCAAAGTTGGATCTGGCTGAGTGCTTCTAGTGTGAATTGAAACCAATTCTTAGTGATTTATTAGTGCTGTTTGTCTCATTTCCTTCTTGATGGTGTTGCTGTAATATGGACCATGTGGACCTTCTCCTTGGTTTCTTTGCAGTAACTAAGGAATGTTCAGTATGACTGAAAGCAGTTTTTCACGTTGTAGAAAAAAATTGGGAACTCTATTCAAATTTCTGCTGCTGGAATCCTAACTCTATGTAAATCTGTTCAGTCCTCACCCCTGCACTTGCAAACTTGTGCTGATATCCAATCAAGCTGAAAGGTAGTTTTAAAAATTTTGAGGAGAGTCTGGCAGGCTGACAGTTAATGACTTGTACTTTTATTTCAGTCTCTTTGTATAGACTAATCTTCTTTGTGTTTTATGGCTGCTTTTTACAACTGCCTATTAACATTATGATTTGCGTACGACTGACACACATCCCTCTGCCAGTTCACTAACGTTTGCGAAATATTCATTTTTTTCTGATTTTCTTCCATTTCCCATATTTTGATCTCACTCTCTCACACGCGCTCTCGCACACACATGCTCTCTCACTCTCTCGTTCAATCTCTCTCACTCACACTCTCGCACTCGCACTTACACGTTCGCACTCTCACACTCACACTCCAATCCCATCTAACTGTATCAGCAGGAAACTTAGAAATGTTGCAGTCAGCTCCCTGATCGAACTGATTCATATAGATGGTAAGTTGCGCAGTAATTTTACTTCATCCCGCTTCTCACTATGAACACCAATAATTTAATCTTTCATCACACATACCGTCCTCTCTTTGGAGGATCATTGTTTGTGGAACTTTTCAGGGATCGTTGACGAGAAGGGATTTTTCAGTCAATGGAAAGCTAACATAGTGCCAAAAAACCAGAAAGATCTCACAGAATCTTTCATTGACATTCCAAGTTTTAAATCTTACAGTAAAGAAAAGACTCACATAACTATATTTTTGTATGCACTATAATCTAATTCCTTGGCGGTTACTGGTGTTCTGTAAGAATAATTGTAGCCAAGGGTCATTTCCACATAGCTTACAATGTAAACCCATTCATTAAAACACATGGTTAGGGGCATAATTTCCAAAATTTTTAATCTGAGCAGGAGAGCCTCAGTGGTTTCATGTGTTTCTCATTCTTGTTCAATCAGACAAATTTATCACTACCTTAAGCCTCCCATTTCCCAGTAGACGATTCACGCTACACAGTACACAGAAGGTTGGTACGGTGAAAGGTACACAACAAAATATTGACTTTGCCCTCTGTTTAACAGAACAGGCTAGGGATACTGTTACTTTATAAGATGATGACAAATCTATACCATTACTTGTGCGATAACAGCTTAGATCGCTGGTTAACTATTTGAAGACTAATGTTGTGTCTTAAAAAATGGTTTCAACTGTGCAAATTAGACAGCAAAAAATTTGTGTTTATCTTCTCTCATAAGTGATCAAAGTACATTTGGTGAAGGGAGAGAGGGATCACATTACTATTTAATGAAAATTGAAATGCATGCTTTCTCTTTATTCAACAATATCACCAGACTGGTGCAAGTTTCCAGCACTGAAGGAGGATATTCAGCCTATCTTCTTTGCACAGTGCTCTTTATTAAAACGACTCAGTATTACTCCTTGTGCACCACTGTCTCTCTTCATGGCTTCATATCTTCCTTGTAACTATAGCCAGTGAAACCCATAACCCATGATTAAATAACAAAGTCTGCCTTTTCTTCAAAGACATTCACATTTTCAGTATGGTTACTGATATTTTAACTACATTTTGTAAATGATTACAAAGTGTGAAGCTGGATGAACACAGCAGGCCAAGCAGCCATGTTGGCCAGGGAACAGGGTGGTGTGTTAAAGTGGAAGGCAACAGGTAGCTCAGATAACAAAGTGTGAAGCTGGATGAACACAGCAGGCCAAGCAGCATCTCAGAAGCACAAAAGCTGACGTTCTGGGCCTAGACCCTTCACCTCCTAAGATGCTGCTTGGCCTGCTGTGTTCATCCAGCTTCATACTTTGTTATCTCGGATTCTCCAGCATCTGCAGTTCCCATTATCTCTGATCACTATTTTTGAAAATGATTACTTCACTGAAGATATCTCATGCAGGGTTTTCTTTTGCATTTAAGAGTGAGAGAGGGGGAGTTTTTGACTTCAGTACCTGGGCCATTTGTTGGAATGGTTCAATCACTTATAACAAGGTGTTCAAGTTTCATCCCATTGGGGTGGGGGGGATAGGGTGGGGGGAAAGACTCATCAGCAACTTTATAGCCTTTTGATCAGAGCAATGAGAGATTTTTCTTGGGAGCCAAATGTTGTAGACCAGAGGTCCAGAACATAGGACATGCCTTACTTTGGACACAATAGAAGAGAATATGGAGTAAATGAACAAAGTTTGGTTTATAGAATCATACAGTGCAGAAGAGACCGATTGAGTTCGTACTGCTGTTTTTGTTCCTGATTTACAGCACCTGCAGTTTTTCCAGTTTTTATCCCATATGTGTTGACTGGCAGGAAAGGTGAACTCAATGACATCTCTGGGATTTTGTTTGTTATATTTAACAATTGATATTACAAAGAACAATAATCCGGCGATGATTGACAGTCGACCAGCACAGCGTTTGGAACCTGTTATAAATTGAGAGTAACAAGAGTTCAAGTTTGTTAACTTTAGGTGGATGACCTTTCATGAGCATTCTCCACTGTTTCCACAAATGACATGTGACCTTCTCAGTACTTCCTATGTTTTATTTCTTCAGATTTCCAGTACCTGCAATATGTAGCTTTTTTTCTCCCCGAGTTGAGTGTTGTAACTAACCACCTTATGCCATTAATGCAGTGAGGCCATTGCATTGTTGAGCTTGTTGACGAGGTGAAACCAAAGTGCGAGTGACTGTTCGTTTCTACTTTTCTAGGATAGTGCTAATCAGTGGCAAGAGATCCTTCTGCTCAGTGTTTTCAGTAATGCCATATCGAGACAACAGTCAGACAGGGTGAGTATACACCGGGCATTATGAGAATTCAGCCGACTATTGTTATTGTGTCTTGTGTATTGAGAATATGAAAATAAAGATATTTTGTTCACATTTCACTCTCAGCAATACAACGCATGGTTCATGAGCTGAATAGGCAATGTTCAGAATTTTGCATTCCGGTGTGTGGAACATTTCTGTATTCAAATATCTGCTATATATTAAGAAAAACAGTTTTTATACTGTGCTAATTTTATGGCTAGCTAGTCTGCAACCTCTAACACCTTATTATGTGAATCAGTGCTGTGATCCTGGAAGCTGTCATTATGTTTTTCACATGTAACAAATTACCATGTCAGCCTCCATGACATGGAACCATGTATCCAGAAGGCTTATGTGATTAGGAACATCCCTTGCAGTCATGCCTTATGACTCCCATGAGGTATCTGCAGACAGAGGGTGAGGACAAAAATAATGAGGCCTATGGGTTTGAAGTGTCATTTAAGTGCTTGGTCAAATTTTGTGGAAGCCATACAGTTGAGATCACAATCATTCATAATACTATTAAGCAGCACGATATGACAATGTTGCTAAAGAGGTAGAGGACTCTCCATCCCTACATCAGGAGCAGGAAACACAAAAAGAGAGGAGATGGAGCAAGAAAGCCATCTGCCTTTCACCAGACTAAAGAAGAAGCACCATTTCAGTTAAACAAAACAAAAACTGTAGCAATCTTCAGAATGGTACCAGTAGTTGTGAGGGGGAGAAAGAAAAGTAAACAGAAGTTTTAAAACGTTTGTTGGTGAGAAAGGATCATTAAAAGTCTGATGGGACAGTCAGGGCTCAGTGACAACACTCTTGCCAAAGCCTCATAGGTACAGATCCAACCCAAAACTTCGAGCGTAAAATCCAGGATAGTACGGTGCAGTATTGAAGGAGTGCTGCATTTTCAGAAATGCTGGGTTTCGGATGAGAGGCCTAACTGCGAGCCTGTCTGCGTTCTCAGTTAGATTTCAAGATTTGAATTAGGACCAGGTCTAGGCCACTCGGCCCTTCGAACCCTGGGCAGTCACCCTGATTCTCTCTACCCAAGGAACGGTGCTGGGTATAGTCCTCCCTTTCCCCAGTATTGGTGCTAGTTCCTCATGACCTGGAACCCACTGATACTGCACCAGGCTTTCAGCTGTGCATTAATTTCTCTAATCTTATTTCGCCCATGTCAATTTGCATGTGGCTCAGATATTAATTCAAAGATTTTTTAAAAATCATAATTTTAGTGCCTGAGCACTTTCTCCCATGTCCCTAGTCCAACCCCCATACACTAGGCCATCACATGGACTGCTAACACAGCAAAACCTTTGTCAGCTACTGACAGTCCCCATTGCAGCCATTGACTCTCCCAGGCTGACCATTACCCATTCCTTTGTCTGTTCAACTGTTATTCTCTCTGTCTGGGCTCCATCTCCACTTATTGTGTGGTCCTCTCTATCTGCTCCTGCCACCCCTTCTCAGCCACCCCATCGCCATCATCACCAACACTACCTCCCAATCTTCAGTAGATAAACCAACTTCTTAGCTACAATCAGTTCTGAAGTAGGGTCACTGGACCCGAAATGTTAACTCTGCTTTCTCTGCACAGTTGCTGCTAGACCTGTTATTTCCAGCAATTTCTGTTTGTTTAATCCAAAGATATTGAAACGCTGCTTCTTTCAGTGCCTAACTCCTGATACTGACTATCCCAGAACACTTCCTTTGTCCTGCCTATGTCGTTGGCACATTGCATGGACCATGGAAACAGGATCCTTCCACTTCCACTTCAACTTTCTCTCCAGCTTTAAGTAGATTTCCTGAATCCCAGCACTCGGTGTGGTGAACCAAGATCAAACTCTCTGACCGTACTGTCCCTTCACTGGCACTACATTTCTTTTTGCCTTAAGATTCTCAAAAGCAGCTTGGCCCTGTGCTGACCATTCCATCTTTGCCTCTTTCTGTAACAGATCTGATGAAGATATAGGTGTTGTGCTGAATTTGGGCACGAATTTCCAATGAAACTCACACATTCCCAGAAATCTGGGAATAAGCTTTAGGAGCTATGAATTCTATAAGAGCCTTCCCTTGCCTTGGGGGGGGAAAAAAAGAGACTATGAGAGTAAAATTGCAAGGAACGTCGCAACTGACCATAAAAACTTCTACAAATACGTGACGAGAAAAAGTTTTTTAGAGAAAAGATGTAGTCAGAACCCGGGGTAATTATAATGAGAACAAAGAAATGAAAGAAGAACTGAACGTGTATTTTGGTCCTGTCTTCACATGCTAGAGCACAGGTAACCTCCTAGAGGTATTAGGGAACCAATACATCAGCATGGTTTGAAAACTGGTTAACAGACAGGAAACAGAGTGGGAATGAATGGGTCTTTTTCTGAGGGGCACTCAGTGAGGTACCACAAGAATTACTCCAACTAGTTATGATATACATAAATATAAAACATAGAACATTACAGCACAGTACAGGCCCTTCGGCCCTCGATGTTGTGCTGACCTATCATACCGATCCGAAGCCCATTTAACCTACACTATTCCATGTACATCCATATGATCTGGATTATGGAGTCGAATGCAACATTTCCAAGTTTGATGATGTCACGAAATTTGGACGGGATTGTGGGGAGGATGCAGTGAGGCTTCAGGGTGACTTGAACAATTTGAATGAGTGGGCACCTTATGGCAGATGCAGTTCAACGTGGCTAAATGCAAAGTTATGCATGTTGATGTGAAAAATGGAAGATTATCACTTAAATGGTGATATATTGGGAAATGTGATCATAATTCCTTCTCATTCTTTTACGCCTCTGCAGGCCTTTTGTTTTGGGAAGTCAATGCCGCAATCAGTGGGTTGATTGGATAGTTATAATCTATGTAAATTCTAGTCAACCCATTCTATTAAGGAATTAACTGCTGTGAACTCCAGCTGCTTTAACCAGGTTCAGCCAGGTCATTTTGCATAAGATACTGAATCTCTGTTTCCATCTGAACATGTTTATCTGGGATTAATCAATAAGGAGGAAAAACACAAAGTACATAGAGAACCTCTTAAAGAAGAATCACTGGACCTGAAATGTTGACCCTGCTGTGCCTCCACAGATGCTGCCAACCTGCTGAGTTTCTCCAGCAATTTCTGTTGTTGGTAATCTACAAGGATATTGTTTTATCAGTACTGATTCCCTTAAATCCATATCATGTCTGGCTAACAAAGTAAACGTAAACATACCTCAACAAACGGCCTTGAATTTCTAACGTAACCTGAAATAACTGTTAGCCTTTCTCGAAATATGAAAACAAGTTATTTAGCTGTCCTGGTATTTCAGCATTGGCCAGTCACATTATAGGAGGTTCAGTTAGTGAACAATCTACCTTACTTCTGCGATCTCTGTCATCCTGCATTACTCATAATCTCTGACATACCTTTTCCCAACTTCTTCTCTGTGATGATATTGCAGTTCTGTGTTCTTTTGTCATATTTGATTCACCTTCCTGCAATCTGGAATATCTACCAGATAAGATATCCCCCTAACTAGCTTGTATGGACCACTGAATGCCACTTTGAGGTTGACCTTGTAAAGGGAATGTTAATACGTGGTCTTCTATTTGAAATGTTCTAGTTCTAGTGTGTCTGTCAGCCCATTCTTTCAGTTCTGCCTGTGAAAGATTTAAGTGCTCCTGTGTTACTTTATATGCTGTCAGTCTCTCTGAAAACATGGACACAATCTATCATTAAGGATTTGTCTCTTTGCCTTTTAAAAAAAACTTGATCATTTTTAATGATCTCTTATCTCATGATCTTAGATCAATTGAAATTGACTAAAGCCAGAAGACTCATCAGGAGAATCTCTGAATGCAATTCCAGTGGGTATTTGTGGCAGTCTGCCTTAATCATTGCTTTGACAGAATGACGATACGTCTCCAAAATTCCATCTGTTTGCAAGTGATAAGTCGTGAACTGAACGTTCAAGTTATATCCAAGTTGTTGATTATGTCCTGAAAAACTTTCTCTGTGAACTTAGAATCTAGGCCTTGTTAGATTTCAATGGTAGCCTATAAGAATTTTTAAAAGTTTTTTTTTAAAGCTGAATTAATTTTTCCACCACTATGTTACCTGTAATTAACCTTAAAGGAATAGGTTCTGAAAATTGGGTTATTGTAGCTACACCTACAACATTTATACTGGTGTTGTGCCTTCACTTTACAGTAATGGTCTTTGCAGTCCCACTACTTGGCATGTATGGTGTTTTTACAGAACTACACTCCATCCTTGAAGTCCTAACCAGATAAAGTGCCTGATGCTGGATTTATTTTATTTTATTCAACTTTTTAGTTCGTATTTATTTTAACCTAACCACCACTTCCACTGCTATTTAAGGTTTTATTATTAGAATAGACTTTGCGCATTTCCCAGTCACTGACGAGACACACCCAACTGACCTACGCTAGAGGTTCCTAGTTAGAAAAAGCAAAAGAGCACTTTCTTTCTTCCTTCACCTAACTCACCCAACTCCCAGCACTCTACTCAGTCAGCCTTGGTGCTCAGTTGCCTTGATATGTCTTAAATTATATGCTATGCATTAGCTGTTTTCAGAAAGAACAGTAAAATTCTCCTTTGATGTGCTGGCTACTGTTTATCCTCACCAACGTTACTGAGGTAGACTATCTTTTCATTTACATACTTCTCGTTGTAGATCCTTGCATTTTGTAAATTGGCTTCCCCATACCGACATCAGTGACTATACTTTCTAAAGTACTTCATTGGCAGTAAGGCACTTTGGAATGTCCTGAGATCATGAATGATGCTATTTTTATACGTTTTTTTAAAAGTTGAAATTATAGCTAGAACATAAAAGCAAAGTTGTGAAGTTCTTACCAGACAATAAGGCTGCTGTTTCTGGTGACAGTTTAACCCGAGGATCACCACACCTCAGGCCTGGGGAGAGGTTGATGTCCTTCATCTAGAACATATTGACAACTCAATTTAAATGGAATGATATAAAGGATGGAGAAAGCAGTTTGTTTCCTCTCTTTAGATAAATTTATGTTTTGTGACTTGATATTGAATGCTGTATTTTGTTACAGTTTAATGAACAAATTGGATTCATTTTATTCCTGACACATCATTTATACTTTTGAAAGTGAGTTGGAAACAACTCCATCAAGACAGACATTTTTCTAGATCTCTTGGTTTTTGAGGAGATGATGGAAATTGTGGAAGAAATCCAAAAGTGATAACTTGCTCTTAAATAGTGCTTTATCACATTGGCAGGTCACCTCAAAATGCATTACCACCAAACAAAAAATAGTCCTCACTGTTGCTACATAGTCAAATGCATCAGCTAATTTTCAGGCGGCAAAGTACAGGCTTCACTTGTTGCAGAGAGGGATAATGCGCTCAATAGTTATTACCTTTTTAATGTTTCAAAAAAGTATATGTTTAGACAAAACAAACCTATTTCAAGCTTGTAATGTCTGCCTCTGGTCACAAGACATTGATGTGCATGATATCATTCCAAATCAGCAGACAAAACAAACATTAAAATCATCTGCAGAACAAAATTTAGCTATCATTTTCGGACTCCCAAAAAAAAACAAGACTTAAAATAACACTTTAATTTGAAGGTTTATAGTTATTTAGGCTTGTGTTGAATTGCATTGTGAGTGCACTACGGAAATAACTTGTTCTGCTGACCGTTACTTGGTACATAAGCTGGTATGGACTTGCACCACTGTCAGCCCAAAGTGGGTCCCAGTGTTGAACAGTGAAGATAAGGAGTGAAGTCTCCTTCTCCAGCCTGTCATCCTCCAACTAGCAGTGATAAACATGAAATCTGTGGCCACTATTGGAAGGTAACAATTTCTTCCACTTTTAGTCTGGTATTTTGGAACAGTCTCAAGGGCTAAAGTTCGTTATTCAAAAAAGGAAAGATTGGCGCAGTAATTGGATTTGTTAAAAACGGCCTGAAAGTGCTTCACAAGGAGCAAATCACCCTGAAGTGAAGCGTGTGCACTCCTGTTTGTGTGCAGCAGGATTTTGCAAATGGCATTAGTATCAAATAGTGTTATTTTTGGACTTTTGATTGGGGCATGGTGCTCAGCCAGGGCACTTGGGGAACACTGGGCTCTTTATATTGTGCTTTTAATTCTTCAATGCCATTGAATGTAGCTAAACAAGTTAAATCCACCTAAAATTGCAGCATTCCCTCTGTGCCACACAGGAAGTGTTAGCCTGGAAGATGTTCTTCAGTGCTGATAGGAAGCTTAGGTGCAGAGTTGAATGGAGTGAAGGGAAGCGACGTGAATCAGTGCCACTCAAGTGGAAATTGCTGCAATTAATGTTTTAAATCAAGTGATTTTTTGTCAGAACAAAAAAATACCTGGCGAAGGATGGTATATATATTGATGAGGGTGGGGACGGAAGAGGGTTAGGCTTGAAGAGAATAGTATACATGGAGCCCATGCATGCACATGCACACACACGGTAGGCAACAAAGACATAGCTGAGGCAGAGATCATTACAAGTAGGTTGCTAATGAGAAGTGTAAATGGTTGAAAATGGTTCGGCATGTCAACACGAGCAAGGGCTTTAGAAAAATTAACAAACAAGGATAAGGGCCTTCACACTCTGAAATTGTTAAACTTGCTGTTGAATCCTGCAGGCTGTAAGGTGCCTAAGCCTAAGGTGAAGGGTTGTTCTTCCAACTTGCATTGAGCCTAGATGGGGCACTGGAGCATCCATTTCCACTTTGAGGTGAACTAGAGGGTACACAGCTTGTGTTTTTGAATCCTGAATAAAGGATGGCCAAAGCAACTCTGTTATTTTGAGATCTGGGAAAGAATGAATTACAATTGTATACCTTGGGAAAATTTAGTTTCAATGATACAAAATCAGAAGTTGTTGGAAAAACCCAGCGGGTCTGGCAGCATCTGTGAAGAAAAGTCAGAGTTTCTCGACTGTGGACGTGGTGGTGTCCACAGGTATCTGCTGCCCCATCCTTCGAGATAGAAGTGGTCATGGCTTTGGAAGTCACCAGCATGGTACCTTACAAAGCAGAATCAAGGGAAATGAATTTTAGATGAAAAATATTGCCAGCTGTATTTTTAAGCATTCGTTGTAAATTATTTATACAATGTACATGCCATGCACAACTCCCCCAGGCCGTATTAAAACACCACTGAATATGCTGTATAAATGACCCTGAAATTCCTCAGGGAATCTGTTGATTTCCCTGTAATCCTGGCAGAGTTCTAACGTAGATCGTCAACCTGAAACTTTAATTTTTACTATGCTACCAGAGACTTGCTTGGGTAATCCATCATTTTCAATTTTCACTTCAGATTTCTCACATTATGGTATTTACCTTTGTATTAAAGGTGTGATTTTTTGCTGTTCCTGCAAATTTCCTCAATACCTTTATAGATTATAACCACTGTCTTCCTCTTTCAGAGCGCATGATGGCTGTGAGGCATATGTTGGACTCCACAGTATGGTGGTGGCTAGTTAGCTGTGAGAGCAGAACTCTAGTGACCACCACAAGAACTTCAGTGGGTTTCACCATCATCTCATTGAGGATTCTCAGAGCCTATTTTTATATTTTCTCACCAGCTTGTTCAGATAATGTTAGTGCACACCTCTGGAGCAGGTGGGACTAGAACCCAGGACTCCTGACTCAGAGTAGTGTACCGGTGACCCATCTCCAACAGTTTTCATTGTTGTTCACTTATTATCCACTGATGTCTAATTATAGAGTAACCAGACAACTGCAGAAATATATTTTCTTCTGCTTAGAGCAGATGGCAACACAATCAATCCGATATTTGCAATGTTTGATATAACCTGGCAAAACTATTTTGTTAGAGATAATGGGAACTGCAGATGCTGGAGAATCCAAGATAATAAAATGTGAGGCTGGATGAACACAGCAGGCCAAGCAGCATCTCAGGAGCACTGCTATTTTGTTGCTTATCAACATCAGCAGTTTCCTGATCCCCTACTTGAATGATTTTCTTTTCTGTTGGTCCCTAGACTTCAGCAAGGACTTCTATCTTTCAGCCAACTCTGGTCTTCTTACCTTCCTTCGAGAAGGTGCTCTCCAGCAATCAAGGTCCTCTCTCAATAATGCCTCAAATGAAATTGAATCATTGCCTCCACACTGAATGGTGATAACCAGATTCGCAGTTTTAAAAGTGGCAAACTACTGCTTTACTAGGGGAGAAGACCTCAATTAAATCTTTAGGCATGGTATTGGATTAGAAGTACAGCTTCAGTGAATGTTTATTGGGTTTTCTGCACTGTGTAATTTTCCAACATATTACAAGAGACAATTGTGTTTATCTTCTGAATAGGGCCCTGACTATTTTATGTACACTGTTTATAAACAAAAAGGAAAAAAATGATGAATTGTGTGCTTCATTTGTATACAGCAAGCATGACTTTTTTCTGCCTGAAGTTATGCAATAACTAGGAGCTTTCAAATTGGATCATAATGCAAATTAGTTACTAATGATCAATGGTCGTTGCTTTTTATCCAGTATAAACGACTGCCTCCTTAAGTGGAAATGATCTGCACTGTTATGAATGTCATAAGATAATGAAGAACTAAACACCATTCGGTCAGTGAGGCCATCCAGTGATCTATAATCCAATTAAAACTGTAATGTTCCACCCCATCCAATTTAGTCCCATAAAGAAATTGAAGAACTGCCATAAAAATTCTGCATTGATAGTTTATAATGTTTGCACATCTGTTGACAAGTTGCAAGTTGCTAGACTACTCCTTTCCATAATTCTAGTTGCTTTTGAAACTTTGTTTTGATGATCATTTGCACTTCTGGTTATGTGACAACAAACTCGGAGTCCAGCAACACAAAACCCAACAACAATGCGTTTGGATGACCATATGAAGGCTATGATATTCTGTGAGGATGGTTATGGTATGTCTTCAAGGTATTTTTCTGGTTATTTCCTGTTGACTCAGTACATTTCTTGGGAAGGCTATGAAAATCTGGCAGGACAGAGTTTGTTGAATGCCTGGCTTATATGTTTAAGACTTCCTCAATAATCCATTACCATAAGAATCATGAGCAGCATTCAGTTGCAGTGGGGTGTACAGTAAGCTGAAGCCGATGAAAGGAAAATGTTTTGCTGAGTCTTGGAATTGCTGAGAGAGAAGTGCAGCTCTGTGAGCATGGAAGGTGTGTGGACAGAGCTTGCCATATCTACAGACAGAAGAGACACTGACGACTGAAAGTCTTGAGAGAATCAGATGATGCTGCTGAGAATGAGCTTAAACTGATTTTAATTAACCAAAAGGAGAAGTCACTGAATGATTTGAAATAAGAGAAAAATGGTTTGAAGCCAAGGACCAATGGAGGCATGTAATTGGTTAAGCCTGCTGAGAGGTCCAGGGGACACTCAGATTCCTGAAGGGACTTCAGGAGATTGAAAACCAAAGGATAACAGAACAAGGGACAGTCATTGCTATTTGGAAAGGATATTGAGCAAGATTTGTTTTTAAGAATAGAAATGCTGGCCAAATTTCTACTGAGCATGTTGAATGTTGCAGGTCTGATCTGGAGATGGTCTGAAAATACACTGAACTAAATTTCAATTCTTGCCTTGACATATTGCAGTTGACTTCAGTACTATCCAGGCAATTACAATACAGAAGCTAGGGAAGACTTTCTAATGGGTTTGCCCTTGTATTGTTTATAATAACTGCCTTTTATTGTTTGCTCTGAGACAGTTTGCCACTGAAAACCGACTTGTAGTCATCTGTGTGAGATGCATGACCTGGCAATCTAAGTTAAATTTTCTGGAGGGTAGTCTCTTTGCTTTTAAGCCCAGCGTGGAAGATGTCATTATTCCTGTTTGTTTAAATTTTCACGTAATTCTGTGTCTGAGGCCAGGAGGAAGGGTTCCAAAGCCAGAGATTAATCAATCTATTTCTCTGCAGCACAGAAATTTTACAGCTGTATATATATTCTGTCGGGTTTTTCTGGTTGTAAATTTCTGATTGCAGCTTTTGTGGTGGAAACTGTCCATATCTAACTTATCATGCTTTAATTATTCCCTGTCACCACTGGGGGTGCTGATGTACCACTGCTGAGCAATTGTATTTGTGTGCAGCATGACATGCAGTTTCTGTATTGACCAAGGAATTCATAATCTTGGATTGAATTCTGATTGTGCAGCCAAATTGAATTGAATTAAGGTATCCACCCCCAAGAGTTAAATGGGAACTCAAGATTAATGCTTTCCTAGTCCAATTCTTCTCTCCTTATGGTGCCAATTACGGCGGTAGATCAGGGAACCCCCTGCAGAGACTGCTCTCAGATGCTTCAAATAAAGTTAAAAAGCTATATGTTACGATTCCATGCCACGTCCAATGTACCACTCTCCATATAGTGAACATTTTACTATTAGGTAGTAGTTTGCTCACTGCTATTTGTTTCTGTAAAAAGTTCGTCATTAATCATCTTGTACATTTTTATCTTAAAACAATCAGCCTCTATCCAACCAGAACAATATTATTAGCATTTCTTCTGTGTGAGCACTACAACAACATTACACTACGCGGTGCATGTCAATATTATGAAGCACCAGCAGAACAATGCCAGATCTATTAAGGCTATGCCGGAAATCCCAGGAGATTGCAGGAGGCACATCGAGCGCTATCAAACTCCACAGGTTGCAGTGTAGACTAAACATTAGGAAATTAATGAGCAGGCTTTGCACATCATTTCTGTGGTAATTGTATTGCACACAATTCCTGGACCTTGCTCATAATTCCTGGATCTTGTACATGTAATCTCTCCTTTCTACACCTGAGAACCAACGCAAACAGAATGTTGGCTCCATCGATGTGACTGGAAGTCAGGAAATATTAATCTTCCTGGAATCCTGAGAAGCAGTCTGTAAGGGGTTGACGTAACAGACCTGTGTCCTTCAGAGCTTAAAAGCACTGACCTCCAGTGCATGGGAGGGTGGGAGATTTCCCATCTCCTAAAATCTGGGTGTAATTAACTAACTGGCAACAAAGTTAGAGTTTTGAAATGCTTGTTTACTAATGAAGCTGATTTGTGTTGGCTTTTGCTCAGTGGTAGCAGTCTTGCCACTGAGTAACGAAGTTGTAGGTTTAAGTCCCAGTCTCTTGAGCACATAACCCAGCACGTTATGCCAATGAAATACTGACAGTGTGCTGCAGCTTTTGAGCTTCCTTTTTTGTTGAGGCATTAAACCAAGGTCCTGAGTAACCTCTTAAATAGGTGTAAAAGGTCCCAAAGCGATATTTGAAGAAAAGAGGGGTGGTTCTTTCCAGTGCCTTGACCAATAATTATCCTTAAAGTCACATCGAGTTAACAGGTTGCCTGATGATTTATCTTAGGGCTCTGTGCAAATTGAATTTGATGTTACAACAGTGACTGTTTCAATAAATACCTGTGGATCAGTAGGCCTTGTGACATTTGAGGTTGTGGAAGGTACTTTGTAAAGCCATGTCCCTATCCTTTAGTCTATGTTTCAGGGTTTGGAAACTGTAGGTCACAAGCTGTGAAATCGATAGAGATTTAGATTGAGTTTTGATTGCTGGGGGGCCCCATAAAATGGTTGAGATTTCCTTTCCTTTGGTTGTCTGAGGGCCCGTTGTCGCTATAGCTGCGGCCTGCAAACTGCTGGCTGTTCACCACCTCAGGACGAATTGAGCAATTTTAAATTCCACCCTCAGCCCTTGTAATCTTCACTCTGGGCTTTTGGCATTGAAATGTGGTCACCTTAGCAAAAATGGGAAGCACTGTTTTCTCAACAGCCTAAGCGTTGGCAAGAGAAAAGGCATCCCTTTGACTGCTTGGTAAGTGAGAGTCCATCCATCTTCATTTTGGGATGTTGCCTAAAGATGATGCTGTGGCTGTGAAAATGTACAGTCGGTTACCAGACATTTTAATTACCATAGCTGTGGTTGTTTTAACGTGGAGGCAGTTTGTCTCCCCACTCATTTCTGTTTTAAGGTTAAGCTGATCCAGTCACATCTGTATTAACTGGCACACACTAGAATCCAGAGGTGCTAATTAATCAACAATGCCAGTTAGCCCTTTGTAGGTGATCATAACAGTAGAAATTGAACAAAAACACAACCTGACGTGCATTGCAACTTGTGGAGCCTCTCCACATTTCAGTCGTTGAGCCTTGTAAATACTGCAGGCAGAATATATCAACCCCCAGCCTGTTCTTTTGTAGTCACTGCAGGCTGACATCGTTGGTATTTTGTGCAGTACCAGTGATGTCCGGGGGAGATATTAGAGATTCAGTTTGGGGGAGAAGTCCCGTTGTTGGGATAAAACCAGAAAGAAATAGGAGCAGCAGTCGGCCACTCACCCCCGCAGGCTTCCCCAACCCCCTCCTGCTCTCAAACCTGCTACGCCATTCGGTAGGATCATGGCTGATCTGACATTCCTAATGTCCACTAGACCATGCCAGGTAGAACCAATTTTGCTGAACTTCAACATTTTTCTTCTTCTTTTGCATTTTCCTGTTTGCTTCTTTCTTGACCAGGTGATGTCATTTATGGTGACATAGCGCATGAAATCTTTGTACTGTCACCCCCCAGTGGCAGTTCTTCATATTTGTCCCTGGACGGTGAATATCACCCCTGAGCTTGATCATGTTCTGATCTGTTCATTCCACTGACAAGAACTCTGGATGACTCTCCTCCTCTTAGCCCAGATGCTCATTGAGACAGCTCACTGTCCGACATTTGCTCACTGAACCCAATTCAGGGATTGAACTCAGCTTATAGGGGAGTTCTTATATTCAGAATTGATTGTGCAAACATGAGTTATGACGGTAAAACTTATTAAGTTTATTAAATGGGGCTTTATGGAAAAAACCGTCTAGCAGACTGTTTGTGAAGGTGACTGCAGGAAATGCCTTCTTTTCTTCTTGGAAGTATCTCAATGATTAAATTTGTTTGAAGCGCACCAGACAAGTCTACACAGTATTTCTTTCTGTAGATTTGGAAGAGAAGCATAATGGGCTAGAAATTAAGAGTGGGTTATTACGTTATGGAATACATGAGTCACCACTTAAAGCACCCACATTTAAAGGGACCATCTCTTGTGTTACGCCCAGAGGGTGAACACTAAAATCTATTTACATAAGCATCAATTCCAAAGTTGCCTGCTATAGCTTCTTCATTGCTGTATTAATCTTAGCTGAAAGCCATTGTGCTTTCCCACTGCGTTGGACATCAAATGGTTTGAAGAGAACATTCCGTCTTTTACTGTGTATGTAACATTTTGGGTTTTTTTAAATGGTTATTCACTTAAATTGTATTTGTACATTTCCTTCCTGTCTGCTGAGATCCTCTACTAGGTGATGGCTTGCCACTAACTGTTGGGACTTGCTGTATTTCTTGATGGCTAAAGTCAAGGTGTGGGTCAAGTACATGTGCCAGGCTTGCTTAATGCTTCATTTATATTTTATACACCTTTGTAATAACTTTACTGATGAAGGGCCCTGACCTGCTGTGCTCCTCCAGCTCCACGCTGTATTGACCCTGACTCCAGCGACTGCAGTTCTTACTTTATCCAAGTTATTTTAATCTGCATTTAGTAACCTCCAACATTACTTTTTAATTACATGCCTAATATGATTTAAATATCTCATTACATTCTTTTAAAATGCCAGCTTAATTTTGAGAAGATTTGTAGCTCAGGTTGAGGTTCTGGATGTGAGTTTGCTCGCTGAGCTGGAAGGTTAGTTTTCAGACGTTTCGTCACCATTCTAGGTAACATCATCAGTGAGCCTCGACGAAGCGCTGGTGTTATGTCCCGCTTTCTATTTATTATTTCTAATTTATTCTATTTCTATTAATAAATAGAAAGCGGGACATAACACCAGTGCTTTGTCGGAGGCTCACTGATGATGTTACCTAGAATGGTGACGAAACGTCTGAAAACTAACCTTCCAGCTCAGCGAGCAATCTCACATCCAGATGTCAGCTTAATGTTATTACTTAGATCTGGCCATTGCATTCTCAAAAACATACCGGTATATTTGATGGGATTGCATACAATTGGTGACTGAAGCCAAATTAACTATAACACTTCAGAAAGCAGTAGATAAATACCTGAAAAATAGATTGATTTGAGACTATGCAAAAGGAGTCAGAATGGGCATCTGTGATGTGGACATGTGACTGGTTATGATAAGCTGCAGTTTCTGTATAAGCTTACAGAATCTGTGTTGTATTCCCATGATATACCCTTTTTGTCCAAATAGCTGTTCTTTATATTTGTGTGCTGAGAGCATAAATAATGTGAATGTGTTGTGTGTTAATTTAACAAGTATTATTCATTGAGCAATGGAAAGTAATAACATTTATTTGTTCACAAATGTGCAATGTTATTTCCAGAACTTTGAAAGCTGATATTTTTCAGAACATGATGAATGCCAGATGACCAGATGGAGAACGATATTAACAATTATCTGTCATTCGCTTTTGTTGATGGGGATGTTTTACAACTGTAACAATGACTACAGATTTTCCAACTAAAGGCTTTCTTTACAACAGAAACATTTCAGAAAAATTAATAGCTTTCGAGAATATGTAGCCATCTTTGCAGAACCTTGTTTTCAAATTGCTTTTATTCACTAAACTCTCAAGAAGTTGTTAACTTTATTCCCACTTGATTCTACTTTTATTCAGCAGCTATTAGATTATGAAAGGTAAAGGATATGTTCCACTCTGTGTGCTGAGTTAAGTCACTGTTGGGTTTGGGGATTGTTGGCTCAACTGTCCCAGCAAGGAGAGGAATGGTGCTGATGGCAAGTGTCCTTGTTTCTACCTGACCCCTGCTGCAGTGTGAATGCAGTGGGCAGGTTCTAGGAGAAGACCAGATTGTGCTGAGGTGGCCCCCATCTCCAAGTCCAAGCACCCTGCTAGCACTCATTGCCTAAACAACATTAATTTTGTTCCTATCCTTCCCCTGTGACTGTTCCCAATATCTGCCCTAGACCTAAATAGGAGGCAGGTCATGGGCTGGAGAAGGCCCAGTGGGCAGAGAAGTCATAAAAACCTAATTTTAACTTTATTTTTGGCCTCTCCTCCTTTGCCTTGCGTTTCCCTAGCCCTATTCCATTTGCCCAGCCAGAACAACTCTCCCCACTCACCTTGGATCACGGTTATGTCCGGGTGCTTGTGCTGACGTTAAGCCTGTCTCCCCTCTCTCTTTTTTGAGGGTAAGTGTGCACCCTGGCCCCTTTCCCCACGCCACCCTGGCCCCTTTCCCCATGCCACCCTGGCCCCTTTCCCCACGCCACCTGCTCCATTCATTAAAGTCAGGGCCATAACATGAAGTTGAGGGGAGGGAGGCTTGCTGGCCGTTGGGGAAGGGAAGTTTAAAGTGTTTACATATTGTCCACTGAAAGGGAACTTGCAGCTACCATCATCTTAATGATGAATGCAGAAAGTACTGGTTTGCTTTGCTTTTACTTTGATGCAAAATCTATCTACTCTAGATCCACCGAGACAAAGGAGAATAGTTCCATGCACTCTATTTTCTCTACCCTCTGCTGTGAGTGATTTGAAGTAATTCTGTATTTTCAGGGATCTGAAAGCTGAGGGCGGGAGGCAGAGGCATTCTTCAGGTGGTATCGGTGTCAAGGAGATGGTGATCGGCCTTGAAGGAGTGGAACTAGGTGCTGATGGCAAGGTGGGTATCACTGGGAAGATTGCAGTGTCTATTTCCTATTAGCTAGTTAATCTTCTACCCATGTCAGTGCATTATCTCCTACAGCAATTGCTTTTATTCTCTGCAGTAACCTCCGGTGGCTCCTTAAGAAATACTGTCTGGAAATCAAAGTGCAGCACATTCACCATCTCCTCTTTATCGAGAGCACAAGTTACTTGGTCAAAGAATCCCAAGAAACATATAAAACACAATTTCCGTCTCAGGAAATCATGTTGACTCTCCTTGATTACCACAAATGTTTCTAAGTAACCTGCTATTACATCTTTTAACAATAGCTCCTAAAATCATCCCAGTGACAGCTCACTGACCCATACCTTTCTGTGTGTCTCGTCATTTTCAGTAAAGACTTTACATTCACTATTTTCCAATCTAACAGAACCTTTCCCATGTCTAGAGAATTCTGGGAAAATAAAACCAACATATCATCTATCTTCCTCGCTTAAAAAGTAATCTGCATAGAGATGCCTGAAGTTGTGAAGTTTCTTTTGCGTTGGACTTCAAGTGAGAGTTTTATTTACTTGTGGGAGTAGGCATCACTGGCTGGTCAGTATTTTTACCCAATCCCCAGTTGTCCTTGAGAAGATGCTAATGAGCTGATTTCTTGAACCTCTGCAGTCCATGTTCTGTGTGTTGACCCACATGACCTGAGAAAGGAAATTCCAGGATTTTGACCTTGTAACAGTGAAAGAACGATGACACATTTCCAAGTGGTGAGTGGCTTGGAGGGGAAATTGCAGATGGTGAGGTTCCCATTTATCTGCTGCCCTTTGTCCATCTAGTCAGAAGTATTCATGGGTTTGCATGGTGTGTCTGAGGATCTGAAGTGAATTCCTACAGTGCACACTGCTGTGTGCAAGATTTGCTAAAGGAAACCTTTTGCCATAACCCATGATAATAGATTCTAACAGCTCGAAACCTAGGATTCTCAATGAGAATTTCCTTGTGTGTAGTTTCAAGGCGGAAATGTGAGCAAACAAAAAACAAAAAAAAGTGTCTGTATTGGGGTGAAATGTCCCAAGACATGAAGCAAGACTTAACACCAAACATTTTAACAAGATATTTGGACTAATTTTCAAAAGACTAGTAATTGTTTAGAGAGAGAATTTTTAAGGACAGGGTCATGAAGGCAAGGAGTCTAATGGTGACGTCAAGCAATTTTAAGGGACTGTATCTGGAATCATAGTATCAGATAGCACAGTAGGAGCTCTGCAGCATTGAGTATCAGGATAGAAAAGCAATGCTACAGCTATACAAAACTTTAATTGGGTCACACTTGGAATATTGCACACAGTTCTGGTCACTACACTACCAGAAAGATGTGGATGCTTTGGAGAGGGTACAGAAAAGGTTTGCCAGGATGTTGCCTGTTATGGGGGATTTTAGCTCTGAAGAAAGGTTAAATAGGGTGGGTTTGTTTTCACTGGAATGCAGGAGGTTGAGGGGTGACCTGATAGAGGTTTGTAATTGCGAATGGCATGGATAGAGTGGAAAGTTTGCTGGTTTTTCCTAGGGTGGAAGGTTTCATTTACTATGGGAGACAGGATCAAGGTGCAAGTGGGGGGTGGTGAGGGGTGGGGCAGGGAGGATGTAATTGAAAAGAGATGCGCGAGGCAGGTTTTTCACACGAAGGGTGGTGAGTGCCATGGAACGAGCTGCCAGACGAGCTGGTGGAAGCAGACGAAATAGCAACATTCAAGGAGCGCTTGGACGAACACATGACTAGGAAGGGAATGGAGGGATACAGATCGTGGAAGTGAGGACAGTTTTAGTAAGGAAGGGCAAAATGTGTCAGTGCAGGCTTGGAGGGCTGAAGGGCCTGTTCCCGTGCTGTCTTGTTCTTTGTCTTTCGTTATTTTTTCAACCTCTGTTTCTAGCATTCTTCAAACAGCAGTCACTGAGACAAATATCTCCATATTACAGAGCAGCTGCGTGTCTGAAACACTGTGAGCAGTTGAAAGGGGGGAAAGAAAAATTCACCCAGAGGATAGAATTGTGATCAGAGATAATGGGAACTGCAGATGCTGGAGAATCCAAGATAACAAAGTGTGAAGCTGGGTGAACACAGCAGGCCAAGCAGCATCTCAGGAGCACAGCCCTGATGTTTTCATCCAGCTTCACACTTTGTTATCTTCACCCAGAGGGTGATGGGAACCTGAAACTCGCTGTATGAAAGGGTGGTAGACTTGAAAACCTTTTATTGTACGTAAACACGTGTTTAGATGTATGCTTGCAATGTCAAGACATACAAACTTTTGTGCTCAGTACTGGAAAATGTGAATAGTTAGCTGGCTGTTTTTGCCCAATACAGAATTGGTGGGCTGATGGGCGTCTTTCCATGCAGTAAATCTCCATGACTCTAAATTAGACTCCAGCCTTCTCGGACAAAACTGTAACACTTTCAGCCTGTTTTCGAAAAAGTGACAGTTTGAATACAATTGAGGTGTATTCCCATGAGAGGGAAGAGTTGAGACAAATTAGCCTTGAGCTGCGTTGATATCGTTAGTGATTGGAGAGCAAGGGAAAGCGTAACAGATCAAGAGAAGCAGTGGTCCGATACCAACCCCTGTAAAAGCCATCAAACATCTCCCTCCAAACTGAGAAACAACCATTCACCGTCCCCCTGTCTCCTCTCTCTTGGCCAACTTAGTATTCATGTCACAGACACTTTTATTGCATGGGCCTCAGATGTGTTGGCGAGTCTGTTATGTGGGACTTTACCAAAAGCCCGGTGTGCACATCATACTAACTATGTGTTCCTCATTAACCTTCTCTGTTTTATCCATCTAAAATGGAAAGCAAGTTAATGAAACGTGAATTTAGCAAATCCATACTGCATTTTCCATGTAATTCACATTTGACAAGTGACTGTTAATTTTGTAACAAATTATCACATCTAAAAGCTTTTCCAGTACCAAAATTAAATGATTGGGCTGTTTGTTGCGTTTATTTTGGATCATTTTCTAAGTAAAGGTGTGACACAAAGCAAGATAGAGATAAGATAAGGCAGCAGATTCAAAACAGATGAGAAATTACTGAAATAACTTTGTAGAGGCTGGTATCCTGTCACCAAGTTACCCTTGATTTACACGTGGAGAGACCCTGACACTGATCCACCTCCCTCAGAGCCAGATCTCAGAGTACACAGGAAGCCTGATACTCCTGTTTGTATCTGTCAGCCAGGGCTCCCTGATTGGAATTGAACAACAGCCCCAATTAGTAAACTCTCATTCTGAGGTCCAGCTGGCTGACCTTGTTACAATCACTAAAATTACTTCCTTCAGAGGATCGTGAATCTGTGGAATTCATTACCCAGATGTGGTGGATGGGGGGATGTCGAGTAAATTTGAGTTGAAGGTAGGCAGATTTTTAGTTGGCAATGAGCTGAAGTGTTGTGGATACTGGAAAGGAGAATGAAGTTGAGGCTGAGATGAGATCAGCCATGATGGGGCGTAGCCTTCTGCTGTTCCTAGCTCCATTAAACAGCGACCTGTCGAAATGGTGTACATGGTGGACAAAATGCGTTTGATAAGGTGATGCGTCAAACATTACCATGCAAAATAAGATAACAAGGCAGGGGTGAATTTGGATGAATGAAGGACTGGATTAGCTAATAGGCAGCAGAAATGAATGATAATTGTTTTTATTGGGGTTGACAGGCTGGCCTAGAGGACGTCACAGGGATCAGTGCTGGGGCCTCAACTATTTACAGTCTTTATCCCTGATTTGAAAGAGGGGGCAGAATGTACAGTAGCTGAATTTGCCAATTACATCAAAATAGTGAATAAACTAGGCTGTGGGGAGGTGGCAAAGTGTTTTCGCCAAAAAAAAGGTGGCGTGGCAGGACAAAAATCTGAAATTCCCCCCAATAAACATAAACAAAATGATGACTGACTTTGTGTTTTTCAAAAAAAAGTTGTCATTTCCTAACGCAGCCTGCAATAATTGTCCAACACGGGAAGTTAAATCATTCAATCGTGTGAAACGTGACTGGTGGGAATGAACAGCAGAGGAACATAGGGAGCTTAACTGCGTGAGCAGTGTAAGCGACAGCTGGAATATTATCTGGGAATATGTGAAATTGTCCACTTTGGCAGGAAGAATTAAAAATAGTACTTAAATATAGAAAAGTTGCAGAAATCATGGTACGGAGGCTTCTGGATATTCTCCTATATGAATCACAAAAAGTTAGCATGCAGATATTGTAGGTGATTAGGAAGTCAAATGGAATGCCAGAATTATTGCAAGCGGAATGGAATATAAATGTAGGGAAATGTTATTGTAATGGTACAGGCCTTGGTGAGGCCATATTTGGAGTACTGTGTAGTTTTCGTCTGCTTATTGGGAAAAGATATAATTGCATTAGCAGTGGTTTAGAGAAGGCTCACTTGACTCATTCCTGGGATAAAGGGCTTATCTTACGAAGACAGTTTGAATAAGTTGGGTCTGTGCCCATTTGACTTTCAAAGAATGAGACATGAGTTTATTGAAACACGTAAGATCCTAAGGGAACTTGACAGGGTGGATACTGGGAAGCAGCTCCTCTTGCACAGAAGGCTGAAGGAACACAATAAAAGAATAAGAGTTCAGGTTTTAAAATGGAAATTAAGGAAGCAGTTTTTTCTTCTCTGGTGGTCACTAGTTGGTAGAATTCCCTTCCCACAGGACGGTGGATGGTGGTTATTGAACTTATTCAAGTCTGTTAGATCTTTGATAGACAAGGAAGTCAAGGATTATGGGGGCGCACAGGGAAGCAGAATTAAAACCACAATCAGATCAACATGATCCTAACACATGTCAGGACAGGCTTGAAGGGCCAAATGGCCGCCTCCTTCTCCTAACTCTCTCGCTCCAATGGAGTAGAAAAGCAAGCACTTGGAGTATTGTTTCAGGAGGGGAGCAAAGGATTAGAGGCTGCAAGAAAAATTCACAATAATAGATGTAAGGCTGAGAGAGTTCGGCTACACAGATCAATGGGAGAAGCTGGAACTGTTTCCTTGGAAAAGAGATGGTTGAGGGGAGCATCAGTAGAATTTTTCAAAATCAGTTGGGGTCTGAGTAAGTTAGAGAGAGAAACAGATTGCTTTGGCAGTTGGCCTGAGGGCTAGGAGACACCAATTTAAAGTAATTGATGAAAAGAAAACTTTGCCACACAATGCATTGAAAGGATTTGCAGTGCCCTGTCTAAGAGCGTGATAGAGACTGGTTCAATCAAAAATTGGCTAATGAACTAAAGGGAAGAAGTTGGTGAACCATGTGAGTTACTCTTGTAAAGAACTAGCACAGACATTCTGGCCTCCTCCTGTGCTGTGATCTTTCTTTGATTCTTATTATGCATTAAATGTTGGCCAGTGCAGTAGTAAGGAGTAATTTCCATGTCCTGGAACATTAACCCTGCTTTCTGTGCATAGGTGCTGCCAGACCAGCTGAGTTACTCCTGTGGAGATTATGACAGAGTGGTGTAATGGCTAAGCTATTATTTCAGAGTCATGTTCTGGGACTTGGGTTTGAATCTTACCACGGCAGTTTAAGAACGTAATGACGGCTGTGAAATTGTTGCTGATTGTTGAAACTCCCATCTGGTTCACCAGTGCCTTTTAGGGGAAGGCAGGTGCCAGTCTTGCCTGGTCTGGAATATATGTGACTCCAAACTCTCAGCAATGTGGTTGCCCTCTGACCAGTTAGGGATGACCATCAGATGTTGGCCTAGCCAGTGACTCCTGCATCCCATGAATGAACAATAAAAATCCTATAACTGAATCTACTCATTGTGTATTTTTCTGCAAGTGGGAATAGCTTCTTCATACCTATTCCATCAAAAGCCCTCAAACTCTTGAATATTGCTGTCAAACCCGTCCATAACCTTTCCTACTGAGGGTAAAACTATTCAAGCTTTCCCTGTCTTTTCATATAAATCATCACAAATGCGATCCAGAGAAACAGCAAAATGTCTATTGGACAGTAAATGAATCTGTAACATCTCCGTTTTTGATACCTGTTATTCTTACGGTCTTTCTAAGTGAGACAGTTTGTTTCATGCAGGATTTCTGCTGAGACCAGACGCTTGGTTGAAGTTGTGCAAGATCATTATTTGTCACTCATGTAGTCAATGCAGAAAGAGAAAGAGAGAGAGCAGTACTTTATCCTATCACAGTGAATTCAGACCTGAGGCAACATTAGATTCCTGTATCTTTTAATTTGTTGGGAAGTTTTCTTAAGCATTTATTTTCACAGGTTCAGATTTTACTTAAGTTGCAAAAATCTGGATATCTTGTCAGTAATGTTTCATTCATGAGTTTCTTTCATAAATGTGAGAAGATATGAGTTTATTGAGAGATCCAGTGAAGTTTTAATGATAAAAGTGTATTTGCAAGAACCATGATACGTTGGAACCAGTTATAAAACTGCATCACTACCTATACAGCTTCATTTATATTTTATACCAGAGACAGAGCCTAGCAATTGACAGTTGGGGCTGAATAAAACACAGGATATATTTTTGCTGATGCATATTTTTAAACCTCTTCCTCACAGACTGTTTCGTACACTCAGTTTCTTTATCCAACCAATGTTCTGGGTGGCCGGAGGAATACAATAGATTCTACAGCTTCATTATCCCAGTTTCGGAACAGCAGCCATCGCAATCTTCCTCTTGGAAGGGCAAACAGTTCCCAAGGAAGCATCGACACTGGTAACTAACAGAAATAAGCATGTGCTGCTTAGACTTATTTCAATTTTCAGACTTGCGTAGCACAGGAGGATTCTAATGAACCAAAAGTACCAACTGTCCAGCAAAAACATCTAACACTTCTGCTTGGGTGGAACGCAAATAAAAGTAAAGTTCATATGACTCAATGTGCCACATCAAAAGACTTATTTTGTAGAGGATGCAATATGGTAGGCCTAGAGAGAATAATTAAGTACATGAGTGCACTTGTACATTTCTAGTTCCTTAGGCCCAGTTTCTCCTTAGTTATATGTGACTGGAAAAAATCAATTTCTGAGTAAAACCGAAGCTTAGTGTCACGGTGAGTGTTTGTGCTCGTCACTAACACTCCATCTCCTCCTCTACCTCGCCAGCAGGGCAATCGCACACACAAAGTGTTGTGATTCAAATACCCTTCTTTTGGAAATTTCTCCCATTCACCCAAAAGTTGTTGACAAATGTTGAGGTAGCACCACAGGCATTGGTGTTCAGTGGCTGCTGTTCATGTAGGAGTCAGTGTTTGACTGACCACCATGTGTGTGTGTACGTGTGCGTGTGTGTGCTTTAGAAATATTTCTAAGGACAGAGCACAAATACTTGCGACACTGGTACATTGTCTTAAGGTTTAAATATGAGACAGAATGTAAAATTCAATATTTGTATGTGTTTAATATAATGCAATAGGCTACAAGATTGTAAAATGACTGTGGGACTGAGACATTGTAGGTTGATCAAAGCAAACCATGTAAAATCTGACACTACAAGTGCAGGTCTGAAGCTGGGCGTTCTGCAGCAAGTGACTCCTGTTTTGACTGCCAAAGCTTATCAGTTATGCCTAAAGTAGACTAGTGTGGATTAGGATATCCTCCTGTCTACTCTGGTCCATTTAGCTCAGTTGGCGACACAGGTGGTTTGTGTTGCAGAGGGATCCCAACAGCATGGGTTCAATTCTCGCATTGGCTCTCTCACTAGTTATTATAATGGACTCTCCTTCCCAACCTCTCCCTGAGGCATGGTAACCCTCAGGTTAAACCATCACCAGTCACCTCTCTCTAGAGCCTCATGGTCTGGTAAGAATGTGACCTCCTGTTTTCAGTAACTAGAAGAGACTTATTGAGGAGACAGTTTGAAGTTTATTGCATTACATGAGTATGTCCTACATCACTGTGGACACTAAAGAGCTACAGGATAGCTCCAGGGCTGTCTCATACAAGCTGTTTCTTTACTCTGGTCATAATCTCCTTGACATCAACACTTTGGATATGCTTACTGCGTTCGATTAAAAATCACTTATTTCAGACCCACATCCAGTACCTTCTCTCAAATCTTTTATTCGCTCATAATTGTTATATTGCTGTATATTTGTTTATGTATTTACGTTTACCATTATCTACTGTTCCGCACCCATTAAAGCCCAATCTGGAAGTGTTACGGTTCTTCCAGAATGTATTCTCTTTGGATGTGTAAGAATGGTAGTTTGTTGGGAAGAAGGTATTTGACTTGGTCTGTCAGTCTGATGTCTGTCGGCCTCCTTTTGAACTGGAGGCTGCTTAACCGCTTGTATTTCTTTGGTAGAACCGGTCAGTGCTGTGTAACTATTCTGTATAGTTTGTTACAGTGGTCCCTGTTATCAAATTTTTTTTGCAATATATTGGAACTTCATATGTTGAGCTATTGGTGCAACCATCTTGTCCACTTCCTCAGTTATGTTACTGAGAGATTCATTCTTAACTGATGTGTTGGGCATTCTGCTTTGGAAGGTGAGAGCTCAGATGTTTTACTTGAACAAGTTGCTTCCTTGTCATTCCTGACTCTAGTGGCTGACTTGAATTTGGAGCAGACAGAAATGCTGTGTGACAAGCTGGCTCAGCTTAGTTGCAGATGCTTGAATTGCCTGTCTACCACTACACATCCTCTCATGTGGTGTAAACAGTTCAGTTGTTGCCTTTGTCCTTGTACTTCTGAACCTAAACTCATTAGTTTTGATAGGAGTGAAAAACATTTCAGATAATCCACTATAATTGCAGCTTTATGTTTCATTTATGACCGGACAGTTTATTTTACTTCAAAGTAAGAGACTGCAGGGGATTCATCTTTTGCAAGCATATGACCAAGGAGCAAGAGTAGGCCATTCAATCTTTTGTGTTTGCTCTGTATTCAGTAAGTATTATGGCTGATCTGATTTTTAATTTCAACTCTGCATTCCTGCATATCTCCAATAGTTTTTCATCCCTTGGTAATTAAGAATCTATCTGGCACTGCCTTAAAAACTGCCTAGTGTGGACATTGGACTGCTGGAAAATGAGACTGCAGAAGTAGTAATGGGGTACAAAGAAATGGCTGAGGAACTGAGTAGTCAGTGAGCAATTGGGGTGACCATCTTATCCACTTCCAATAGGTTTCCATCAGTCTTTACAATGAAAGATGTCAGTAGCATACCAGGACCTCAAGAGAGTCGGGGCAAAAGTAAGTGTAGTGGTCATCAAGGAGAAAGCGCTGGCAGAGCTAAAAGGTCTAAAGTAGATAAATCCCATTGGCCAGATGGACTTCATCTCAGAGTTCTGAGGAGTTTGTAAAGATGGTGATCTTTCAGGAATCATTTGAGCCAGGAAGGGTCCTAGAGGACTGAGAGTGGTTCACGTAACACCCCTGATTAAGAAAGGTGGCAGGCAGAAGATAGGGTACTAAATGGCAGTTACCCTGAATCTCTGTTTTTGTGAAGAGTTTAGTCCATTATTAAGGATGAGATTGCAGAGTATTTGGAAGTGCATGGTGCAAATAGGGTGGAATCAGCAGAGCTTCATGAAGGAAGTTAGGAAGGCTAATGCTGTGTTAGCATTCATTTCAAGATGGCTTGAATACAGGAGCAGTTACTATGGATATATAAGGTTCTGATCAGACCACATTTTGAAAATTGTGAGCAGTTCTGGGTCCCATATCTATGAAGGATGTGCTGGCGTAGGAGGGGGTCTAGGGGAAATTTATGAAAATGATCTCGGGGATGAAGGGCTTGTCATACGAGGAGCATTTGTGGACTCTGGGTCTGTACATGATGGTGTTTAGAAGTCTGAGAGGGCTCTGTTTGAAGCTGACAGAATAGTGAGAGGCCTGGATAGAGTGATGTAGAGACGATGTCTCCACTAGTGGGAAAGAGGAGGAGCTGAGGACACAGCCTCAGGGTGAAGGGCTGACCCTTCAGAATGGTGGTGAGGAAGAATTTCTTCAGCCAGAGGGTGGTGAGAGTCTGGAGCACATTGCTGTAGAGGCTTTTGAGGTCAAGCCATTGAGTGCATTTAAGACAGTGATAGATAGATACGTTCTTGATTAATAAGGGGATCAATGATTATGGGGAGAAGGCAGGAGAATGAGGTTGCAAAACATATCAGCCATGATCGAATGGCCAAGCAAACTCAATAAGCCAAGTAGCTTCATTCTGCTCCCATATCTTTTGGTCTAAAATCCAAGAATTCTTTTAGCAGAATAAGTCCTATCCTAAATAAAAACCGAAAGAATTGTGGATACTGTAAATCAGGAACAGAAACAAAGCCGCTGGAAAAGCTCAGCAGGTCTGACAGCATCTGTGAAGGGAAAAACAGTTAACGTTTCGAATCCGGTAACCCTTCCTCGGAAAATCCTTCCTGTCTTATTTTATTTGGAGACTGTAAGGAGAGAACATGATTTTAATCCAGACTGTTGGTTATTTTCTTGTTGTTTTATAGCACTTACCAGTGTGGTAGTGTTTCAAAATTTGCTGATAGTGAATTACAGAAAAAAACAAGAGGGCAAAGGATTTACATCCCCACCTTCAAGATTAATATCGTGGTAAAGGCAAGGTCACAGTGTCCTGCAGGGCTGCTCTGTTTTAGACAGTTTGCAGTGGTTAACCTCAGCCCAAGTGGAAACTAAACCTGCACTGTCAGCATCAGTCTGCATGACAAACCAGCCAGCCAGTCACCTGAGCTATCTGGCCCCCAGGATGAATATGGTGGTGCATTTATAATGTCTTGCAATTAACTAAACGTTGATCTCAGAATCTAAGAAGCATTGTTTAAAATTGATATTATCACTTGATAGAAAATTAAAAAGAACTAATTATGCACCTAAAGTTATTAGAGCTATGAATATTTTAAGTTGTAAACATTATACATGCTAGAAAACCATTCTGTCCTAAGCTGCGGACTGCTACAAAAGGAGTAGGAAAGTTGACATTTTCAAAAAGTAGAGTGGGGATGTTATTGCAGATGTAGAGTCAGTGACCAGTGCCCAGGACAGCAGCTCACAACAGATGGTTTGATAGAAGCTTTGGAGCTTTTGATGTTTTTGTCATAATATAATTTAATTTTTGTTTAGTTTTTAAATCAATAAGCTTCCCCTCATTTTCTCCACGTATGTGTTAATGCCACATTGACACATTTTGGTTGAAGTTTTCCATTTAAGTGTTCTACTGGAAGGCAGGATCATTTTCAGATGGTAACTCCAATCACCGCAGTTACAGGGCTGCATCCTGATGGGAGTCCAGTGTGCACTTGTCGAGTTGCGGTGGCTGTGAGAGATTCATGCACCATTAATATCTCTTTACCCCTTCCTACCACCCACAAGGGCCTGATACATAATTTCCTCAATTGTTTCTCATGGCAGTCAGTGCCTGAAATGACTTTGACTCAGAAGGTGCAAGTGATGTATTTGGTTCTGAATTCTCCTTTGAAGATTCACACATTGCTGATGAAATGGTTGTTTTTCTTCCCATCTTTCATAATATTCCCAACTAAAACATCAGTGTATACAATGATCTCACTTTCCACAAAGCAGATGTTGGTTGTCTTGTCCTGTAGGGATTTATCTTCAGACTGATGTGAAGAGTGATGATTTTACCATTGTTTTGAGACAATCCCATCAGCTTTTTCTTTTCTTCAGCAACCACTCAATTGTTGGTCCTGTTCTGAGGAAATGGACTGAACATCCGAAAACGTCAACATATTTCGGTGAATGAAAGTGAGCAGTCTTGACGTAATGAGCTCTCAAAGTTTGGATCAAAGTCTAGACGTGATCAAAGAACACAAATCCAACCTGACCCATCAGTCCACTCTTGATCCGTCAGTAACACAGGAGACAACATTGTTCTCAAGCAGCAGTACATAGCAATAACCTGCTCAATGATGCTGAGTTTATATTCTGCCAGGGTCACACAGCTCCTAACCTCATTACAGCTGTGGTTCAAACATGGAGAAAAGAGCTAAACTGCAGAGGTGACTTGAGAGTGACGGTCCTTGACATCAGGGCCATGTTTGTCATCCAATGAATGAAGAAAGAAAAATGTCTTGCCAGCAATTGTTTAATAATCTTATGTTGGATTGGCTTAAAGGGGGGCTGTGTGTTGTGTTTGCTGTAAATTGCCTGCCTGCACAGTTTTAGTGAGACTGCTGGAGCAACAGCATGCTCCTATCTCAAGGGATTTGTACCTTTACATAATTTGTCGTTGTGATGATTGAATTGTTAATTAGTAAGCTGTAGGTGTGTGGCTTAAATAGTGCATCTGAGCATTGAAATAGGATGCAAAATACTTGAAGGGTAAGGTTAAAGGGTGAAGTTAGTATTTGGAGGTAATGCAGGTAAGATGTTTCCCCCAGCTGGGAAGCCTAGAAACAGCATGTACAATTTAGAAATAAGGGAGATGCCATACAAGTCTAAGGTGAGGAGAATTTTTTTTTAAACTCAGACGTTTGTGAATCTTGGGTGTTTTCTGCCACAGAGCGCTGTGGAAGCTCAGTCTTTGAATGTGTTTTAGGCAGAGATTGATAAGTTTCTGATTATCGATAGTGTATTAGAATATGGGATGTGGAGCATTGAAGCATTCAATTGATAGGCATGCAATGGATGGGATGAATGGCCGACTCCATTTCCTATGTTTCCATTACTCTTATTTACTCAGAAATTTCATAGCATATATTGTACATTAAAAAAGTCTGTATCCCATAGATACATTTATGCAGACACATAATAGAAAGGATTTATAGCACAGAAAGGGGCCATTTTGGCTCAGCTGGTTCTTTTGGTGTAAATGCATTATCTCAGCTTCTTCCTACTGTACTTCATCTAAATCTGTCAACGTGTCCTCCTGATCCTTTCCCTCTCATGAATTAACTAACTTCCATTAAATACATCTGTGCTGTTTGCCTTCACTACAGTTTCAAGTTTCACATTTAAACACTCTCTTGGTACAGGAAGTTTCTGCTTAATTTATGACTGGATTTAATAGTAATTAAATATTTTGTTACTGGCCCCAAGTTTTGAATTTGCCTTTAACTGGCAATACCTCCACTACAGCTACCCCATTGAGCCTCCATCATAACCTCACACACCTCTATGCATCTGCTTTTGAGTAAAAAGAGCTGCAGCCTGTTCAATCTTTCCTGTTAACTTTAAGCTCTCAGTTACACTGGATTACATTATATAGGACACAAACAGACCATTCAGCCCAACTAGTCCATGCATGTGTTTACACCACTCATGCCTCCTCCATCTTTTCCCATCTAAATCTAACACTGTGAGCCTCTATTCCTTTCTCCCTCATGCTTGTCTAGGTTCCCCTTAAATAAATCTCATACTGTTCATTCCAGCCACTCCTTGTGACAGTGAGTTCCACATTCGTACCACTGGTACCTGGTATTGTTATCATAAATCTGTGTTGCTTCTCCAATACCCCGCTCTGCTTTACTTTGCAGTCTGGAGATCAGAAATGTGCGCCAAATGCAACACATATAACCAGATATCATAATTCTATCGGCAGCTGCAGATCTAAAATGTAATGTTGAAAATGTGCGGAATTGGAGATTGTAAAGTTGTGCTGGAAGACTGTTTATGCTCAGTGACACTTGTATGATTCTGTGCAAAAAAAAACAAATGAAGAGAGTGGCTGTAGAAAGATGAAAATAATGCTCGTTTTATTCTAGGCAATGAAGTACTGGAGTTTGCGGAATATGATCCAAACCTGCTGGATGACCCACAGTGGCCATGTGGAAAACATAAAAGAGTTCTGATCTTCCCTTCCTATATGGTAGGTACCTATGTAATAGCTTTGTGCAGCTGTATGAAGCCACAAAGCTGTAGGAATCATATCTGAGCTTTGCTAAAACATCTTTGTTTCTGTGCAAACGTTACTATGGAGCATCACTGCATAAGTACTATTGTGAACAATGCATGTCCATTCAAGGTGTCAAGAATGTAATGTAAATAAGCATGAAGCAATGCGAGGGAGGATTAAAGACCTCACAGTGATGTTTCCAAGGAACTGGGGGGATTGTCCAGGCTGATCCAAATAGGAATAGCTAAGATATCCAAACAGCAAGTAACGTGGGTTTTAAAATGGGGATTTCAGATTTCCAAAATTGGAAGCTAGGAGAAAGTAGAAAAATTAAGTTGATCTGTTTCAAACTTGTGTTCTCTCATGAGGCACTACCTTTACTGATTTTTGAGTTCCTTGCATGTGGTTTTCTCTCTAGTGTCTTACCAAAGTTGTGTTGACATGTGAATCCAGGCAGTGAATGTTGCAGCTTTTTGAATATTGAAGGTGTTGCATGCAATACCCATTACTTCACAAGCAGCCTGCACACAAACAGAACTTCTGGTGAAAGTTACTGATGTAGAAATTGCTGTCTAATTGTGGCAGGGTAACGGATGCAATGCAGATGAATTTAGCTGTAGGGCTTCCAGTGCCCAATCTGCGCAGTAGTAGTTTGATTTTCTAAAGTTTCCCATCTCTCTGGAGGGTGGAGGAGCAGAAATGCTCCTGACTGCTCCCCCGACTATGCAAAAAACTCCAATCGACTCGCTGTTCCTCTTGGGACTCAGCTGGGAAAAGTCACTTCGGGAGGCAAGCAGCTTTCATTGATCTGCTCCCTGGGCCAGAATGTGCTGACAAGGCCTAGAGATCCATCCTATTCAGAGCTCCCTGTTCGGGCAGGCTGATAAACAGGCTGTGACTAAAATCTTATCAGAGATAATGGGAACTGCAGATGCTGGAAATTCCAAGATAATAAAATGTGAGGCTGGATGAACACAGCAGGCCAAGCAGCATCTCAGGAGCACAAAAGCTGACGTTTCGGGCCTAGACCCTTCATCAGAGAGGGGGATGGGGGGAGGGAACTGGAATAAATAGGGAGAGAGGGGGAGGCGGACCGAAGATGGAGAGTAAAGAAGATAGGTGGAGAGGGTGTAGGTGGGGAGGTAGGGAGGGGATAGGTCAGTCCAGGGAAGACGGACAGGTCAAGGAGGTGGGATGAGGTTAGTAGGTAGCTGGGGGTGCGGCTTGGGGTGGGAGGAAGGGATGGGTGAGAGGAAGAACCGGTTAGGGAGGCAGAGACAGGTTGGACTGGTTTTGGGATGCAGTGGGTGGGGGGGAAGAGCTGGGCTGGTTGTGTGGTGCAGTGGGGGGAGGGGATGAACTGGGCTGGTTTAGGGATGCAGTAGGGGAAGGGGAGATTTTGAAACTGGTGAAGTCCACATTGATACCATATGGCTGCAGGGTTTTTTGACCGAAGATGGAGAGTAAAGAAGAATCTGCCTGCTCATGCAGCAAACCAACTTTGTCCCATTCTCCCAAACCCTCCAACCAGTTTTAATGCTCCTCTTGTCATCAGGCTGAGATCAATGAACTGAGATAGAACCGAACTGAACAAGTTCTCTGGTACACTTGCCTTTAGCAGTGTAGCATACTGGCAGAAATGTGTTGAGCAAACCATTGTGCGAATGATTCATTTTGCATTACTTTCAATCATTTATTATCTTTCAAGAGAACAGTGGAGATACAACTTGAACTCTCTTGAGTAATGAGCTTTCTTTACAGTTTAGAACCTAGCTGAATGTGATTATTTATTCATGTTGCTGAAGGTGACAAAGCGAGCCAACATCCAAGATGTAAAATGAGAGCTTTGCTTTAAGCCTTGACATAATGAAGGGGTTCCTAATGTTTTGGTCCTTAATTCCTTCACTCCCAATTATAAAACATAGAATCTAGAAAGATTAGGACCTATGATTTTAAATTGTACCATTTATAGAATAACAGTTTAAGTTTTTTTTAGCCTTTAAGCAGTAATGCCTATCCTGTGCTCGTCTCATGACTGGCTGAAAGCAAAATGCTGCAGATGCTGAAAATTGAGCTCATAAACACAATGCTGGAGAAACTCAGCAGGTCTGGCAGTATTGCTGGAGAGACAAACAGAGTTAATGTTTCAAGTCCAGCTTGACTCTGAAGGTGAATCAGAGCTTGACCTGCTGAGTTTTTCCAGCATTCTGTGTTTGTCCCATATTATGTTAACTCCTTCATATTCACAACGGAAAACCAGATGGAAACAATTGTAGAGTCAGCACAAACTGTACACCATAACACCAGCGCTTCACCGGAGGCTCACTGATGATGTTACCTAGAATGGTGACGAAACGTCTGAAAACTAACCTTCCAGCTCAGCGAGCAAACTCACATCCAGAAACTCAACCTGAGCTACAAATCTTCTCAAAACTCGCAGACTGTACACCATCTTGCGTGAGAAATTGTGAATGATTAATAATATATGACTTTGAGGGTGTAACGCAATATAAGTAGAAGTTGTGAAGGCTCAACTAATTTTTTTTGGGTCCTGCTGTCTCTTCTGCAAACTACATTCTAAAAAGCAAAATGAAAACTTGACGGCCCAGATCTTCCAGTCCCAATGGCATTGTTTGCCATGGTTGAGAAAGCTGACTGATGCTGGAACGTTGAACATCCAATATGCCAAGATGCTGATGATGATGGATCTCTCGGGATCTGTTTTGTCAGACAATTGCACATTATTTTACACTGATTTTATTTAGAGCTGCACCTAGCAATTGTAAGTCAAGTTGAAGCATGTCGTTATTCCCATGACACCCTTCTGCACAACTGCTCCCCAACATACTAACTGAGCTCTCCGTCACCTGCAGCACTGTCACATGCACAGGGACAGATACAGACACTGTCACACCTCACTCGGGTAGCGCACTTGAAATCAAACCCTGCAGTTGTCACCAAAGTTAATGATTCTGGAAAGTAAGAGGAATGCCACAATTTACCTGTATTTCAATCCCAAGTTGACAGAAAGCATGGATCAGGTGTTTGTATTTAACTCAAATACATTGAAACCATAGATAAACTATTATAAACCGTTGACATACACCTCTACTTTCAACTGTCATAAACCACCACCTGTACCCACCCGGGTGCCAACCCCCATCCGCCCTCCTCACATCCACCGTGCGCGTGCACCACACAACACGCACACACAAACACATGGGTAAACTGGGTAACACATCTTTTCCAGATCTCCCACACAAGCACACTCAGCGTCAGAAACATGCAGCAGGTGCAGGGCAGTGATGAAGCTGCTCAGACCGAGCCAAATCTCTGGCAAGCTTTACAGATTAAATGCACAGGTCAGGTTGGTAAATGCGATGAAAACTTCCCGGTGGTGTTCTTGGCATTTTCCTGGCAACAATGACCATTTTAGGCTCTTCTTTAGAAAGGCGAAAACTGCATTCTGCCTGTGGGAGGGTTTCCTCAGCCTCGAGATGTAATGCTTCCAAAGAATCTGTGTCAAGACTCTTGTTGCTGTGGACAATCAGCAAATACCTCACGTGTTTCCAACGAAGAATGTATTTCCCTTTTTGAAAATGGTTACAGTTATCGCATTGACTGAAGCTAAGGCATGAGATGGAGCGGGAAGGATAGAGTCACTTTTCTTCTCATTTCCATAGGTTGCATGTGTGGTGTCTTAGAATGTAACAACTACGAGCAAGAATAGGCAATTCAGCCTCTGAAGCTTGCTCAGCTATTTAATACAATTATGGCTGATCTCATTTTGGCCTGAACTTCACCTTCCTATGTACTCCCCATAACACTTTGAGCCATTGCTAATTACAAATCTGTTTCCTCCTCAAATTTGTGCAGGGTCACTGCATCTGTTGTTCTCATCATTGTCAGCATTGACGGTCTCTCGCCGATGAGGATGACTCACTGCCCTATGGGGTAGAGAGTTCCGGTTTCACAATTCTTTTGAGAGAAGTAATTCCTCCTCATCTTTGTTTTAAATCTGCCATTTCACCCCTCTAGCAGGTATTGGTGACCCACATGGTTTAAGTGATACAGACATCATTCACATAGTTGACTTGAACAATTGTATAGCTTTGGAGATGCTCGTGCTTGATCTGGGATGTCTCCCATGATTTTTGTTTTATTGTAGTGTCCACACCTTCAGTTTGGATTGTTGACCAAAACGGGAAAAAGTTTGAAGGACTGTGGAAAGAGTTACTTCCCTTTTTCCAGAAAATGCTAGAACTCTTTGTGAGTTGAGTTTACCCTGTTACTTTCTTCAAACAATGGGGAAGAAGTCTAAGATCCCATGCACTGGGAGTGTGTTTACAGGGTGACATTCGCTCAGCAACAGATTGCTGATTGGTTTGTGCTGTCGGGACAGGAGGTGGATGCTAGAAGTTGTCAACATAATAGGAATTCTAATTGGCTTTTGAGCAGCTTATAGGCGAGAAACCTTCTGCCTCCAGCAATGAAAGGGACCTCCCCGACTTTTTCCTCTCGTTTGCGCTTTCTCTCTCGCACTCTCCCCTCTCCCTGTTTCTCTCCATTTTTCTCTCTCTCTCTCTCTCTCTCTCTCTTTCTTTCTCTCTCTCTCTCTCTCTCTCTCTCTCTCTCTCTCTCTCTCTCTCTCTCTCTCTCTTCTACACCCCCCCACCTCCTTTTCTGCCTCCAACCGTTGCTGTCAGCTAACTAGCAACCGCAAGACTCTATAATTAACACGTGAACTGCCTTGTGTCTTCTGCGAAGAATTGAAAGAATCTGGAAATGAGCCCTGTTTGGTTGTATGATGATTTTTTTTGTAGTCAGACTGATTGCTTTGTAATAAGTAGCAGTCCTTGTTAAGTATCGAAAGCTGCTCAGTGTTTTCTGTTAACTTGGGTTCGTTCAACCAGCAAATTAGGACTTTGAGAACTTTGTCTTTACTTTTTGTGACAATCCTAGGAATGGTGAGCTTTGAATCTCAGTAGACTTTCCCAGGTGAGTCCTGACAATGTTTGTTATAATGAGGCTATCCTGAGCTCACTTTGTCAGCAGGAGGCCACTGTTCACATTGATTTCTCGGATGCTGGTTTTCTCCAGTACTCCTGATATTGGACTGATGGCTAACCCTAGCATTAGAGTCCCCAGATGAATGGTCTCCTTTTGGGGTGTGACATACTGGCAAGACATGAAGGGAGATCATAAAGTTTTCTATTCTTCTTAAAAATAAACCGCATTTTCTTGTCTAAATTTTAAAATGGAACTCTGGAGTTCAGTGTGGCTGCTGTCACGAAATGGATTACTTGGCTACTTGTAGAAATGTCTGGCAATTACCAGCACAAAAGCTAACTCACCATCTGTAGTATCATACAATCCATTTGTATGAAATTGCAGTGAAACCCACACAAAAGAGCAACAGATACCGTGCTTCTCCCAGCCAGTTCTGAACAAAGGATAGATTTAAAAATCATTATGCCTGAAATGATACTAATAACCCCTTAGTTATCTCGTACAGAATAAAATTACTTTGGCAAGAGACATTAAAACCACTTTGTTAACTTGAACTGCCCTCCCCAGGAACTCTGTCACATGACTGAAACATTTGTTTTCAACAAACTTTAACTGTGCAGTGCTGAACTCTCTCAATTTGCTGTTTAACATTGGGACAGACAGCTAGTGGCTCCCAGCTCAGCTAAAGCAGACCTCTAACCTCAACCTGCTTTCTAGGGTGAATTCTGTATTTTGCCTGAATAGTGAACTCTTTTTGTCCACTTTATTAGAATCACACAGCTAGCTATCCCTTTAACTGCATCTGCCTGAGCTCCCAGGAAAGTGAATTCTGCCAGAGCAACTCACTGCAAGAACCTTCACTGGGCGCAGACTTACTGCACATTCGGGCATGTGAATTAATACCCGTATCTCATTTGAACACTCATTTAAAAATTAGACTTCACCAAATGGGGAACATGTCATAGTCTGTTTCGAAAAGCAAAAGATATAAGGGAAAACGATATTAAAATCGCCGCAGTTACAAATGGAAGGGGAGAATACTAAAGTTATCCCATCGACCACAATCTGTTCTCTGTGACTGATATTAGGGAAGATTTCACTTTGTACAGAGCAGATCTTTTCATTAACACTTTCATCCAAATGGAGGATTGGGGTATGAGTGCTGATGACAGTGGTGTATTGATTATTGGTTGAGCTCTGGGTGAAGTGCTGTGAACCTTTCACTTATACCACTGGGGAGTTCAGGCAGTGAATAGACTATTATTTTCTGAATGGCAGAACTAGCTCCATGGATATGAATGTTGTTACCAGCCTGTCCTTGCCAGTAGAAGTTGCCTTTCCCCTGCTGGTCTCTTCAGCTGTTCCTCCCATGAAGGTGGGTCCCTGTGAGGACAGGGGTGTCAGTTTGTCCGAGACTCGTTAACTTGCGTGTTATAAATACACTGGCGCAGAGGGATACAAGGAATTCCGATCACCGTTAATGAATCTGAGAAATTGTTTGTGGTCTGGGATTATTGCTGTGATTTATTGCTGCCAATTGTGGTCTGACCCTTTAAGGTTGATGTTTCTTTTTGATAGAATGTAATGGGAGGTACTTAATAACTGCTGACATTAATCAGAGAGTGGTTGCACATATTCATAAATTACAGGCTATATTGACCCAGAGTCAATCCTCCAATGAGAAACAGAGTCGACAGTACTTGTGTGTTTGGACCTCATGGAAGCCCTGATGCAGCGAACCTCCTGGGGATGGTCCCGGAAATTGAAACTTGCAGTGAGCAATTACTTGCTGCCTGGAAGTCTACGGAAAAACCCCACGTTCAAGTCAAGAGTTTTTGGACTGACTTAAACTTAATGTATCTAACTTTTCTTGGGTAATAAAATGTGAGGCTGGATGAACGCAGCAGGTCCAGCAGCATCTCAGGAGCACAAAAGCTGATGTTTCGGGCCTAGACCCTTCATCAGATGAAGGGTCTAGGCCCGAAACGTCAGCTTTTGTGCCCCTGAGATGCTGCTGGGCCTGCTGTGTTCATCCAGCCTCACATTTTATTATCTTGGATGCTCCAGCATCTGCAGTTCCCATTATCACTAACTTTTCTTGGGTGACTGTTTTGGGGAAGTGATTGCCTCGTGGTTTTATCATTAGACTAGTAATCTAGAGACCCAGGGAATGTTCTGGAAATGAATCCTGCCACAACAGATGGTGGCATTTGGGTTCAATGCAAATCAGGAATTAGGAGTCTAATGATGACCGTGAAACCATTGCCAAGTGTTGGGAGAAATCCCTCAGGTTCTCTAATGTGCTTTAGGGAAGGAAATCTGCCATCCTTAGCCGGTCTGGCCTACATGTGACACCAAACCCACAGCAATGTGATTGACTCTTTACTACTGTCTGGGCACTTAGGGTTAGGTAATAAACATTGGCCTGGCCAACGAAGCCCACATTCTCTGCATGCATCACAAAAAAACCCACTTTTTTCCTGGATAACTATTAAATTGATGTCAATCTCCCCCAATCACCGGACTGTCTGTCAATCACTTCTATGATTCGACCAGCCACCTTTCCCATAATCTCCTCTCGTCCTGCCCTTGCTGGTGACCTTCTATTCCCCAGTCTCCTGCAAGCTATCTCTCGAACACCGCCTAACCCCCCTGGCACACTAAGCTCTCACTTTGCTCTCAATTCACTCTCATACTTCCCTCAGTAGCTATGAAAATGGCTTCAGGACTTGTAAATCTAGGAATACAGTAGGTTTTGTATCAAAATAGGAACAAAGCTTCAACAGTGATAAATCTGCTGCTGACTGCATGGATTTCTGGACTGTGCTAATCTGTTTCAGCTGAGAGTGCTCCTCAGGAGATCCCTGTAAAGATAATATACTTTCTTTTTGTAAAGTCAGGATCAGGAATATGGTTTTTAATTCTGATCGCAAAATCTGTGCCACTATTCCTTCTATATGCGACTGAAATATTTCTCTTTAATATTGTTATTAACAGGAATAAATGTTTGAGCAAAATTGTTTTAGAATGTTATTCCAATACAGTCTGCCTGTCGTGGTTTGCACTGTTATAGCAGAAGCTTGATTGTTCCAACTCTGAGTTGTAAGTATAAATCAACACTAGCCTTATGTATTATCTTCAGTCAATTTCCTTCCTGTCGATGAAGTTCGATAATGAATTAACAATTTCTCAGGGACATCACGATTGTGCACAGACGCACAGACTTCCTAGGAGTTGTAATTCCTGAAAGGGATTTGCCAAACGTGATCCAGTCCCAAAATTTATTACCGAAGACGTGAGGGGTAACGGACACTTGCTTTGTATGCACATTTAATTCATCAAGGTGAAAGGTGAGAGTCGGTCAATCTGTTTTATTTGTTGTGATGAAAAGCGGAAAGCTACCTCTGATGTTGTCACTGTAGTGTAATCATCACTTGTCTGAAAGTATACGGCAAAAAGGACCTCTTCAACAGTGGGCCAGATTTTGCCATTCTGATGAGGCACAAACCCACATCAGGCCGATGCAGATGGAATCGGTGATTAAGGAGCAGAAATCCAGAATTTTGACCATGTTCCCGGTATCGTCCTGGTTGATTGCTGTGGAGAATGTGGTTACATGAAACGCATGTAATCTGACAAAGGAACTGCCTCATTGCCATCTACCTCAGTTTTCCGTTTCATTGAGCTTCAGATATTCAGTAGGGCAGGTGGGTTTCTGAAGCTTTAGAAATTTTTTTAACAATCGAACCCAGGTCCTTGCTGCTGTGAGGCAGCAGTCCTAATTACTGAGCTATTGTACCCCCGCAAAATTCCAAGTTTTCCTTAATTTTCCTAAAGTGCAGTATCACACAGATAGACAATTAACGTAAGGCAACCTTCTGTTTATTTTTTCTAATCAAGCTGTTCACATATTATTACACACCTCTGGAGAAAGTGGGACTTGAGCCCAGTTCTCCTGGTTCAGGATCAGAGCTACTACTACTGAGTGAACCATGTCAGGTCAAAGGGTTTATGCATCATGAAGGAAGCCTTTTCTAGAGTTAGGAACCTTTTGGTGGATTTAGTTATTGTCAATGTAACATAAATTTTCATACAGCACCTCATTATAAGTATGTTTTTAATGCAGTAATTAATTATAGGACTTTATTTATTAATAGTAATTGACCATTGATTGAACAAAATTGAGAGTGTTCAGAGGTATTATGGTACTTTCTTTAATCGCTAAAGTGCTATTCTGCTTTCAACAGAATTACAATTTAGATTTTAATGTTAGCTGCAACCTGTACCTTGATCCTTATGTTTGTTAATAGTACAACCATCTGTTGAAACTTCAAAATTACTGATCAGATACTAATTTCTCTGACAGCTCAGCCATTTGTTCAGCTTTTGTAGCAGTGGAGCAGGTGAGCATCCGCACCTCAACTTAAAATGCTTTAATATTTTTGCACTACTTAACATCCAAAGAAACAAATAAACCAAATGAAACTAAGTTGGCAGCCCTTAAAAGTGGCACTAAAATTAATGTATTCAAATTCAAATGAGGTTTTGTTTAAAAATATCTGCAGTGCATTTCCATTGTTTGCAATACCCTAACTCCACACTACTGTGCGTTAATTCCATTCCCAACCAGAAAGTGGGAAAGTCTGCAATAAATTTACATTAAAATACAGGCTTCTCCCAATAAAATGTCTCAGCAATGACTGATGATTGAATCTCCAGAATATTCTGCTGATACTCTTGCACATTTTCTTTATTACATATTTTTAGCATTTCTTTTCTAGATCCCCAAGGAGTTATTTTACAGCAAACATCAGTTTCACACCGCAGGGCCAGTCAATGGCAGGGGCCTGGAAGCAAGCTTAACCCCACTATCGTTTGTGATAAGACAGCTTGGTGTGTCACCTTGCTTTAAATTTTAATTTGATATCTGGAATAAACAAGCCAGATTTTAAACTAACACATGAATTTGTGAATAATATGCATTCATTCCTGACATTAATGTTTCCGTACAAGTCCGCTACTGTGAAGCTGCTTGAGAGAAACTGGAACTCTTCCTACTACTGTATCAGTGATAATGGGAACTGCAGATGCTGGAGAATCCAAGATAATAAAGTGTGAAGCTGGATGAACACAGCAGGCTCAGCAGCATCTCAGGAGCACAAAAGCTGGGTCTAGGCCCGAAACGTCAACTTTTGTGCTCCTGAGATGCTGCTGGGCCTGCTGTGTTCATCCAGCCTCACATTTTATTATCTCTTCCCACTACTCATAGCTTGACATCTTCTTCACTTTTTAAAATTTCATCTTTCTGTAGAACGGTGGCAAAATAGAAAATAATAGGAAAACAAGGATAAAGGGAGAGAAATTTCTCAAGGATTGTGCACAGTCTTCTTTTGTATGTATAGTGGACACATTGTGTTTAGATTTTTGGGTGTAAATCCTACATCAGTTTGTGTTAAAGGCCAGGCCATTGCTCTGTGCGTTGTTGTTTGATTTGTCCTTGTAATTACCTTAAAAGCACTGTTGACGAAATTTAATATGCAAGGAAGGACATGCACAGATTAAAGGACATATTTAAGTTGTAAAAGAGCTAACCAGCAGTCCATAAAGGGAAAATTGGTGATGTAGAATGAAAGATGGATTTTTAAAATTATACTTGATGTGAAGTCAACAGAACTGTGGGCTGGCTTTGGCTTGCATTGAACTCACTCACGCTTTCCTCATGACAATCAATTTCTTCTGGTGTTTAAAATTATTCCTGTGTGCTGGAACTTGGTGTGAGTTAATTTCTACCTGAAACAGCTGGCACTACTGCTGTGTAACTGAATGCAGTTGTGCTACGGACCTACAGACCAAATTCACCTGTGAAGCTGAAGATATATCAGATCTTTCTGAACTGAAATGCAATGAAAAATTCTCAGTGACACTGGTTCCTTTCCAATGCTCCTGTATTTTGCCCAGCCATGAGCCAGCAATACAGTCCTTTCACCATCTGTGATGGTCTCCAATCCAAATGCATGCTGTCAAGCTGGGCACAGGAGAAATGACAACAGTGAGCAGAACCACAGGAAATGTTTCAAAAGCGTCCAGCAAACAGTTGGAGGATTGAGATCAGTGCAACTTCATACCAGCCTTGTAGACTGGTTCCTGAATGTGCCAAGGTAGCCTTTCTGTTACTGACAAAGAGAACTGGGCATCATCACAGGCACTTAAATGGGATTAACTTACTGTGGGAAATGTGCTGATTTGTTTTTTAGTAGGGCATTGATTTCTGTTTGTCTTTTTGTATTGCAGATCTCTTGTATTGATAGTTTCCCTAGTAACCAGTAGGCTGCTGTTCTTTACAATTGCGGCATGATGTGGCAGCGACAAGTAAAATTGGCAACTTCAGCTGCTTAGAACGTGTTGGCTTCATGCTTTTAACAAGCAGATGTTGAATGTGTAAATATAAAAATTCAACCAAGGTTTTTCTTTATTCTTTCAAAGGATGTGGGCATTGCTGACCAGGCCAGTATTTGGTGCTCATCTCTAATGCCCTTGAGAAGGTGGGTGAGCTGTCTTCCCGAACCACGTAGCCCATGTGCTGTAGATAGACCCACAATCCTGTTAGGAAGGGAAATTCGGGATTTTGAACCAACAACCCAAGGAATGAGCATGGTTTGGAGGAGAGCCTGCAGGGGCTAATGTTTTCTCATGAGGCCCTTGTCCTTCTCGATGGTAAAAGTCGTGACTTTGGACATTGTTGTTGACAGTACATGGATGAGTTGCTGCAGTGCATCTTGTAAATGGTGCATACTGCTGCCACTGCGCATGTATGATATGAAGGTAGTGGATGTGGTGTCAGTCAGGTTGAGAGCTTTGCCTTGGATGGTGTTAAGATTCTTGAGTGTTGGATCTACCACATCTGGGCAAGTGGGGAGTATTCCATCACACTTCTGACTTGTGCCTTGTAGATAAAGGAAAGGCTTGGGGAACTCAAGAGGTTAGAAACTCACTGCGGAATTCCCAGCCTCTGACCTGCCTTTGTGGCCACAGTATTTATATGGCTCATCCAGTTCAGTTTCTGGTCAATAGTGACTCCCTTAGAGTGTTGTAAGTGGGACATTCAGAAATCAGAATGCCATTGAATGCCAGGGGCAAATGGTTAGACATTTTCTTGTTGGAGAGGGACAATATTTGTCTGATATTTGAGAGGTGCAAATGTAACATGCCACTTAGCAGCGCAAACGGAATTTTGCGTATGGACACAGTAAGCCTCAGTATCTAAAGACTCACGCTTGGTGCTGAACATTGTGCAGTCATCTCTTCACATCAGTAGACATTTCTTCCAATCTTATGAGGGAGGGAAGGTAATTGATTAAACAGCCGAAGATGCTTGAGATCCTGAGGAACTCCTGCAGTCATTTCCTGTAGCTGAGATCATTGACTTCCATCATCCACAGAGGAAGGCACAAGAAGTCTTCCTGAAATCATTAGGATCCAAAGGACTAGCGAGAGCATGGAACTTAAAGAAATTAGTAAAATTAAAGTAGTATTCGAGAAACTAATAGGACTGAGCATTGACATGTCTACAGCACTCACTGACTCTCTCTGCACAGTATTGAAAGAGATAGCCACAGCAATAGTGATTTTTTAAAAAATACTTCTGCTAATTCTGCAACAATGCCTGCAGTTTGGAAGGTTCCAACTGTTACCCCACTGTTTCAGAAAGGAGGGAGAGAACAACTGAAGACCCGTCAGCCTGATGGCAGTGGTAGGGAAGTTATTAGTATCTATTTTAAAGGCTGTAAGCAGTGCATATATAGAAAGTAATTGTCTGATTGGACAGAAGCTGGATTCATGCGGTACAAATCATGTTTGAGAAGCCTGCACGTTTTTAAAGGGTGTTGCTGGCAGGTTCAATAAGGGAGAACCAGTGGATGGTAATAGAGTCATATAGTCATACTGTACTGAAGAGGCCCTTCAGCCCATTGGGTTTGTACTGACTGATGTAGGGCTTAGGTGTTTAGAAAGCTTTTGATAAAGTGGTACACAGGATGTTAGTAAACAAAGTAAAGCACATGGGATTGAGGATCATATATTTGCATGATTTGGGGATTGGTTAACAAGCAGGAAGCATAGAAGAGGAGTAAATGGGACATTTTCAGGTTGGAAAACTGTGACTAACGCAGTTCTGCAAGGATCAGTGCTTGGAAACCCACTATTTACAGTCAATATCAATGATTTGGATGTGGGGATCAATTGTAATATTTCCAAATTTGTAGATGATGCGGTATGTTTCGGAAGGCTCAAGTTGTGAGAGAAGTGCCAAGAGGATTTAGACAGGTTCAGTGAGTAGATAAGTGTGACTATACTATGCCTTTAAGAGTTTTTTTTTAAACAAAGAACGGTTGAGACAGGTGTATATGGTTTGCTGAAAGCCCATAAAGTTAACAGCTCGTGAGATCTTGAGTTTTCTTTAAAAATTCAGAACAGTTGAAGCAGCTTGAATGGGTGTGGTCAAGCTCTCACAGAACCAGGATTTTTAGTTTTAGTGTTTCATTAGCAGTTGCTGAGTCTTTTAGCTGGGTTTGGAAGATGTATTACATTGCTCCCTGCTACTCTCTCTCTGTCTGAGTTTTGTCGTCTTGTTCTTTCCTCCAAGACTGAAGAATTGCATGTGAGATAATCTATTTACTGAATTTGTTTTTGCCAAGGGTATGTTTATGGGATGCTACTATATTGGAACAGTTACTGTTTAGCAGTTAAATAATCTATTATATTGTTAATTTTTCCATAGAGTTGTTATTCAAATTCTTTCTTGTGCTGTATTTTAACTATACCTCATGAATTATGTGTGTTTTGCTTCAAGACTGGTAGTTTGACCAATCAAATTGCAACGTGAATTCAATGCCTGGCACTTTTTAAAATAAGAAGTAGTTATGGCCCAGGCTGTCGTCTTAATATATTTTGAAGTGGTTTGGTCTGGTCCATAACAGCAAGAGGTGTACAATATGGATCAATGTGAGTTTATTCCATTTGGCAGGAGGAACAAAGTCGCAAAATATTTTTTAATTGTTAAGCGGTTGCAAAATACTAAAGTCCAAAGGGACCTGTGTGTTCTTGTTCGTAAGTCACTGAAAGCTAGCATGAATCTGCAGCAGGCAAAGGAGGGCGAAGGGTATGTTCCCCTTTAGCGCAAGAGGGTTTAAGTCTGGACCAAAGAAGGCTTGCTGCAGTCATATTGAATACTAGTGAGACCCCACAGAGAGAACTGTACGAAATTTTGATCCCCTTGCCTTAGGAAGGATACAGTTGCCATTGAGGAAGTGCAGTCGAAGTTAATCAAATTCATTACCTGGGATAGTGGGACTGTTATTTGAGGAGGGATTGAATAGACGACGCCTTAATTCTTTGGAGTTCAGAAAAATACGATGTGATTACGTTGAAGCTTTCAAAATTCTTGATGCAATTGACAGAGTCGGTGAAGAAAGGACTTTTCTCTTAGTTTTGTGATCCAGACCCCGGGGACCCACTCTCAAAATAAAAGGCAAGCCATTTCGAACAGAGATAAGTAATTTCTTCATTCAAGGCGGTGCGAGTTCAGCTGTTAAGAAAGTTCAAGACAGAGGTTATAGATCTTTAGTTCCAAACGGTATGAAGGAGTATACAGCTATTGTGTGAATGATCACCTGTGATCTAGAAAGGTGGAGTAGGCGAGAGAAGCTGAATGGCTCCTATGTTCTTCCCATCCTCACATATGCTAGGTATTACCAGTCAGAGGTCTTCCCCAAAAAAAAAATTGTCAGGGCTTCTTAATGCCCTTCCCAGTTAAATGTCACTTTGATATTTCTCTTAACCTCGTGTTTTGCATTCAGCACTTTGTTTCCGTGTTTGGAGCAAGGCTGTAATGAGATCAGGAGTTGGTTGATAACTGCTATCTGGGTAGTTTAGGATGATCACTTAGCATCAGGATGACCGAAGATGGTTACAAAGGTTTTGGCTGCATCTTTTGCGCTGATGTGCTGGGATCTGCCATCTTTGAAGATGGGGATGTTTGTGGAAGTTCCTCCACCAGTGAATAATTTACTTCATGACTGATGTGATGTGGCTACAGAGTTTGGATTTGGTCCTTTGATTGTATGATTGATTAGCTCTGCTGATCGCACGCTGCCTGTACTGTTTGGTACTCGAGGAGACCTGGATTGTGGCTTCACAAGGTTGACACCTCATTTTTCGGGATACCTGGTGTACTCTTCATTGAACCAGGATTGATGGCAGTGGGGCGATATGCTGGGATTACAGATTGTAGTTGAATATGAATGTGCTGCCACTGGCCCTAGGAAGGAAAATTGCAGGAGGTTGAGGAAGGGAAGCCATTGCAGATGATTCCCTAGATTTACTGCATCAGTAAGACCAGAAACAGGTAAGAGTGATCCTGTCCAGCTGGAGGGGTGTTGGAGGAGGTTGGTATGGTCAACAGTATTCAAGATGACGGGACAAGGAGGGCTAGTCTACTCCTGTCATTGTCGCATAGCATGCTATTTTGTGACTTGCTTCACTGCTGTAGGAGGTAGGGTAGTGGAGGCAACAAAAATCAAGATCATTTACAAAAAAAGACACTGAAACCTGGAATCGCAGGTACCTGTGGAAGAATAAATGTGATGCTCTCCCTCAGCTTTACTTCGCTGTCACAATCTTACAACTTCCCACAGATGGCGTCTCTTGTTTCAGCCTACCAACTCCAATTTATTACTGTTTAAAGGCTGAGAACTTGTGGTCAGAGAAATGCAGGAGTAGACTCATGATCTAAGTGTTCTGCTTCTGGTATCACAGTGCAGACCACCTGGCACCATTACAATGTCATCACTTCATAATACTCACTAACTGAATGCAAACAAACTGTCCCTCCATTTCCTACATATTCTGTGATACTCTCAACCGTTCCTCAGGTAAGAGCTATAATTCCCTTACCGTAATTTTGATTCTGTTCACCACATTATGTCATTGTCCCTCATATTCCCAACATTTCATTAGAATCTTCCCTTCCCTGCAGTTTCACCCTCCTAGCTCCCCTCTCCGTTGCACACCCTGTATCACTGCAGTCAGCACTTTGCATAAATCTCTTCCTGCTGAAGGGAGTATCTAACAGGATCTAACCAAATATTGATTTTTCTTAAAATCACAGTTTTGAGGTGATTATTTTAACTATGGATCTATTAGTCCAAGAAAGAGTTTGGATTTGTCTTAGTAATGTTCTATTCCAAAATTTTAAGAGGCTTATTTTTGAAACATTCATGCATTTAGATTTTTAAAAAAAGTTTGGAGCAATTGTAGTCCATGAACAGAATTTTATCAAAGCTGTCTTTGTTCAACTACAGATTGATTTATTGAAAATTCTCTGTAAATATGACTAGGACAGACAACTGAAAACACTGAGATATCCAGTTTCTTTTGTATCGAAATGTGAAAGTCTAAAACACATTTTTTCAAGCTGTGAAAACCTTACTAATTCAGGTGAAGGAGGGATCCTCAGTGTCCCGTCTCAGACAGTCGAGCACTTTCCATTAACAACAAAAACAGAAGTTGCTGGAAAAGCTCAGTAGATCTGGCAGCATCTGTGAAGAAAAAAGAACAGTTAATGTTTCAGGTCCGGTGACCCTTCATCAGGAAGTATTGAATGTGATATGGCTGTGGAAACGAGTTTTAGCAAATACTTGGTCAAACACCAGGACTGACAGTGAAATTAATGTCAGTGAACAAGGAGAAAGATTGGAAGGAAATCCTGTTAGAGAGAGGAGCAGAACTTCTTCAGAATGGGCAATACTAGAAGAGATGTGGCTGTAAGTTAAATACTAAATAAAAGCCGAAAGAACTGTGGATGCTGTAAATCAGGAATAAAAACAGAAGTTGCTGGAAAAGCTCAGCAGGTCCGAAACATTAACTCTTTTTTTTTGCCTTCACAGATGCTGCCAGATCTGCTGAGCCTTTCCAGCAACTTTGTTTTTGTTCCTGATTTACAAAATCCACAGTTCTTTCGGTTTTTGTTTAAACACTTTTCATTGTAGTTTTTATTAAATTTCATACTGAAGTGAATCATTTTGCTGAAAGGAAAGCCCCAAGGCCTTTAAAGAAATCCAACAGCCACAGCACTTGTGGCTGTGAAGTAGTGGTGAAACGCTGGGCAGATAACAAAGGAATGGAGAAGATGGATAATGAAGCTAAGGTAATAGGGGAGGCTGGTGGAAGGTGGCATTCAATGTAGCAAAGGAAGTGAGTTATGAAGGAAGCTCCAAACACCGTGGCATATAGGAATATGAACGTGGCACTGGGGGCTAATCTGGCGAATACAATGTTGGAGGCCGTGCTTGCTAATTTTCTGTCTAGCTCCCTAAGTTTTTTGTTTAGAAGTTTTTAAAAATGGTAACCTGGGAGAAAGTTTAACAATTACCTGGACAAATATGGATTAAATAAAACCACAAATTTGTTGAAGATAAATTGTGTTTAACTAAGATCGAATTTCTTTAATAACAGCCAAGGTTGATCAGGGTGATGTGATGTATATGGATATCCAGAAAACAGTGTAATGTATCGGACAGTCTTGTCTGTAGAGGTTGAAACTTAGAAAAAGGAACATGAATAAACTATAAGGTACTTTGAGCTTGCTCTGCCGTTCGTAATGATCATGACTGATTATCAAACTCAGTACCCTGTTTCCACTTTCGACCCATGCCCTTTGATGCCATTAGCCCCAAGAATTGTATGTAACTCCTCCTTTAAGACATTGAGTGATTTGGCCTCAACCGCTTTCAGTGGCAGAGAATGCCACAGGTTCCCCACCATTACATGAAGAGGTGCCTCCTGATCTCAGTTCCAAGGAGCACGTTGGAGAGTCCTGAGGCTTTGTTCAGACAAAAATCCTGAAAGGTCTCAACAAGTAAAATAGCAGCCAGCTTGGTTAAGCTGGTTGGTTATAGGCAGTGCATGCTCTCTCCAGTTGTCCATCAGAATTATAATTCAGGATACGGATTTTCATACTATAAAAGTAAAAAGTACAATAGGTTGGCACAGGGGCTCAGTGGTTAGCACTGCTGTCCCACAGTGCCGGGGACCTAGGTTCGACTTCACCCTCAGGTATGTATGGAGTTTGCACATTCTCCCCGGGTCTGGGTTTCCTCCGGGTGCACCGGTTTCCTCCCACAGTCCAAAGATGTGCAGGGTAGGGGGATTGACCATGCTAAATTGCCCGTAGTGTTCAGGGGTGTGTAGATTAAGTGGGTTATGGGGGGACTGAGTCTGGGTGGGATGCTCCGAGGGTCGGTGTGTACTTGTTGGGCCGAAGGGCCTGTTTCCACGCTGTAGGGATTCAATGATTCTATGGAAAGCTTACTGCCATAAGTGGAACCAATCTGTACCTGCTTGCATTGGGTGATACAACTCCACGTATTCCTTCCAAGTGATAGTGATTTTCTTATACTCCTTTTGGTTCAGTTTACTGTATTTGCTACTCACAATGTGGATTCTGCAATACCGGGGAGACTAAATGTAGACTGGGTGAGTGAGTTCCGGAACAAACTCCCTTCAAACGACAAACCATAGATGTCATGCGTCTGGGGTTGCGTATCACTTCAGTTCTCCTCTTAGCTCCCATGTGGACCGCTGTGTCTGTGGTCTGCTACAGTGAAGCACAACTTGAAGGACAGCGGCTCATCTTTTGATTTGGGCAGTCTATACTTCCTGGTCTCAACATTGAATTCAACGCCTGCAGATCTGAACCTCTGGCTCCACATTTTCATTTTATTTATTCCTGTTTGATTTGCTGGGCTAATCACCAACACTTTTTGAAACAACTTCATGTGGTTTTTATTCACACTGCCTTCCAGCATAACCCTCTGTTTCTTCATATATCCATTATCACTCTTTATTTGTTGTGTGACAAGATATTTTATTATCTAACCTTCTCTGGCCTCCATTCTGTCAGAGACCTCTATTTTGTTCTTTTTCCCTTCTACAAATTTAAAAAAAAACTTAAATCTGTTTCTCTTCAGCTCTGATGAAATGTTATCGATTTGAAACATTAACTCTGTTTCTGTCCACAGATGCTAGCTTTTCAAGCCTTTGTCTAAATTCATTTCAGAGTTCTGGCATCTGCAGCATCTTGCTGTTTTTATTTAAATTGAGCTATTTTGATATAACTGGGCCGGATGGGATTTATCCTGGGATCTTCTGGGAAGCCAGGGAGGAAATTGCCGAGCCTTTGGCATTGATCTTTAACTTGTCATTGTCTACAGGAATAGTGCCAGACTGGAGGATAGCAAATATGGTTCCCCTGTTCAAGAAGGGGAGTAGAGACAACCCTGGTAATTATAGACCAGTGAGCCTTACCTCAGTTGTTGGTAAAGTGTTGGAAAAGGCTATAAGAGATAGGATTTATAATCATCTAGAAAAGAATAATTTGATTAGGGATAGTCAGCACGGTTTTGTGAAGGGAAGGTCGTGCCTCACAAACCTTATTGAGTTCTTTGAGAAGGTGACCAAACAGGTCGATGAGAGTAAACCAGTTGATGTGGTGTATATGGATTTCAGCAAGGCGTTCGATAAGGTTCCCCACAGTAGGCTATTGTACAAAACGCAGAGGAATGGGATTGTGGGAGATATAGCAGTTTGGATCAGAAATTGGCTTGCTGAAAGAAGACAGAGGGTGGTAGTTGATGGGAAATGTTCATCCTGGAGACCAGTTACTAGTGGTGTACTGCAAGGGTTGGTGTTGGGTCCACTGCTGTTTGTCATTTTTATAAATGACCTGGACGAGGGCGTAGAAGGATGGGTTAGTAAATTTGCAGACGACACTAAGGCCGGTGGAGTTGTGGATAGTGACGAAGGATGTTGTAGGTTGCAGAGAGACATAGATAAGCTGCAGAGCTGGGCTGAGAGGTGGCAAATGGAGTTTAATGCAGACAAGTGTGAGGTGATGCACTTTGATAGGAGTAGCCGGAAGGCAAAGTACTGGGCTAATGGTAAGATTCTTAGTAGTGTAGATGAGCAGAGAGATCTTGGTGTCCACGTACACAGATCCTTGAAAGTTGGCACCCAGGTTGACAGGGCTCTTAAGAAGGCATACAGTGTCTTAGCTTTTATTAATAGAGGGATTGAGTTCCGGAACCAAGAGGTTATGGTGAAGCTGTACAAAACTCTGGTGCGGCCGCACTTGGAGTATTGTGTACAGTTCTGGTCACCGCATTATAAGAAGGATGTGGAAGCTTTGGAAAGGGTGCAGAGGAGATTTACTAGGATGTTGCCTGGTATGGAGGGAAGGTTTTACGAGGAAAGGCTGAGGGACTTGAGGCTGTTTTCATTAGCAAGAAGAAGGTTGAGAGGTGACTTAATTGAAACATATAAAATAATAAGACGGTTAGATAGGGTGGATAGGGAGAGCCTTTTTCCTAGGATGGTGACGGCTAGCACGAGGGGGCATAGCTTTTTAAATTGAGGGGTGAAAGATGTAGGACAGATGTCAGAGGTAGTTTCTTTACTCAGAGTAGTAAGGGAATGGAACGCTTTGCCTGCAATGGTAGTAGATTCGCCAACTTTAGGTACATTTAAGTTGTCATTGGATAAGCATATGGACGTACATGGAATAGTGTAGGTTAGATGGGCTTGAGATCGGTATGACAGGTTGGCACAACATAGAGGGCCGAAGGGCCTGTACTGTGCTGTAATGTTCTATGTAACTCGTATGAGATATCAAACAGGTAAGGTGCAAAACTGATGAACTAAGAAATGGGGAAAGACATGAAAGGTCAGTTGGCATTTATAAAGAAACATGCAGATTAATACTTTTGGTATGCATCTATCATCAGAAGTCAAAGAATAATTGTACCTATTTAAATTACTAAGCCAGTATTTCTTTCCTCTGCAGACAACTGTGATTGAATATGTCAAACCGTCCGATCTGAAAAAGGACATGAATGAAACCTTCAGAGAAAAGTTTCCCCATATTAAATTGACCCTCAGTAAGATACGAAGGTAAGCAAATAGAGTAGCTGTGAATTTCTATATGCATCGATAGAATGTAGATGCTGCTGGTAAGTTGCATGTATTGACTACTTACATTGCCCTTTGAGAAAACCAGTGGTGATCCACCTTCATGACAACACAAAGCCTTGCTAGGCCATTTCAGCAGGACAAGTAAGAGTCAGGTATATTGCATGGGTCACATGTAAGCCAGACCGAGTAACGACACATTTTCTTTTCTGAAGGACATTGAGGAACCATATGAGTTTTTGATGACGAGCTGCTAGTTACATGGTTAATTTTGGTGCTCATTTGAAATTGCAGATTTATTTAATTAACTGAATTGAAATTCCCCAGCTGTAAAGGTGGAATGTGAACACCTGTTCCTGCATCTTTAAATCTTCTGAATTAATAGTCCACTAAAACAGCCACTATGCTGCCGTTCTGTTAACTTTTGACTCTTGAGGAAATCTTTTGTATGGCCCAAGTGAGGCAGAGGCCTTTATGGAATAATAACCACAGATTAGGTGCATCTGTTCTGCAGTGACTGCAGTTTGAGGCCCTTTGATTTGCCCTTTGCAGGAATCCCCTCATTGTTTATGTTGAAGCTGTGAGTGACTTATTCGGTTTCTGTGAATTCCACGTTTCTGATTAGTTCAATGTGACATTGGGGTAAACATCCCCAGTACTGGCAACTCGTGTTTGTGGTACTAGGGGAGCTTTGTAGCTGACCCACCTCTAGTCTTCCTCTGGGTATTTTGGTTGCTGTGCATTTCATGTAGATAATTCTTGAGAATGGCTGATTTCAGTGCTTGCCTTCACATTGGCAGGGCTGAATATTGCATTTTCTCAAGAGAACTGGTCTGCGAGGCAGAAGTTTGTAAAAGTTTTTCTTAAGCAGGTCTTGTTTCACATGGTTACTGACCTTAACCTCCCCTCAGATGTTTTCCCAGGGAAGATCTGCTTGGGGGAGTCAGTAGTTATCCACGTGGGAGACATGGCCTGTCCATCTGATAACGAATTTTCTGGAATGTTGTTACTAGCCTCTTGAGGCTGGCACTGCGAAGGACCTCATTCTTGTGAAGTACCTTGTGAAACCATTGGTGTCTGTCTCCCAGGGCTTTGGGACACTAGTTGTAGGGCAGGGATTGTGCAGTGTACAGCAGGATGTTAAGAGCAATGCCCTGGGCAAGTTTGATATTAGGCCTTCACCTCAATGCCGTTCTGCTTCCAGATGTGATCATGTAGTCAACTGTAGCCAGAACTTGATTTCTGGACGTTTGCACCAATATCATCTTCAATAGTGACATCCCTGAAGTGCGCACTACATCTTTGAGATTGTTGCCATTAGTGGTTTCATCTGGTGCTGATGGAAGCATTGCCTCCATCTTGGAGACACTTGTTGGGAGACCAAAGGGTTTGATTGTACTCGAAAAATATCTTTACCATAGTCTGGATGTGTTGCCTATTGGCAGCTTCGATGGAGTCAAATTGAGAGCTTGACAAAACATTATGCCACCTTACAAAGGGCTTTAAACATTGAGGGATTCTCATTTCGTGTACCAAATGGTTCTGAGCAAATGCTTCAGTAACATAAAGGAGGCTGATCTCTCTTTCTCAGTGTTTGAAATTACAGGTCTCTTTACGAATACATCAGAACAGCTCCAGAGTTGGAGAGTAGAATGAATGTTCATTGGGCATCCTCTACATCCACGAGACCAAGCACAGACTCAGTGCGATTCGCAGAGCAGCTGCACTCCATATGCTGTAATCAACAACACCTTCCGGTGGCGAACCATTTTAACTCCCCCTCCCACTCCCTGGGTGACATATCCATCCTGGACCTTCTCCAGTGTCACAATGACACCAACCTGGAGGAACAACACCTCATGTTCTGCCTCGGGAACTTAGAACCTGATGACCTAAGCATTGAATTTACCAGTTTCAAAATCTCCCCACCCGCGGCCTCATCCCATGCCCAAGTCTCCCTCTCATCCCTGCCTCCTTGACCTGACGCAACTTGTCCATCTCCTCCTCCGCCTATGTTTTTCCCAGCTCCTGTCCGTTCCTCAGTCCTGATGAAGGGTCCTGACTGTGTTCAAGTTCTTCCAGTTCCACACTGTATTGACTCTGACTCTAGCGTTTCCGGTTCTTGCCATCTCCTTGTGTTTTATTAACTGGGTCCTTGTTGCCATGTGCTGGCGACCCTGCCTGAGCCAGGAGGCTTGAGTTCAAGTCCAAGCTGCTCAAGAGGTGCATAGTAACATCTCTGAGCAACTTGATTCAAAAGTATCTATAGCTGTTGTGTGAAGGGTCTCTTGTGGTGCAGTGGTAGTGTCCCCACCTCTGGGCCAGAAGATCCAGTTCAAGTCCCGTTTGCCTCAGACCGTATTCTCAAGTGGTTGATTGGGTAGAAGCTCCTCTGACATATCTGTAATAAAATAAGCTGTGAGCTGGGTTCCTGTGGTGTGATGATAGTGTACTCTACCCAAGTTCCAGCAGAGGTCCAAATCCCACCACCTCGAGCGACATGTCATAACATCTCCGAATCAGGTTTCCTACAAAAAGGACTGGATCCTTAGGGACTTTTTGTAGAACAATGGTACTATCTCTACCTCTGTCACCAGTCCAAATCCCACCTTGTCCAGAGGTCTCTTTTAAATTCACTTGCGGGATGTGGATATTGTTGGCTGGACCAGCCAGTACTGCCCATCCCTGGTTGCCCACGAGGCAGTTTACAGCAAACCACATTGCTGTGGGAGTGAGCATATAGGTGGTAAGTATGGCTCGGTGCAGAGACATGAGAGGTGATTTTAATAGGAAGAGCATGAGCAGGCAATGTGAAATAAGGGGAACAATTCAAAAAGTGATTCCAGAATAAGAACCTGGGTGTACATGTGCACGGATTATTGAAGGTGACACATAAAGTGGATAGAGTAAATTAAAAAGTGTACAGTGTGATCAGCTTTATTAATAGTGACATAGAGTATAAGAACAAGAAGGCCATGCTGAACTTGTGTTAAGACTCTTGTTAGACCTCAATGGGAGTTTTGTATACAGCGCTGGGAACCACATAATAGAAATGATGTGAGCATAATGCTGAGTGCCAAAGTGATTTACCAGAATGGTTCCTTGAATGAGGGACTTCAATTATGAGGATAAATTGACTAAGTTAGGACTGTTTTCGCTAGAGGGATGAAGGTTAAGAGGAGATCTGATCGAGTTCTTCAAAATGATGAGCTGGATAGCGTAGATAGGGAGAAAATGTTCACAGTCATAAACGGACCGAGAACAAGAGCACGTCGATTTAAAGTGATTTGCAAAAGAAGCGAATGCTTTATGAGGAAAAGTCTTTTCACGCAGCGAGTGGTTTGGGTCTGGAATGCACTCTCTGGCAAGTTCAGTTAAGGCGTTCAAGAAGATGTTGGGTGCCATAACATTTCTGTGATACTGAGAGGTCTCATTATTTTAGTGGAGTGCTCTGAGGACACGAGTTTGGTAGATTTGTCATTTGTTCACTCTCAGTCAGCTTCTGTCGTTCCACTCTCTGCTACTCAGCTTGGAACATAACAGCTGCAGCTTTCGTGATGCACGTGTTGATTTCAACATCAAATAGTGGATTGCTGGCAATAGTGGAGCTTAGATATGTGAAGCTCCAACTTCCAGGCCCGTGTTTTCGATTCTGATACATGATGGTATTGCAAAGTCCTGGACTATGATGCCTGACTTGCTGATGCGAATGATCAGACCAAACTCTTTACAAGAGTGAGAGAGTCTTGCAACTTAATTGCTCAGTCACAGGCCTACTTTTCCAGGTTCCACACAGTAAACTTGATGGTTGTTGTTCAATCATCACCAGTGTTCTTTGTAGCCAGGATGTGCATTGATTATTGTGTCTGTTATTGTGGATTGACTGAGGCCTGGAATCAAGGTTGATTTAACTGCCCAGCCAGTGATTGCTGGGAGACGATTGGAATTCTGTTTTACTTCCCCCTCAATCTTCCGGCATCAATCCACACTGCATGCCATTGCTTGCTCCCCCACCCATTGGTCAATTCTAAGACTCTTGACTATTGCTGACCACAGTGGGGGATAATAAAGTGGAAGTTGCTTTCTCCACCTTGATCCCAAGAAAAGCCCACTGTCATGGGGAAGACATGGGCTAAAATTCCATTGTTTGTTAGAGTTTGAAAATCACAGGTTGGGAGTGCACAATTTCCCAGGGCTTTGCAAACCCTCATCAAACTCATCAGCCAATAGATCCTGATAGGTGCCAATGTGAGCCTTAAACATCAAACAAGTTCCTGAGGGAAATGTGACAGGGTGAATGCTTGAAAGGTCATTTCTCCTTGTAAGACTGGAAGCAGTGGATTCAGTTTCAAAATGAGGGATCTCCTATTTGAATGAGAAATAACTTAAGGATCAATAGTCTGTGGAATTCTCTTCTCCAGAGAGCAGTGGAGCAAGCTGTGGAGTATTTTGAGGACCGTGTGGAGTAGATTTTTCTTGATTGAGGAGGGAGTCGAAGGGTGCTGGACGTGGACTGGAAAGTTGAGTTAAGGTCACAATCGGACCATTCACTAAAAGCAGCCAGCTTGAGGGGGTGAAAAGCTTACTGTAGTTGATTCAGATGTTTGATAGGAGATTTGGGAATCAGATGTATTATCTACATGGGATTTGCTCCATTAAAGCGTACAATGTGAATTTTGTTTCAATGTGATTGATCTTTGTTTTAAAACAAGATTGTGTGGGAATCTGGCAGCCCAAGTGATGTGAAATGTCTGCATATGGCCCTATATGGCTCATCACTGTTTTGCTTTCAGTTGTCAATTCAAGTCTTCATTTTGCCAGGAAAGCTACTCAATCTGAATATCAAAGTGTACATGGCAGTGACAATACATAGCCATGCGTAGGTTTGTTTGCATTTTATGCCTCATTAATGTCATTGAGAAAGCAGTGAGAATCCTGCAGGACCACTTTGAGTGACTAGCCAGCACATCATAGTCTTAGCTTCACTCCTTTGTGTCAAAAGTGCAACATTAGCAGCACCATTCATGGTAAGACTGTCAATAGTCACACATTGTTGTGATGGCAGTAAGGAAGTTTCTGATGTGCTGCATCTCACCTGAAACAGTTTGAAGAACTAGTCTTAGCAAACAAAAAGCTTACCCTTGACGACAAAATGGTAGCAATTCTTAAAATAATCCAATTCATTTTTTATGTATATTTGCAGAGAGACTCGTACAGTTAGTTAACAAAAATAATTTTCCCACTATGTTGCATTTCGGAAGTGTTGCTTCCTATTCATTTGCAAGGTTAATTATATAAAATTTATTTGGGTGGCAGATCAACTTGGGAGGCAATGGCCTAGTGATATTATCGCTGGGCTGTTACTCCAGAGACCCAGATAATGTTCGAATCCTGCAATGGCAGATGGTGGAATTTGAATTCAGTAAATATCTGGAATTAACAATCTAATGATGACCACGAATCCATTGTCGATTGTCAGAAAAACCCATCTGGTTCACTAATGTCCTTTAGGAAAGGAAACTGCCATCCTTACCTGGTCTGGCCTACATGTGACTCCAGACCCACAGCAATGTGGTTGACTCTAAACTGCCGACTGGACAATGAGCGACAGGCAATAAATACTGCCTGGCCAGTGATGCCCTCATCCCGTGAATGAATGAAGAAAAAAAAATCAAGTGGCCAACAGAACACTAGGTGGGCACATCTGGCCACCAGGTCTCTGCCTTGTGTATAACAAATTTTACTGGTACATTACAGTCTGCACAGTCAGATTTCCCTCTTAGCACCTTGTATATCTTACTAGTCTTTCCCTGAGTCGTAGGATTCTCTTGTTAAAAACCACCCATCAATTGACTTCATGTAAACATATTGACCGCATTCATAGAAGTGGACAATGAAATTTTTGATGGGGAGCCATGTTAGATGATTTGAAATGTAGATGGCACCAACTTGCACAGTGTAGAATAAAATCTTACTGACACTGTGTGGTTGACTCTTGTTGATTATAATGCTCCTTTCCTGACCAGATGGTCATGAATCCAAAACTCAGGCTTTTCTTTTCTTTGCCAAATGTGTGTTGGATCGGATTCTCTGTTAAAGGCCCAGTATGGATGACACGTCACAGCACATGCCATCTGATGCATTGGGTACATTTTGCTACGTGCCAGTGTTACTTCCAGCCTGTGATGACCTTGGGATTTTGCTTTTAAAAAGCAAATGTAACAGGACTTCAAAATTGCCCAATGTGCTGAGTCCCTGTGACCGTACAGAGAGTATTTTAATTTTGTGTGAAATGTGTGGATAAATGACTTTCACCCAAAGCTGAAACAAGCTCCTCTATATTGACTTATTCATTGATTTACCTTCTCTGGTGCTGTCAACATTCAGGTGTTAAATTTTGATGTGCTGTGAATCAATTGTATGCCTTGTGCATAATTTACTGCCTAAGTACTCAAATAAAAGTTACAACTAGCTGGCTGCATCTGTCCAAAAAGCTGTGTGCTTTCAGAAATTTGCAGCCATAACTTTATGCCTCTAATAACTCCTCTTAATCAGGAGAGGAATGGCATGGTTCATTGTGTGTGTGTGTGTGTGTGTGTGTGTGTGTGTGGAAACACTGGGAATTTCATTTCAATCACGTCCTCTTGATTAGGAGCCATCCCCTTGTTGGAAACGTCATTTGCTTGATGTATCGGGAGCTTTTGCCAGGATTTCTCCAAAGTCGCAGTGGCTGATCAGAAGAACACCCAGAGAAAGTCTTGGAATTATCCATCCAGCTACTTCATCCATAATCTTTGAAATTTAGTTCAATTTTGTTATTATCTTGCCAGCACTTGGAATCGTAGAATCCCTACAGTGTGGAAGCAGACCATTCAGCCCATTGAGTCCACACCGATGTTCGGATGAGCATCCAATCAATATCCACTGCCCATCCCTATATTTGTAAGCCTGCATTTCCCATGGCCAATCCACTGACCCCACACATCCCTACGTGCTATGGGCAACTTAGTATGGCCAATCCACCTAACCTTAGAGAAAGGACTCAATTTTTAGTGTTGTTCAGCATCAGGGCAATTCATTGCATGTGCTCCCAATCGCTTGAGTAATTAATGTACAAATGTTTCAAAATCAAAATGTTAGAAAAATCTGAATAGTGATGGGACTCAGTACTGAATATCAAAACAAAGATTTGTTTTGAGTGGCCTAACTCTCAGAGTTAAGTAACAGAATAAATAATAGCCTTGGCAAATAGATTTAAGGAGAATACAAAGAAATTCTATAAATACACTCAGGGCAAAAGAGTAACTAGGGCCAGAATAAGGCCCCTTAAAGATTAACAAGGCCACTTGCGTGTGTGGAACCTCAAGAGATGGGTGAGATACTGAAGAAATAGTTCACATCTGTATTTACTTTGGAGAAGGACATGGAAACTGTGGAACCTGGGGTAATAAATAGTTATGTTTTAAAAAGTTTATTTATTAAAGAGGAGGTGGTGCTGGATGTTTTAAAATGCATAAAGGTAGATAAATCCCTGGGATTTGATCAAATGGATCCCAGATCGTTGTGGGAAGCTGGGGAAGAGATTGCTGGGTCCCTTGCTGAGGTACTTGTATCATCGATAGCCACAGGTGAGGTGCTGGAAGACTAGAGCGTGGCTAACATGGTGCCATTATTTAAGAAAGGTGGTAAGGAGAACTGTAGGCTGGTGAGCCTGATGTCAGTAGTGGAAAGGTTGTTGGAGGGGATTCTGAGGGACAGCATCTATATGTGTTTGGAAAGTCAAGGACTAGTTAGGGATAGTCAACATGGCTTTGTGTGTGGGACATCATTACTCGGTAACTTCATTGAGTTTTTGAAGAAGAAAGACAAGTTTGATGAAGACAGAGCAGTAGACAGTGTCTGCGTAGACTTTAGCAAGACATTCGTCAAAGTTCTGCATGATAGACTGTTTAGCAAGTTTAGATCACATGGAATTCAGGGACAGCTAGCCAATTGGATACAAAATTAGCTTGAAGGTAGAAGACAGAGGGTGGTAGTAGAGGGTAGCTTTTTGGACTGGACGCCAGTGACCAATGATATGTCACAGGTATCAGTGCTGGTCCACTGTTTTCGTCATTTATATAAGTGACTTGGATGTGAATATAGGAGGTTTGGTTAATAAGTTTGCAGATGACCGCTAAATTGCTGGTGTAGTGGACAATGTAGAATATTATCTCAGAGTACAATGGAACCTTGATCAGATGGGCTGATGGGCTCAGGAGTGGCAGATAGAGTTTAATTTAGATGAATGTGAGGTGTTGTATTTTGGTAACACAAACCAGGGCAGGGCTTATACACTTAATAGTAGGGCCCTCGAGATTGTTGCTGAACAAAGAGACCTAAGGGTGCATAGTTCCTTGAAAGTAGAGTCGCAAGTAGACAGGATGGAAAGCCAGCATTTTGCATACTCAACTTTCTAGGATATTGAATCGAGTGTAGGAGTTAGAACATAATGTTGCAGCTGTACATGACATTAGTTAGGTCAATTTTGGAATACTTTGTTAAATTCTGGTCTCCCTGCTATAGAATGACATTATTAAACCTGAAATGGTTCAGAAAAGATTTACCAAGATGTTAGGTAGACAAACAGCATCTGGAGGAAAGGAGCTGTCAACCTTTCGGGTATTACCCTTCTTCGGGGCTGGATGTGGGAGTACAGGGAGCTGCAGATAAAGTGGGGCAGGGAAGGGGTGGAGTTGGAATGGTAGTGATAGGTGGACACTGGTGGTAGATACAGCCTGGTGATGGCAGGGATGAATCTGATTGGTGGCTGGAAGGGAGGGTCAGAAGGTGGAATGGAAGGGAGGAGGCGCAACTGGAAGCGGACCTGGGAGATGGGTGGAATGGTTATTTGAAAATGGAGAACTCAATGTTGAGTCTCTGGGTTGGAGGGTGCCCAGCGGAAGAAAAGGCATTGTTCTTCAAATTTGCATTCTGAAGTCGCTGTGACACAGGAGGAGGCCGAGAACAGACATGTTGGAGGGGGAGTTGAAATGGGTGGTGACCAGGAGGTTAGGTTGGCCGTTACAGGCCAGGCGATGATGCTCGGTGAAACAGCCACTTAGTCTACATTTGGTCTCACTGACATAGAGAAGACCACATCAGGAGCACTGGATGCAGTAGACTGTATTGGATGTTGCTGGATTGCAAGGTTTTCAGCTACAAGGAGAAGCTGAATAGGTTGGGGCTTTTTTCCCCCGAAGCATCGTAAGCTGAGGGGTGACCTTATAGAAGTTAAGAACGTCATGAGGGGCATGGTTAGGGAGAATAGCCAATGTCTTTTTCCTAGTGTAGGGGAGTTAAAAATTATAGGGTACAGGTTTAAGGTGAGAGGGGAAAAGATTTAAATCAGACCTAAGGGGGATTTTTTTCACACAAAGGGTGGTGCATGCATGAAGCAAGCTGCGAGAGGAGGTGGTGGAGGCGACTACAATTACAACATTTAAAAGGCATCTGAACAAGTACGTGAATAGGAAGGATTTAGGAGAGATATTGGCCAATGCTGGCAAATAGAACTGGATCAGTTTAAGATATCTGGTCAACATGGACAAGTTGGACTGAAGAGTCTGTTTGCATATTATACAACTCTACAACTCTATTGCTACAAAACAAAAAGCTGAGAGTAGAAGTTCGAGGTATAATGAACTGGATTGACAAATATTGTAAAGTGGTGTTCCATAAAAATTGGTGTTGGGACCATAGATCCTTATTTTTCTGTATGATTTGGACTTGTGAATCTGTGATACAATTTCAAACTCTGCAGCTGGAATACCTGGACGTCAATCACAATTGGCCTGATGTATGGCATATTGTCATTTACATCGGACAGTAAGCATCTATTGTTAACTTTCAGTTGCATTATTACCTGTGATTCAATGATTGCCAATATCCTGAGGAGTTACCATTGACCAGGAATATCAATATTGTGGGCACCAGAACAGCTGAGAGATTGGAAGTCTTGTGTCCCTGTAACTCCCCAAAGCCTATCCAACAACTGCAGAAGCACATATCAAGAGCGTGATGGAACACTGTCCATTTGGCTGGATGAGAGCAACTTTAACAACACTCAAGAAGCTTGGTACCATTTAGCACATCATAACCTGTTCGATTAATCCACCAACTCAAACCTTCATTCCTCCCACTACAAATACACAGTGGCAGCAGTGTACCATCTACAAGATGCACTACGACCTCGTTTGAAGGCATCTTCCAACTCTGTGAAGGTTATAGGCTGCAGATACAATGAAACATCACCACCCGAAAGATACACCAGCCACACACCACCCTGATTTAGAACTTTATAGCTGTTCCTTCACTGTTGCTAGATCAATATATTGATCAGGGAATTAGTGGCAGCATTAAGGAGTACTGATATCTTAAAAGGCTCCTCAAATGAAGACATATAGGTAGATCACAAAAATCAGAGGAGCATTCACATTGCTGGCAATGCAGTATAGGTCCCATTATAGTCCAAGAGAAATAGAAAAGCAGATATGTTGGCAAATTTCAGAGAAATTTAAAAGTAATCAAGCAGTGATAGTAAAGGATTTCCCAACTTCCCAAACATTAACTGTGATAATCATGATGTGAAAGGTTTACAGGAAATGGAATGCAGCCAGGAGAGCTTTTCAAATCAATGTGTATTTTGATCAGTTGCAATCTTAATTCATTGTGTCTGTGTGTGTCTCTGTAAAGGGTTAAAACTCTAATCCCAGTAGAGTTGTATGCTAATGGTTTGTAATTGTTTACCTGTAGTTGCAGTCATTTTCTTCTAGTGAATACTAGTCCTCGTTAATTTGGCGTGAGCAATCACTCACTAATGAGTCTGATTGCTCACCTAGGAAACTCGGTGTCACTGGTTGTGGGTGTAATGGGTCCTTGCATGACTGTCCTAGAGTTGCATTTCTAACCACACATTTAGCAGGTGTTTGGCCTTGAGATCATTGGCATTCTTTTCTCTGATTCTCTTCCCACACTTCCTCTTGCCACTGAATGTCTTAAAGAATCATGTCCCTTCACGGGGGAGCTTCCACTGAGTCGATTTCTTCCGAATGAGAGTTGGTATCTATGTTGCATTTCTTGAGAGAAGCTTTCAGAGAGACGTTGAAAGGCTTCCTTTGCCTTCCTCTTGTTGAGTGCCTTCCTTGAGCTGGGCAAAGGAGGTTTGCTTTGGCATTTGGAATTCTGGTACTCTAAGACTGTGCCCATCCCAACAGTGTTGGTTTTGGATGATCATGGCCTCAATACCGGTGCTATTTGCTGCTTAAAGGATGCTGATGGTTATATCCCTGTCGTCCCAGCTGATGCAGAGAATCCATCTCTAACAATTTTGATGATACGTCTCAAGGTGGCATCTATACGTCGTCCAGGTTTTAAATCCATGTAGAAGAGTTGGACAGATGACTGCCTTGTACCCAAGGATCTTGGTATCAGCATGATGTCATGTAAACTCTCATCCTAAGGTATCCAAAGGCAATGCTCATAGATTGAATGTAATATTGAATATCTGTATTGACGTCAGCTTTAGATAAGAGCTTCCCAGGTAGGGGAAATGTTCCACTTTTGGAAGGATTTCTCCACTGATCATAATGGAGGGATGGATGGGATCTGGGATTGGTTTGTAAAGGATTTGAGTTGTCGTGAGGTTGAGGCTGAGAGCTTTCATTGATTTGTTTCTGGAAAGACATTGTTAAGTACAGAAATCTGGGCAGTGCTTCCTGTCAACCTGGGTTGAAAAGACAGGTAAATGGAGGAATTTTGCATATTTATATAAAATCTTTAACTTCTGTGATAACTCCAAGAATAGCACAGCTTGATTTCCCGCATTTTACCCCATTTAGTAGTAACCTCCAAGGCAATAAAAAGAGGCAACACCATTAACAAGTAATAAGCTTAAAAGCAAGATTATCTATTAAAGGTCGAGAGAAATAAAGATTGCGTAATTCAAAAGCCCTTAAAGTCCTAGGGTTGTTTGATTTTAACCTGAGAGCATGGTTAGCGAATACTTGATCTAACACCTAACAGTGCCAGAACATCTCTATCACTGAGTTCTTTGTGAATAGCTTTGTTTCTTAATTTTCCTTTTCACTGTATACTGTGTTTTGGGATGATGAGAGAAGCAGGCAGGGGAGAGACAGTGTTCTGGTTCCTGTCACAAATTCACTTGTCTGTCCATGTGTATTGTTTGCTCAGCATTAACTTTTGAAGTGTTTATTATGTATTCAGGAGTCTGACTCCATTGTTTTTCCGAACTGGCCAACCATCAGCGCTGCGTCTTGCAGTATGGGATATTATCATGCACACATGAAGTTAACAGAATTTGCACATTTCTTGATGGTTACCCATTTTCAATGTTTTTAGATAAAATTGTTAATTTCATTGCGTATGGCTTTGTTTATCCCATAAGGGCTTCCTGATGCTTAAGCCGTTTTAGCTGCACATTCCTTCCTTTTTGAAAGCTAGTTTAATCACAAAACATCTTGGGTACAACAATCAGATGATGGAAGTTAAAATCCAATTGTTCATGTGGGTTACTGATGGCATTTTTGCTTCCCACAGTCTGAAACGTGAAATGCGGAAGCTGGCTCAAGAGGAATGTGGCCTGGAAGAGCCCACTGTAGCCATGTCCTTTGTCTATTTTGAGAAACTGGCCCTCAAAGGCAAACTAAATAAACAAAACCGAAAACTCTGTGCTGGTGCATGTGTTCTGCTTGCTGCCAAAGTAGGCAGTGACCTCCGAAAGCATGAAGTCAAGCATCTGATAGATGTAAGTACATTGGAATAAAATAACAGCTTTCCCTGATTGTATTGATGGGTAGGTGGCATAATAACAGAAACAATGTTTAAATAATGCATTGTAGATGCCATGGACCGGATGGACTGTATAACTCACTTTTGTGAATTTAAAGCCACAAGGTGTACATTTGAGATAATGAAATGTGAGGCTGGATGAACACAGCAGGCCCAGCAGCATCTCAGGAGCACAAAAGCTGACGTTTTGGGCCTCGACCCTTCATCAGAGAGGGGGATGTGGTGGGGGTTCTGGAATAAATAGGGAGAGAGGGGGAGGCGGACCGAAGATGGAGAGAAAAGAAGATAGGTGGAGAGGAGAGTATAGGTGGGGAAGTAGGGAGGGGATAGGTCAGTCCAGGGAAGACGGACAGGTCAAGGAGGTGGGATGAGGTTAGTAGGTAGGAGATGGAGGTGCGGCTTGGGGTGGGGGGAAGGGATGGGTGAGAGGAAGAACAGGTTAGGGAGGCAGAGACAGGTTGGACTGGTTTTGGGATGCAGTGGGTGGAGGGGAAGAGCTGGGCTGGTTGTGTGGTGCAGTGGGGGGAGGGGACGAACTGGGCTGGTTTTGGGATGCGGTGGGGGAAGGGGAGACTCCCTTGTTCGCTCCACACTGCCCTCAACCCCACCACACCCAGCACCTCCCCCTGCAACCGCAGGAAATGCTACACTTGCCCCCACACCTCCTCCCTCACCCCTAGCCCAGGCCCCAAGATGACTTTCGATATTAAGCAGAGGTTCACTTGCACATCTGCCAATGTGGTATACTGCATCCACTGTACCCAGTGTGACTTCCTCTACATAGGGGAAACCAAGCGGAGGCTTGGGGACCGCTTTGCAGAACACCTCCGCTCGGTTCGCAATAAACAACTGTACCTCCCAGTCGCAAACCATTTCCACTCCCCCTCCCATTCTTTAGATGACATGTCCATCATGGGCCTCCTGCAGTGCCACAATGATGCCACCCGAAGGTTGCAGGAACAGCAACTCATATTCCGCTTGGGAACCCTGCAGCCCAATGGTATCAATGTGGACTTCACCAGCTTCAAAATCTCCCCTTCCCCCACCGCATCCCAAAACCAGCCCAGTTTGTCCCCTCCCCCCACTGCACCACACAACCAGCCCAGCTCTTCCCCTCCACCCACTGCACCCAAAACCAGTCCAACCTGTCTCTGCCTCCCTAACCTGTTCTTCCTCTCACCCATCCCTTCCTCCCACCCCAAGCCGTACCTCCATCTCCTACCTACTAACCTCATCCTACCTCCTTGACCTGTCCATCTTCCCTGGACTGACCTATCCCCTCCCTACCTCCCCACCTATACTCTCCTCTCCACCTATCTTCTTTTCTCCCCATCTTCGGTCCGCCTCCCCCTCTCTCCCTATTTATTCCAGAACCCCCACCCCATCCCCCTCTCTGATGAAGGGTCTAGGCCCGAAATGTCAGCTTATGTGCTTCTGAGATGCTGCTGGGCCTGCTGTGTTCATCCATCCTCACATTTCATTATCTTGGATTCTTCAGCATTTGCAGTTCCCATTATCACAGGTGTACATTTGAGTTTCTTTAAAATTCAAAAGTTGGATAATATTGGGAAATTGCAGTAGAGATAATTTGTAATTGCTATTTCACTTCAAATAGAAATGTAACCGGAGCATATAACATTTATGAAGTGGTCCTCACATGGAATCATAGCAGCTCACATTGAGCAAAGAAGGACACTCAGCAGAATGTAAAAGGGATAAGGAAAAACATAGTTGAGAAGAAGTATCAGAGGTTATCATATGTGGCTGAGGGAGAATAACAGTGCAGGGCTCAAAATCTAACCTGGGTCAGAAGATTTATATCAGAGGAATGAGCAATTGCATTCCACAGAGCAGATATCTGAACAACAACGGGTTCAAAGGGCACTAGGGTACTGAGCAGCTGCAAGTATGAGAGCTGTACAGGAAATGATGTCACAGCATAAGAGGGAGTGCTATAAAAGCAGGCAAGTTCTACTGTAGCTGTCCAGAGCTTTAGTGAGACCACACCAAGAGTACTGTGAACAACTTTAGTTGTCATATTCAAAGAAGCATATAATTATGTTAGAAGCTTATCTGAGAAGGTTCATGTGATTCATTCTTCAGATGAAGGACTTGTAAAGAAAGGTTAAACCTTTAGAATGAGAAGACGTCTTACTGAAGCATATAAGATCTTGTGAATACCAAGAAGTATGAATACCAAGATGTTTCCTTTTGTGAGGAAGATGAGAATTAGGGGACACAGTTCTAAAATATGAGGCGTCCCTTTTAAAATGTGGATGAGGAGAAATTGTCTTGTCTTATTAGTCCAGGAATTGTTTCCATGTGACCATCAGAGGCTGGATCTTTGAGTTTATTTAAGGCTGAATTGGATTGGTTCAGTCTTACCATGGCCGTGTACTATTTTATCAAGACCTGGCTACTTTTATACTCCATGCCCATTGGCCTTCCTAGTTTCTTGCTTAATTATATGCTAACCTTATGGCATTCGTAGGAAAAGGCACAACAGTCCTTCAGTACTGCAGCATCCTCCAATTAAATAATTTTCCACTTTTCTTTCCTTGCTGCCAAAGTGGGCAATCATACTTTTTTTTCTCTCACTGTACTTGACATATGCTGATTTTTTTTTAGTCTATTCACTTAATTATCTACAGCCCTTTGGAGAGTCTTTGTAATTTTCTTATGACTTGCTTTTCTGCCATTCCAGCAAATTTCGTTAAATAGCAGTCAGTCACTTCAATTAAATCATTAATATTGATTATATTTTGTTGAGGCTCCAGCAGTGATACCTAGGGCACCCCACTGGTTACACTTTGCCAACCTGAAATGATCTATTTATTCCAACTCTCTGTTTCTTCCTCATTAGCTAATCCTCTATCCATGCTAATATTGTCAGCTCCGACACCATGTTTTTTTTGTTCACTCGTGGGACGTGGGTGTCGCTGGCTGGGCCAGCATTTATTGCCCATTCCCTAGTCACCCTTGACAAAGGGCTGGTGAGCTGCCTTCTTGAACTGCTGCAGTGAAGGAACGGCGATATATTTCCAAATCAGGATGGCGAGTGGCTTGGAGGAGAACTTGAAGGTGGTGGTATTCCCATATGACTGCTGCCCTTGTTCTTCTAGGTGGAAGTGTTTGTGGGTTTATAAGGTGCTGTCTGAGGATCTTTGGTGATTTTCAGCATCTTATAGACAGTACACTCTGCTGCTATTGAGCGTCGATGGTCGGGGGAGTGGATGTTTGTGAATGTGGTGGCAAACAAGCCGGCTGCACTGTCCTGGATGGTGTCAAGCTTCTTGGGTGTTGTTGGAACTGCACCAATCCAGGCAGGTGGGGCGAATTCTGTCACACTCCTGACTTGTGCCTTGCAGATGGTGGACAGGCTTTGGAGAGTCAGGAGGTGAGTTACTCGCTGCACTGTTCTTAACCTCTGACCTGCTGTACACCCACTGTGTTTATGTGGCTAATCCAGTTGAGTTTCAGGTCAGTGATAACCTCAAGGATGTTGATCGTGGGGGATTCAAGTAACGCCATTGAATGTCAAGGGATGGCGGTTAGATTGGCTCTTATTGGTGATGGTCATTGCTTGTGATTTGAGTGGCGCAAATGTTACTTTTCAGTTGTCAGCCCAAGCCTGGATATTTTGCAGGGCTTGTTGCATTTGAACATGGACCACCTTAGTATCTATGAAGCTGCGAGTGAGGCTGACAATTGTGAAGTTTGTGAATTGGCGAATATACTCACTTTGATCTTATAATGGCGGGAAGGTCATTGATGAAACAGCTGAAGATGGGTGGCCCAGGACACTACCCTGTGGAACTCCGGCAGAGATGTCCTGGTGCTGAGATGTCTTACCTCCAACAACTGCAACTGTCTTACTATTTCCCAAGTGTGACACCAACCACTAGAGATATTGCCCCCGATTCCCAGTGATTCCAGTTTCGCTGGAGCTTCTCGAACCAGGGTTGATCCCCTGGCTTGATGGTAATGGCTGAGTGGGGATATTCCGGGCCATGAGGTTACAGATTGTGCTGGAATATAATTCTGCTACTGTTGATGGCCCACAGCATTTTGTGGATGCCCAATCTTGAATTGCTACATCTGTGCAAAGTCTGTCCCATTTAGCACTCTGATAGTGCCGCGCAACACAATGGAGTGTTCTCAATGTGAAGGTGGAACTTCATCTCCAGAAAGACTGTGTGCCAGTCCCTCTTACTGATACTGTCATGGACCAATGCATCTGCAGCTGGCATGTTGGTAAGAATGACGTCAAGTATGTTTTTCCCTCTTGTTAGTTCCCTCAGTACCTGCTGCAGACCCAGTGTAACAGCTATGTCCTTGAGGACCCAACCAGCTCAATCAGTAGTACCATTGCCGAGCTACTTCTGGCAATGGACATTGAAATCCCCCACCCAAAGCACATTTTGTGCTGTTGTTACTGTCAGTACTTCCTCCAAGTGTTGCTCAACATAGAGGAATACTGATTCATCAACCAAGGGAGGACAATTAATTAATAATTTCATAATAAATAAACTCCAGGGAAAAGTGATCATAATATAGTTAGAGAGTGATTCCATTAAGCCCGATACTTGGGCCCTGAATTTAAATGAAATGAACTGTGTAGGTATGAGGCACAGGTTGACTGAGGTAAGTTGAGAAACTAGAAATACGATAGAAATTTCTGGAAATATTCCCCAGGTTTATTTGAATCTATGGGGTAGGAAGTACAGTTAACCTTTCAAGTCAGTGAGCTTATCGCTGAGCTCCCACCCAAGCCTATAGATGATGGTGATTTGTTTCCAATGTTATTTCTTACCTCAACCCAAACTTGATTCTTGATCTTCAGAGCCACGATCACTTCTCACTATTGTACTAATCTCATCCATGATTACCCACCTCTTCATCCTTTTGAAATATCAAATACCCTTGAATATTCATTTCTTAGCTTTGGCATACGGGAACACCACCACCCACAAGTTCCTGTCCAGGTCTCTGTCTATCTTGACTTGGAAATATATCACCATTCCTTCACCGTCGCTGGGTCAAAATCCTGGAATTCCCTCCCTAATGGCTTTGTGTGTCAACGGACAGCAGGTGGACTGAAGCAGTTCAAGAAGGCAGTTCATTACCACCTTCCTGAGGGCAACCAGGGACGGGCAATAAATGCTGGCCCAGCTAGCAACACCCACATACCACAAATGAACAGAAAAGAAATGATCATCTTGCAGTCGTACCTCTCTAATGACTATCATAGCTTCATCTGCCATGTGTCTCCCCATTTAATTTAATGCAGAGAAATGGTGCATTTTGGTAAGAATGAAGACAGATGGGCTGAATGGCTTTCTTCTGCTAATAATAATACTAATGTAATAACTCTGTGAGTAGGGTTTCATATCATTGGGATGAGGTAAAGGACTGAGGGAGTTGATATTATAGAACTAAAAGAAAGCAGTGTTGCTGGCAGATGTAGAAGAAAAGGCCGAGCTTGGCTCTGAGCAATACATTTTTAAACTTTAATGTTAGTCAGACATGTTCGTGAAGTCAAGGTCAATCATATAAAGGAAAGGGTGAGAGAATGACTTCATGTTTAACAGAATTGAGTGGGAATGAGTGACGGCTCCTTCCGCTCTTAACATATTAAGTCAGGCAGATACGTCAGCAAGCTAGCTGGAGGTACCAAATAAATGAGGAGAAGGAGGTCATTGAAGTCAAATGATTTGAATAGTTCACAATTACATATCTGAGTTGGCAACCTCTGTTTCAAATAAGGGATGAACAAGTCCTCCAGTGCTTCAGTAGGTAAATGTGCTGTGCTGCACAACCCTAATAAGGTCAGTTTCGTGGCTGCACAGCTTGTTGATTGTGATTTTATGGTGAATATTTCCCACTTGGTTAAAGTGGGTGTTGGTGAATAACTATAAAATTTGCTTAGTTTTCTGAAAAACATGCATCACGTGAGATTATTGTGACTGCATAACCTTAATTCTATGTAACACTTGTTCTTTTCTCTTTCTAAAGAAACTGGAAGAAAAATTCAGACTTAACAGACGGGAACTGATAGCATTTGAGTTTCCAGTGTTAGTGGCCTTGGAATTTGCTCTTCATCTTTCTGAAAACGAGGTGCTGCCACACTACAGGAGACTTACCCAGCATTCTTAGCCCAGACTGTATATTAGCTGATGCAGCCCAGGTTCTTGTGATAAGCTTGTGTTCTCCCCCACCGCCCTCCAATGGATCTTCAAGTGCTGCTGGAAGTAAGCTAACTATGAAGAACTTTTAAGATTGGAATAGCTTTCTGTAATGTATGCGTGTACTGATAAGCCACTGCATAAAACAAACAGATCTATTTTTATATATCCGCTGATGGAAATGCACTTTTGTGGCCTGAAGATGTAGCGTTGATGTTTTTCTCAGTCTGTAAGTCTGAACATGGTGTCTATTTATTTGGCATCGACTATCAATACTGAACAACAGTTCAATTGTGTTTTAATATTAAGCTGACAAATTTTTGAAGAACAGTTTTGGTTTGTTCTGCATTATATACTGAATTATCATATGAGCTGTTTCTTAAGGAATTTACTTCTGAACACTGAACTTTTTCCAGTATTACCAAACAGTAGAGTTCAAAAAGAAATTGTTAACTTTGTACATTTGTGTATGAATCCATTTCTTGACCTTGTCCATATTACAATTTTACAAGTGTTTCTGTTGTGGAACACTGTTGAATGACGAAGATAAGTAAAACTGCACTCTTTTTAGTTTCATTAACATGCTCTATGTTAGAGTTTATTCTGAGCACATTTATCGTGCTTTAAGGTTTTAATCTTCAAAAAAATAACTTTTTGTTGAACCATTGATGTAAAACTGGTGTAAATCTGATTGCTGGACTTTTTTTTTCCTCTTCCTTATCTGGCATTACTTTTTCAATGTTTAATTATCTTTTGATAATGCTTGAATGGTGAGATATTTGAATGATGAGCTTTTGCACTGTTAGCTAATGAAAACAAGCCATATTTATCGGAACAAACAAGCACAAATTTAGGCCAGTATCAGTTATTATGCTCTGTTTTCTGATGGTATTTTAGAGCAAATACATGCATTGTTCTGAAAATTACAAACTGTTTTAGCAAAGTACAGACCTACCAAACAGAAATGCTGAATGTACAAACATGATTAAGCCAATTTTCCTGATGGTAATTCAGATTTCTAATTTTCAAACAAATTCTATTTAAAAGTGAATCCTTCACATGCATTTTTCATGTCAATATACTGTACACCTTCCACTGTCGCTTTGGAAATTGATTTATTGATTAAAACAAGTTGTTTCAAACTGTCACTTTGCAAATCTAGTCTGCGTAACATACCTGCACCAATCTATAGGATTTTATACAAAAATAAAAATACTCATAAGTTATATGAATTGAGGCCCACGGTAGTTGGAAAACTCTGTCACCGATCAATCTGAGTTGTCAGTAGTAGCTTGAGTGTAACCATTATAGAATGTTTGAGCTGACTTGTGCAATTCTCTTCCTACGCTCATGCACCCATCAGGACGGTCTGTCGTGTCTAAAACTTGGGAGGTAAATAGCTATTGAGCTTTTATTATGGACAGTTCGAATGGCTTTCAACTGACGTGGGCTGTTAGCTATTGCTTATTATAGGCACACTCAGTAGTGACCCCAGAATTTATTGGTGTAGGTCAATCAGCTTTCTGGGGTAGCCAGGACCCATGATGTATGCACTGGAATCCCTTCAAAACTGTCATTATCTGTAACATGCTATTGCCTGATAACTACCTCCTTTGTGCTGTTGTGATGTGGGCGTTCTCTGCTTAACCTCTCTTTCAAATGACTACTTCTGATAATACATACACCATTAGTCCTGGAATATCATTCTGGATAAATTAGAACGTATATTATGTGACTGAAAGAAAAGCAGAAATTGCTGGGAAAGCTCAGCAGGCCTGTCAGCATCTGTGGAGAGAAATCAGTTAACCTTTCAGAGTGGTCACTGGGCCTGAAACATCAGCTCTGATTTCTCTCCATAGATGCTGCCAGACCTGCTGAGCTTTTTCAACAATTTGTTTTTGTTTCTGATTTACAGCATCTCAGTTCTTTCGATCTTCTTTTATTTACGTGTTTGAAGGGCAAGATTTCTATCTCTATATTTGGGTGTGATGTATTCCTAGTTGTTGGTGTCTGTATTCTTTTAGGTTTTCAAGATTCAAGTGAGATTTGAACCCATCATATTCAACCAAAAAGCAAGAATTTTACCACGAAACCTGGTCAAGTCCACCAGATGTTCTTTCATTGCGACATCTGTTTCCATTCCATAGTTTAGGGCGATTGTTGCTTAGGGAAAAAGAAATGGATGGTATCGAATCAGTAATCAGCTTTACGTCTCATTTGATGCTGGTTTTGAATGAAGTCAGTCAAAAAGAGAATGCAGTGAGGTGTAAAATTGGTTGTTTGCTCACCAACAAGAGACAATTATCCTTAATTAGTGCCATCACAAGTAACAATGCTTCAGATAAAGCGAATCGCTGATTGGCTTTTCTCTTGGTTAACTCAGTCATGAGATATTGCTGTTTTCTGCATCATTGTGCGGTTATGCGAATCGGTGCAGCTGTTGACATTATTAACATATTTTAATGGAATGAGGAGTTACAGTTTCACTCATTTCAGGCTACATGGTTGAACAGTTTGAGGAAGATCTCGGAAAAAAATGCATCTGTATAGACAAGTCAGCATTTCTACTTTGGCTGTGCTTACTGTATAATCATTACCAGATATAATCCTAGTTCTTGTATTCAGACATCCTGTTGAATTATTGCAGAATTGTGAATAACACATCCATTGTCTTTACCTCCCATCTGGAATGCATCCGAGGTTTATCGGGATACCAGGGTAATTGATGAAGTAACCAAAGACTTTACCCTGAGGAACTCCTGTGGAAATATCCTGGAGCTGAAACCTTCACCAACCACTGACATCTTGCCCTTGCAAGGTTTGACTCCAGTTGCACAACAACAGGTTATAGTCCATTTGAAATCACAAGCGTTTGGAGCGTAGTGCCTTCATCAGGTGCAGTGCTTCACCTGATGAAGAAATAGCACTCCAAAAGCTTGTGTCATCAAATAAACCTGTTGGACTAAAACCTCGTGTCATGTGACTTATGACTTTGTCCACCCTGGCACCTCCACATCAAGGTTTGACTCCACTAGTGGAGAGTTGTCTTGATGCTGCAGTCAGTCAAATGCAGCATTGATGTTCAGTGCAGTCAAACTCATCTCACCTCAGGGCAGTGTCTCAGGGTCAACAATCTTCAGCTGCTTCATCAATGGCCTGCCTTCCATGTGCGATCATAAGTGAACAAAGTTCAGCACCATTCATGACTCCTCAGATACTGAATCAATCCATGTCCAACTGCAGCAGGTCCTGGGCAATATCCAGGTTTGTGTTGAAAAATGGCAATTAACATTTGCACCACACAAATGCAAAGAAATGACCGTCTCCAACAAGAGAGACTCTAATCATCTCCCCTTGACATTCAATGGTGTTACACCATTATTAAATGCCCTCCTGCCAACATCATGGGGACTGCTACTGACCATAAACTGAACTAGGCTACTCATACAAATACAGTAGCTACACAAGCAGATCAGAGACTAAGACTACTGCAGCAAGTACTTTCTGATTCCCCAAAGCCTGTTCATCATTTACAAGGCACGAGGCAAGAGTGTGAAGCCATGTTCCCATGTTCTCCACTTGCTTGGATGAATGCAGCTCCAGCAGCACTCAAGTAGCTTGACACCATCCAGGACAAAACAGTCTGCTTGACTGGCACCACATTCACAAACATTCACTCCCTCCACCACTGACGCTTAGTCGCAGCAGCATGTACTATCTACAATTTGTAGTTAGGAAATCGTCAAGACCCTTTAGACAGCACCTTCAAAATTTATGACCACTTCCATCTAGAAGAACAAGTCAGCAGCTGCATGGGAACACCACTACCTCTAAGTTCCCCTCCAAGCTACTCAGCATTCTGACTTGGAAATCTATCACTGTGCCTGCAGTGTCGCTGGGTCAAAATCCTGCAATTCCTGGATGGCATTCTGCCTATATTTATAGCATATAAACTGCAGTGGTTCAAGAAGGCAGTTCACCACAACCATCTGAAAGTTAACTAGGGATGGGCAATAAATGCTGTTCTGACAGTGATGGCCACATCCCATGAATGAGTAGAAAAAAAACTTTTCTACATTGGCAATACTCAATTTTTTTAAGTGCCTTTCCAACCTAACTAATTTCTCCACTGTAGAGAGTTACGGTATCTTCTTTGTTGAAGATGGATGCAAATTATTTAGTAGATTGACCAAGGCCTCTGCTTTCTCTAAAAGCTTTACATTTTGGCCTTGAATTCAGTACAATACAATAGCACACAGGAAGAAGCCCTTCAGCTGACGAAACTTTCACCAATTCCTTTTCCTTATTTCAACCCACTACTTACGGCCTGGGCATTGTTTTTATCCCTCTGCCTCATGTTGATCTGTCTATCAAGGTGCACCTTAAACATTGTTAATGTGCCTGCTTCCATCTCCTCCACTTAGTGTTCCCAGGCACCCAGCACCCTGTGTGTGAAAAATTTTCCCCACACTTCTCCCTAAACTGTCCCCTTCTTGCCTTGAACCTGTGTCCTCTTGTAGTTGACCTTTCCACCCTGGGAAAAAGTCTGTGACTATCCACTCAACTATGCCTCTCGTAATTGTGTAGATGTCTATCGGGTTGTCTAATCCTCCACCTTTCCAAAACAATCTGAGTTTTTCCAACCTCTCCTTATGACTAAAACCCTCCAGACCAGACAATATCATGGTAGATCTTCTCTGCGCCCTCCTGGAAGCAAGAATGTCCTTCTGGTAGTATGGCAACCAGAAAAGCATGCAATATTCCAGATGTGGCCAAACTAAAGTTTTGTATAGCTACAACATAACTTTCCAACTTTTACCATTGATGCTCCGGCCAATAAAGATGAAATGCTGAATGCCTTCTTGACCGCCTTACCCACCTGTGTTGCCACTTTCAGAGACCTGTGGACCTGTAAACCCAGATCTCTCTGTATGTCGATGCTCCTAATTGTTTCATCAATGCATCCCACATTTTGTCTGAATATCTGTATGTTCTTAATACATTTATAGAAACCTCCACCATTCCCTTTTATGTTAGTTGGTACCATTTCCTGGCCACCCACAGATATTTAGGGACTCATTGCTTTACATACAGGACTTAAAATCAACCGTTTCATTGAGAAACTGTTGCTACGCTGGAAAAGATGTAGGGAAAGTAGACTGGAAAATGCTCCTGAAAGAATGGAATGTAATGGATAGTAGCTACTTATATTTCCATTATGCAACCCCAGTACAAAAAGCTTTAGGTCAACAGTGTTGCATTTAAATTTATCTCCAGTTCATGCATTCCTGCACACTTAGAAGCTATTGAAATGTAACAAGCTTACATTAATTTCAAGCGTGACAATCAGTGATTGAGGATCAGATTTTTGTTTTTAAAGTCAGTATTTCTTCTCAATATTAAAATGCCCCAAAACGGACAGTTCAAATGAATTAATGCTAGAATATCATAATATTGTTTTAAGTTTGGAAAACTGTATCTCAGAAGCTATTGGCTGCTGTTTGGTTGCACAATGCCATCTATTTGCTGTTCTTGGCTATTCTTTTCTGAATAAAATTAGACATACTTCACATATTCAGTCTCCCAGCACAGCCAACAAGTCCCTGTCTGGAGCAAAAACAGAAGTTGCTGGAAAAGCTCGGCAGGTCTGGCAGTATCTGTGAAGAAAAATCAGAGGTAACATTTTGGCTCCTATAACCCTTCCTCAAAACACTTAGTCCCTGTGTGGACATCTGTTTGTTGGTACGACTGGGCAACTGAAGTGTTGCAGTTGTGATGTATGATCATATGTATGCTGTTGAGAATCAATGAATAGTAGCTTTCACTTATGTACTGCCCTTAACAAAGTAGAACATCCCTTAGGTACATCCCAGCAGAATGAACACAAAATCTAAGCCCAAGAAGTTGACTTTAGGATAAGATACCACAAACTTGGTCCAAGAGATTAGCTTTAAGGAACAATATGTAGGAGGAGAAAGAGGAGATGGTGAAGTGGATATAATTCAGTCTATGATAAGCTGAAGGAACAAAGAAAAATTATTGATATTGTACAGTGAGTTCAGAACTTATGTTCGATCATTTATATTGCATTTATGCATTTTAGTAGGCACGCAGCCTTCAAAAATCCACGTCTATTCCAGCATGATGCTACTGTAATTTAAACTGTATTCTGGCAGGAAATGAGGCATTTACTATGGAGAACTAGGGGGCAGAGGTTCCATTTACACCAAACACAATAACCATCATGGAGGAAGATACAAGGATAACGATTTGACATATATCTGGAATTCCCAAGCTGCAGGCTTGCATTGAGAGGTCGAGCCATGAAACCAAACTGTGCAAACCCATAGTTGGTGCATTTCAGATGGTGATGGTGTTTTGGACTTCCAATCTGAGCGGGCAGCAGATTTGTTGTTTCAGATTTATAGTACAGGATACAGCTGTTGTGGCTCCGATTGTGTTAAGCTGGGGGGCCAGGGGGATCAGTGAAATTACTTTGTGGTTTCTGACACCAATGCTCCTTATCCTTCTGGCTAGCCACCCTTAAATGGGCCTTAAGTGGTGCTTTTAGTTAAGCAAGACTTGGAGATGTCTGATAGGAGCAGTGAAATGTGTGCCATTATGCATTGTTGGTGTCAGATGCATATTCAGAAAGCTACATTGGAAACAGCAAGTGGACTTGGTAGATTTTTGTTTTGCCTATTCTTCTGGTCTGTATTTGTAAAAAAAAATTGTCTCATTTCTGAAAAAATAGAATAAATGAAATTATTGCAATACAGTCAAATTTGTTTCATTTGAAGGTTCAGTGGAATGGATTATTTAAAGTGATGCTGTGCTAGATAGCACAGGATATATTGAAAATGATATATTGAAATTATATTAAAACGTTCCTTTTCCTGTTAATTACAGAACAGTGCAATAAATCTTACACTAGCTGGAGGGAAATGACTGGTGTATTTAATCCTAAATCAGAAATTTCAACCTGAACTATTTCAAACTGAACTATAATGAGGAAGCCCAAGTATCTGTACCTTTGTACACTGACATTTGACATACTATTTGTTTAACAATCTTAATGTTCCCAACAAATATGCAACAGTATTTAGAAGTTAATATATTTTGATTTTCAATGAAGTGTTCTACAGCTTGAAGAATTGTTGATCTTTTAAATAAACATCACTTGAATCTCTCTTTTTGGGATTCAAATATTTTACATTACAAATTGCAAAGTAGTATTTCAGCAAAGTAAAACGATGAAACTCCTGTTTTTGTCCATTGATAAGGTTATGTGAATTAATGAAAAGGAACGTGGACAAATGGATGGCAAGCAAACTGGAATTTCACCTCCAGAGCCTGTGTTTAAATCCAGCCCAAACTAATGAAATGAAAGATTCCTCTCTGGTTTGAATTCCAAACACAAGTCCATTTCTGTATGGGGAAAGACCTGAATGAGTATTCATAGAATGCTTTTGGGCTGGTTTCTTAGAGTAGTACATTGCGAATTGGGCCTGAAAGCAAGCTTTATTTGTCTTGTTATTGTGTTAACTTGACAGGATTAACTAATATCTTCGTAGTTAAGGCATCCCCACCTGGCAGCAACCACAATATGATTAAATTTTACATCCAGTTTGAAAAGGAGAAGAGAGTTTAAGTCTAGAATTTTCAATCTAAATAAGGGCAAATATGTGGACATAGAAGCTGACCTGGCTGAAGTGAACTGGCATACTGGGTCAGGAATACATAAATAGAGACGCAGTGGAAGACAGCTATGGGAATATTTCAGAATACGTGTTCTCCCACTTTAAAGAAAAATTCTAAAGAGAGAATCCAAAAACCATGGTCAATTTAAAGAAAAAGACAAGGAAGAATTCCAACTTAAGGAAAGAGCATATACCTGTGCAAAGTGACTGGCAGGTCAGTTGATTGGTCAGAACCTAAGGAACAATTCAAAAATGACTAGAAGGTCAATCAGCAGAAAGAAATTAGAACTTGAAAGGATGTTAGCTAGAAATGTAAAAACATATAACAAAAATTTCCACAAGTATTTAGGAAGGAAATGTCGAAGTGAGTCTTGGTCCTCTGGCAAGTGCAGAATGTGGAGTTAATCGGTGATCTTAAGGAAATAACAGGTGAAATGGAGAAATATTTTGATTCTATCTTTTTTGTAGATAATGCAGTAAACGTTCCACTAATAGCAGTACATCAGGAGGTGAAAGGGGGAGAGGAACTCTGTGAGTTTCCAATCATGAGGGTAGTGGGACTAAGCAAATGGAGCAAATGTGGAAATTGCTGGAGAAACTCAGCAGGTCTGGTGGCATTTGTGAGATGAAAGCAGAGTTGACGTTTCGAATCCACTGACTCTTCATCAGCAAATGGAGGCGTGGGTCTCAAGTTTCTGGGTACAAATGGATTTCATCCTACAACCTGGAAAGAGTTTGCTCATGAAATAATGGATGCATTGGTGTTAATTTTCCAAATTCCCAAGATGTGGAACAGACTTCCATGGACTTGAAATATGCAGATATAACCCTTGTATTCAATAGGGCAGGGAGTCACCAAACAGGTAATATTAGGCCAATTAGGTTGGCACCCTCTGGCCAACAGGCTGAAACTGGCAAGGATCCCACCATCATGGTCATAAATTAATCTCATAAAAGAAAGCAAAGATAATCCCAGTCTTCATTGGTCAAAGTGGACAACTTCACATTTCCCTCCGTTATACTTCATCTGCCGGATTTTCACTCTGACTTACAGTCAAAGACCTAGAGTTATACAACATGGAAACAGGCTTTTCACTCATCCATGTGGACTGGTTTTCCTAAACTGAACAAGTCTAATTTGCCAGCATTTGGGCCAGCTCCCTCCAAACCTTCATGATTAAAGCACAATTAACAGAGTAAAGCACACTAAAACTCAAGTTATAATAGTCAGCATGGTTTCATCAAAGGGAAATCATATTTAACCAACATATTGGACTTCTTTGAAGTAGTTAAATGTGATTTAAGTGGGAGCTGTAGGTAAAACAGAACAGGCATAAATACGTTTTTTGTCTCATTGGCAGAATGTGACAGATGGAATCCTGCAAGGGTCTGTGCTAGACCCTCAATGTTTTACAATTTGCATCAATTATTTCATCATTAGTTAATTTTTCAGATTACACTAAGAGAGGTTGGAAAGTTTGTTGTGAAAAAGACATACAAAGTTGCAGGCAGACACACATAAGTTAAGTGAGGATCTTTGAGAATGTGTAGTGGAGATTTACTGTAATGATCCAACACAGGATGAATCACACAAAGAAGCCAGTGCGGTCACTTGCGACTTGCATATAACCTTTACAGCCCAGGTCAAACAGACAGGAAGGTTAGCTCTATGTTGGGGAACTTGTAGAGCTTGACACAACACAGATATCCACGTTAGCTGTTGTGCCTTGATCGATCTCCAGTATGCGAACTTTGCCTTGCCACTGGACAATGACAGATTTGGGCAGTTTGAAGTGATAGACTGAGGCTCATGATATCCAAATATTCCTCACAATAATCCAATTTATGCACATCATGTTCATCATCTTTTCATCCAGTAGTATCATATCCTGTGGAGATAACTGACTGATATGGTATTGGGAGGTAGACACAGGTAGTTAAATTAGAACATGGAACAATACAGCACTGGAACAGGCCCTTTGGCTCACCATGTCTATGCCAACCAGAATGCCGTTCTAAACTAATCCCATCTGCTTGCACATGGCCCATATCTCTATTGGTCCTCAATTCCCTGCCCAATTATCTGTGTGTATGTCTAAATGTTTCTTAAACTTTCGTATCTGTTTCAACCATCTCTTCTGGCTGCATGTTCCAGGCACCTACTACACTCAGGGTAAAAAAAGCATTCCTTGCATAGCTTCCATGCCCCCTAGTATTTGACATATCCATCCTGGGAAAAAAGACTAACTATCCACCCTATCCATGCCTCTCATAATTTCAGATACTTCAATCAGCTCATGCCCTCAGCCTCCGCTGCTCTAGCAAGAATAATCCAAGTTTGTCCAACTTCCAGACAACATCCTGGTAAACCCCTTCTGCACCCTCTCAAAGCCTGCGTATCTTTCCTATGGTGTGGTGACCAGAAGTGCACACAATATTCCAAATGTGGCCTGTCCAAGGTCTTTCATAGTTGCACCATGGCTTGCCAACTTTTATATTCAATGCGCCAACTAATGAACCCTAATGATGCTTTCTTTACCACCTTATCCACTTGGGTTGCCATTTTCAGGGAGCTATGTACTTGCTCCCCAAGATCCCATCAATGCTCATAAGGTTCCAGCCAAAATGCATCACCACACACTTCTGGATTAAACTCCATCTGCCATTTCTCCATATAATTTACCAGCTGATTTATAGCCTGCTGCAAGCTTTGATATCCTTCCTCAGTATCCACAACTTCACCAATTTTCATGTCATCTGCAAATTTACTAATCAGAGCCCCAACATTTTCATCCAAATCATATATATTACAGATAACTGAGGTCCCAGTGCTGATCCTTGTGGAACCCAACTGATCACAGACCTCCAATGAGAAAAACAATCCCTCCACAACTACCCTCTGTCTACTATGATCAACCAATTGTGTATCCAACTTGCTAACTCACCATGAATTCCATGCAATTTGATGTTTTAGACCTGCCTATCATAAAGGGCCTTGTCAAATGCTTTAGTAAAATCCATGGAGTCAACATCCGCTGTCTTATCATCAGTCATCTTCATCACTTCCTCAAAAATCTCATTCAGGTTAATGAGACACCATCCCATGCATAAAGCCGTGCCAACAATCCTTATTAAGTCCATTCTTCTGCAAATGCTACTAGGTCCTGTGCCTAAGAATCTTATTCAATAATTTCCCTAGTACTAATGTAAGACTCACCACTTTACAAATATCTTTGTCAAGTCCCCAGCAATCTCCTCTCTTGTCTCCTTCAGTTTCCTGGAATAGATTCCATCAGGCCTTGGGGACTTATCTGCCCTTTTTTTAAGACAACCAATAACTTTTTCCTTCTTAATATCGATATGCCATAGACTATCAACAAACACTTCTATAAACGTACCACCATCCATGTCTTTCTCCTTGGTGAATACCAATGTGAAGTACTCATTAACCACCTCACTCCACTTTACAGAATCATAGAATCCCTATTGTGTGAAAACAGGCCATTCAGACCGTCGAGTTCACACTGAACCTCTAAAGGGCATTCCTCCCAGCATCCATCCCAGTAACCCTCCATTTCCATGACTAATCCACCTAGCCTGCACATCCCTGGACGCAATGGGCAATTTCGCATGGCTAAGCTGCGGGAGGAAACCAAGCACCCAGAGGAAAGCCACACAAACACCAGGAGAATGTGCAAACTCCACACAGTCACCCAAGGGTAGAATTGAATCCATGTCCTTGGTGCTGTGAAGCAGCAGAGCTAACCTCTGAGCCATTGTGTCCCACCACCCCCCACCCTCCATTGTTCAAGGTTCCTGAATATTGCCATCTTTACCCTTCATCCTCACAGAAACACTCTGGTCCTGCATTCCAGTCACCTGGCTTTTAGAAGACTTCCATATTTCACGTATGGGTGTACCTTCAAATAGCTGCCCCGTCTAATTTTCCCAGTTCCTGCCTAATACTGTTGTAATTAGCCTCTCCTCAATTTAGCACTTTCATCTGAGGATGACAGAAACTGAAAGTGATGGAGAAACTCAGCAAGTGTGGCGACATCTGTAGACGGAGAAGCAGTTAACATTTTAACATTAACTGCAGTTTCCACAGCATCTTTGTGCTTCAGATTTCTAGCATCCATAGTTGTTTTCAGTTTACAAGCTGAGACAGACCTGTTTTAAGGTATTATTTTTGGTTTCGCCATATACCAGGAATGCCCATGGGCCTCACAAAGGTGTTACTCCCTTGCCCTGGGTTCCCTACATTCTATTCCTTCCTATTGTTCCCACAGCAACCAATCCATCCACTGACCACCATTCAAATTGTCCAAGACTTTACTCTCCCAACTCCCGATCTGCACCATCGGCTTTGGGACATGTGTGCACTGTACAAACTAATTCCCTTTAAAACCAGAATATGGGAAAACCAACTATCTTCATTCCACAATATAAGCCAAAACGTGGATGAACTGTCAGATGTAGTATAATCCCTTCCGACCAATATCACACAAATACAGGACCTCTATTGCTGAGTTGCTTAAGTACATTTTTACTATTACTGGTCTTCCAGAACAAGGAGTTGACCTTGACTAAGTGTTGCAAACTGGCACATTCCTAGATCCAGGACTACATGCTGAGGGACACACTTGGGCCAGCTGCCACCAAGGCACAGTGGGAAAAGAGCAATGTTTGAGGTCTTCCTGCTGAAGGTAAATGGGGGTCCATTCAGTTATCGGATGCCTCAAATGTACATAAATATAGTTTTGTGTGGGTAAGACAGATCTTTGGTTTTTAGACAGAGCCAAATACCAATGTTTGTTTTCTTGATACACTACTGTACAGAATCAAACTGCATTTGTGACAATGTATAACTTTTTTAAATGAATAAAGTACATTTTTTTAAAAATTAAAAAGAAAAATTAAAATTATCACAGCCCCAAATGTCCTACATTATGGATAATTTATTGACTAAATGATTTTCCAGAACAGACCTGGAAAGGTGTGTGAAACTTTGAACTGATTTTAGAAAGTAGTTTTAGTCAGTCTCAGACAGAAACCTCTATCAGCATTAGTTACTAGCTGAAAATCAGGTAAGCATGAACTTCTTTGCATGCATTAATGTCATTTTTACCGCTATTTCTAATTCGTTATTCCCATTTGATAATTGTCCACTTTTTTGGTTCAAAATGCAAAAGTGTTAACTTCACAGATCTATAAGCCCGCATCAAAACAAACTTTATCCAAGAAACTTAAATGAACAAAAATGTGTCTTTGAAAACAAATGAAGTGGAGTTGATTTGTGTAGACAATGCTGATCAGGCAGTATTATCTGCCCCAAGAAGGTGATAATGGAAGTGTTTGCAGTGCTTGTGATAAGGACACTCTCATGATAGCGGAATATTAGCCGGGCTGACAGACTAAGCTGAAAAGAAAATTCTGATCACCTATTTCAGATATTTTACAGTTAAAGGCACCTATTTGATCGCACTGTGTTTCATCTCATTATCAACAAGGAATTTCTTTGTATTGAAATATTAACCGGTTGACATTCATGTTCTCTTGGCCACTGATCCCTGAATTTGGCCACTATTGTATGTCAGCTGTGCTTTAGTTCTTGACACACTTGTCTCTAAGTGAAAAACTGTCGGATTGACTCCCCTTTCAGGATGAAAGTGCAATAATTAAGGCTAATACTGCTGTGCAGTACTGAGGGAATGCTGTGCTTTTGGAGGAATTAAATTTCAGATGTTAAGTCTGAAGCCTGAGGTCTGCCTTTCACTTTGGGTGTGAAAATTGCCACGGCACTATAAAGAAGCGCAGGAAGTATATTCTTCAGTGGCAAAATAAAACAGATTCGGAGTTATTTTCTAGTCAACTTGTTGAGGTGTGATAATATACCTCAGAAGGAAATAGAGCTTGAATGCAGGTCTTCTGGCGCAGAGGCAGAGACACAACGAACTAAGGAGATGAAAAGGAGTAGAGCTGAAGACGGGGCTAGAAACGAACCCTCAGCTTTCCTGCTCCTCTGATGCTGCTTGGTCTGCTGTGTTCATCCAGCTCCACACCATTTTATCTCAGATTTTCCAGCATCGGCAGTTCCCACAATGCCTAAGCTAAAGAGATAGCCTGGGTTTAAAAAAGTCCAAGTCTTATTCATTGGGAAACTAAAGAATCCCGAAACTGAACTAGTATTGCTGGATATTGCAGCAAACATTAACTTGCTCAGTTTTCAGCAGCAGTGATACATTCAAATCACGGAAGCTACTGGTCAGCTCAAAACAACTTTTGTTCAGAGATGGGTATTAACTAAGTCATAACTTGCCTGACACCAGGTTATAGACCAACTGGTTTATTTGAAACGACAAGCTTTCAAAGTGCTGCTCCTTTGTCAGGTGAAGTCTACGGCCCGATGTCATGTGACTTCTAACTGTCAACCTACGTCCAACACTGGCAGCTCCACATCATGACCACCACAAGTATTAACCAGGCAAAGAAATAATGAGACAAAAGGAAGTCTGTTGGAACAAAATCCAAATTCTTCAGTCGTGTGCAGGTCACCAGGCTGCAAAACGGAGGCTTTAAATTTTATTTTCTATTACAATGAGTTCTTAATTCCTCTGTAGTGCATGAATTCTACTGAACTACTTACACTACTGCTCTGACATTGCGCTTGATGTTTCACACTCAAATCTGAATGCAATTTCAGAAAAATTACTATATTACTTTGGGCATAAACCAGTAGTTCAATTTTATCAACAAGCTTTCTTAAAATATTTAAATAAAATACAGCATGAAACACACACACACACACACACACACACAAGTTTTAAAAATGAGCGTTTATGCTTGCCGTTTTTCCTCCTCCAATCCCACATGGGACAGCTCTTGTTTGGGGGCATCTGACATGCAATAATACCTTCAAATATTTCATCCAAATTGCTGTTCCTCCCTGGAGGCTAGAACACTATTTCTCAATCTTTACCTGAATTCTACTATGGTCCCCTTGGTCATGTATGGTCATCATATGATGGTCAAAAATAAAACTGTTCATTGACTTGAAAGGAAATACTATTAACTTGAGTTCCTTTCACAGCCTCACAACAGCCCAAATCATTACATAAGAAATCAACTATTTTTTAAGTAATTTCGGCATTGTATGCAAATGAAACAACCAACTTACACACAATCAAAATCTCATAAAACAGTAAATAAATAATGACCATTTAATCTGTGTAGTATTATAGTTTGAGATTGTTGTTGACCAGTGCATGTTCTTTTGGTTATGTACCCCTTTAATATCCATGTGAACAGGTACCAAGAGGCTCAGTTTGGTATCTATAAAACAGAACATGTCTAATGGAATAGGATTCCAACATTACGGCAATTATGTCGATTTAGAAAACAGTATGCATATTAACATTCATAGTAAGACTTGAACCCAAGGCCTTCTCTAAGGCAATGGTATTATTAACACTGAGCTAATTGCAATAAAATACACTCTTATTAAGATGTGACAGAACCTCATAATAATTTTGTTCTTGCAACCTTCGACGGCTGTAATCTGTTTCTGCAACCTTTTGTACATTTTCATGTTAAACACAAATGTTTATCTAGCTCTTAAATAAACCTTCATCAACCCAAATTTACACCAAGATATGTGAATTATGAAATAAAAATTGCCATATAATGAAACACGAGAGTGATTACCAAAAGCAGATGAAGGATATAGACTTCTAAGATGGTAAGGAAGGCACAGAGATTTGAGATTTTGCCAGAAATGTGGACCTTGGAAGCTGTCGCGCAATGATGAAAATCGTGCAAGTTCAATAGGCCAGATTGGGCTCTCTCATTTTCTTTTCCTCTTCTGAAGTTCGAGTCTTTTACTTTACAATTCCCTTTCCAATAACAAAGTTCATTCCTTATTATTCTGCTCCACGGAAATCAATTTCCAATTGCTTCATTTCCTTTTTATGTTCAATCTGTTTTAACTATATCTGAATCATAACTAACTTTAATGACCTGACTTGGAGTATTGGCCTCTCTTGTATTTCCCCCAATCTTAAATGCTTTGTTAGTACATTAACTATCTCTGCATTCTTATTGTTCACAGTGAAATCTGCTTCTAATTCCTTTGCAAATTTTATTCCACTTTTAACTCATTTTCAAATTTTATTAGCTTAGCTTTAGGTAAACCTTGTACATCAAACAAGGATAGTTCCATCTCTTTAACACTGGTTTCAGTGCTGTTTCTTTTAATGCAAAAAAAAACTGGTATCTGTGGTTTTATCCTTTGCTGTTACTCCATTTCTCATTGCTAGGTATTCAAAATATCTCACATAGAGCCTCAAACTTTATTGCAACTCCAGTGGGAGTAGTGTGCTAGAAATCAAGTCCCATTACTCCACAAGCAATACCAAAAGTGTAAGCGACTTATCCAAACACCAAAGAATAATCTAAAACAAACACAGGTCAAAGCTGGTCCCAATTTCTTCATGACTTGACAGGTCCAAACAAACAGACTTTCAAAGACTGAATTGGCTACATTTTTAAAAGCAGAGAGTCTTAACAGATTATTAAAAAAAACACTTTAATGTTCGGCCAATTTGAGGGACATACTGCAAATCCACTTTGACCCTTGGATACTAACACACAAACATTTATATAAATTATAACATCTCATTTCAAGAGTTTTACCTCTTGTTTTCATCATAGTCAAGTTCCATTATTTCTGGCTGCCTTCTATTTAAATGAAAGTTTAAAAGATGTCATCTTGGAAGAGGATATTTTAGCATTTATGAGAAATAAATGAAAAGGTAAACTTGACTGGCATAATATCATTTAGAATATATCTGTTAATATTTTACATGCTGCAATGCAACTGGGATTGAAAGCCAAACAGTTTGTGAAAGACAATTCTCCCTGCAACACTCTCCAATTGTATCTTATTTAATGGCATGACATCAGAACAATAAGAATGCATTTAAAAGCATATTCATATTTATATCTTTGGAAAAAAAATCACAATCTATTTAAATCATCTTTATTTGCGTTGCTGCATTGCTCACAGTAATCCTCTCTAAGGCCTTTTCACAGGGCTGGGGCAACCAGAGGAGAGTAGTACATTTCCTGTTTCTGTTGTGAATTGACTGCAGTGATCCAGTTCCCAGCATGAGAAGGTAAAGCTAAAAGTAGTTCACACACACAATGTTGTCACCAGATACAATGCCGTTTTCTTCCTCTTTAGATTCTCACAGGGCACAGTTAAAAAAAAATGTATATCCAAGGCCTTGAGGTGAAATCTTAATCACTGAGCTCTCTAGGGATTCTTGAATCATGTCTACTTGTAGAAAGGAGGGAAAGGGAAAATTGCTTTACCACCGAAAATTGTAACCTGAATGTCCTTTCTTTTGAGAAACAGGCTTTGAAACAAGAAGATACATGGCACCATCTTCATCCCTTGATTTCCGCTCCATTTCTCTCGCCATAAACAAGTAAGGCTTCTCCCAGTGCACAAAATATGAGGCTGGAGAGAGAGACAGAGAAAGCAAATTACATCATTAGTTCAAACTCAAGTTATTTGGAGGCAATAAACTGAGATTAGGGATACATTGTTCTCACTGGGGCTAACGGAGTAAACTCATTGCTTTGGTGTCAGATGAATACATTATGAGCATACTGGCCCCTCAATTAGAAGATTGTGATCGCAATCCTCAGAGATGATAGGCCGACACTTCACAGCAGGATTGAATCAGTGCTTCAAGAGGGACTGGCTTTCAAAATTGCAAAGCTACGACATGGTCTTAAATAAAAACAGAAACTGCTGGAGAGCTCAGCAAGGCTGACACCATCTGTGGAGGGAACAACAAAATTAACATTTCAATTCTGGATATAACTCTTCTTCGGAACTTGCCTCCAGGTCACCCGACATTATCCTCCGGATTTGGCAGATGTGAAATATTCTAATAGCTGTGATCAAAGAAGAGGACCGATAGCTCTGGGTAACATTTATTACCAAACAATAACACTAAATAGCACAGAAATTAACTGGTCATTTGGGTTTATTTGCTGTTGGTGAGCTTTTGGGAGAGAATTGGCTGCAGTTTTTAGTGATCTGAAAGTAATGAATTAAGTAGAAGTTTCTTTGTGACTTCATGAGGTCATGAAAGGCACTACTGAAATGTAAGTCAAATTAACAATGATATAGTACAGAAGGTAGCTGCTTGGCCTACTGGGCAGTATGTGGTTCCTGCCCAGGCTGCACAGCCACCAAGAGCCCTGCGTTGCCTTTTTTGTTGGGATAGCCCACATGGGTAGAAATTAGGTTGACTGAGAGCTTCCTGCCAATAAGAAGCATAACTTTTCATGCGTGGCAATGTCACTTGGGAGGCGATAGGTGCTGCAGCCCGCCTGAGGCCAGTGATTGGTAAGGTACGTGGTGACAGGGGATTGATGGCAGTGGGGTACAACAGGAGAGGTTGGCAGCAAAGGCAGAGGGATGGATCCCTGCCCCTATGGCAAGTCCCTCAATTAGACTCACAGTGCCTTAGAATGAGGGACGCCTTACTCCATGGAACCTGTGAGTAACCCTGACAAGAGTTTAAATTTTGAGGCTCTCACGTGGTGAGGTGCTCCGCTATTTCTGGGTTAATGCCAACTATTGTGGCATAAGACCCTTAAGTGAACTTTATCAGAGCAGTCATGGGGCCTGCACCCACCACCAGCAGCAAAATCAGTATGTTAGAGGGAATTAAAATCCACCCATTTCAATTCAACACTCGCTTTTTTCTCTGTTGTAAATCTTCCCTTTGCAGTGGCCACCATATTCATGTTTTTCATATGATTTCAAAGAATTTCAGGACTCCGCTTGAAAAATTGTTTACAGTTGAGATCTGCATCTTCCTATCTAACAGTGAGCAATTTCTCTGGCTCTCTCAGAAGCTTTTCTGCTGGCTATTCTCGCTTTCATTGCTCCATTCTTGTCACTGTGGCTAGCATTACAAAATCTTACCATTTATTTCACTGATGCTTTTGGAACACTACAGTTTTTTCCTGACTCATACTTCTCAATCTTGATTCTCTGTTTCTTCCGTTCCCAAGTGAATTACCAACTGCTTCCCTGAGCTGTCTTGCCTTCCCTATTCTATTAGTTTTTGCACCAAGGAATTTCTCATTTCAACACCAAGGCCCCGCCCCTTTCAAGGGGTGAAAAAGATCATCCCGTGTAGAACAGGATTCACTATTGTTAGTTCTGTACTTCTAGCCAAGACAAATTTATATCTGTAAATACTCCTTGAAAGGAAATATTTGTTATTCTACATCGCTTCCGGTCTGACTCATTCAGTAATCTAAGGTGAAGCCACATTCTGTAAACTTAGATTTTTATTATCCTGCTGTCAAGACTTAGCAAGTGTGATGTGTGTAAACCTGCTGACGATGTGAACTTAGTTAGGGATGTAACTCACATCCCATAAATAAAAACAAAACTCTGATTAAAAAAGAACAATCCAGACCGTCCTCCTTGTTATTCTGAATGCAAGCTACTGATGAAATAGAAGCTAAGACTTTGTGGATACAGTTTATTATCTATTCAGTCTTACAGCTCCTTCTTCACATCACTTCCACATTCCCCCTTTATTCCTTTCATTATTTTTTCCAATCAACATTTTTAGAAATACTACTAAACACCTTTTGCAGGTGGACTTGAACTTGGGTCTCCTGACTCTGTTCTCCTATATAGGTGTCTAATCAATGAACCTCAACCACTAGTTTCTCTATTGTCTATTTTAACATCCCTTGCCATACCATCAACCTCTACATTCAACATTTTGCCACCCCCAATGCGACCTCATGTTTAGCCTTTCGGCATTTGCAAAGGGATTACTGATTAATGACTCAATGATATTCTTGTACTGTTTTCCCTTGCCCCCAGTTCTTGCTCCCCTCTCCCCTGTACCCTCCCATCTGCTGCACTGTCACCTCGTCCTATCCTCTATCCAGGGCCCCAACCCCATGCTTTCCAGGTGAAAAACAATTGACTTCTTCCAACCCGCTGTATTTACAGCTTGTAAAGATAGATTGGCTGATTGCTCTGCTGCATATCCCCATTCAGCCTGTCAGCAACAGCGACCCCGATCTCTGCTCATTTGCCATTCTAAGTCTTCAACCTAGCCCCACTCTGTCATTGCCTTCTAACCATTTCTGTATGTAGCTTCAATCCAAATTTGAGCAGCAGAACATCATTTTTTAAATTGGCATTTTATAGCCATACAGTCATACAGCACAGAAACAGGCCAACTCCTCCACGCCAATCAGGTTTCCTTCCTAAACTAAACCAGTCCTACTTGCCTGTATTCAGCCAAAATCCCTTTAAATCTTTCCTCTTCATGTACCTGCCCAAATGTCGTTTAAATATTGTAACTCCACCAGTCTCAAACGCTTCCGCTGGCTGTTCATTCCATATACTCACCACCCTCTGTGAGAAAAGTTGGCGCTCAGGACCTTTTAAAATCTTTCCCCTCACCTTAAATCTGTGCCTTCTAGTTTTGAGCTCCCCTATCCTGGTGAAAAGACCTTTGCTATTCACCTTATTTATGTCCCTGATGATTTTATAAACCACCATAAAGTCACCCCTCAACCTCTTATGCTCCAGGGAAAAATTATCCCAACCTACCCAGCCTCTCCTTATAAGTCAAACCCTCCATTCTCATCCCCCTGCTTGCAAATTTTTTCTGCACCCTTTCCAATTTAATAACATCCATCCTTTGGCAGGGCATTCAGAACTGTGTACAGTATTCTAAAAGTGGTCTTACCAATGTCCTGTACAGCTGCGACACAACATCCCAACCTCTATACTCAATGCCAATAAAGTCAAGCATGCCTTCTTCACCACCCTGTAACATTACTTTCAAGGAACTATGTAGCCGCACCCCTAGTTCTGTCTGTTCAACAAATCTGCGCGGGGCTCTACCATTAACTTTGTAAGCCCTTCCTTTGTTTTCCTTTATCAAAATGTAAGACCTCGCATTTGTCTAAATTAAACTTCATCTGCCACTCCTTGGTCATTGGCCCAGCTGATCAAGATCCTGTCGTACCCCTTAGAGAAGCTTCTTCACTGTCCACTACACCACCAATTTTGGGGTCATCCACAAATTTACTAACCATGCTTCCTATATTTTCATCTGAATCATTGATATAGGTGACAAACAACAGTGGACCCAGCACCGCTCAACCACCACTTCAATTCTTGATTACAATGGAACTTTGCTAATGGTGTACCAGAGCTGGGAACAGGTTTGGTCCAGATTAGTGCTTAGGGTGGAGATGGTGACTAAGGTTTTGTTGGGCTACCAGGGAGGGGGTCTTGTTGACTGGTCAAGGAACCAGCAGGGATCCCACCTTTGTTCCATGGGGGCAGCTTGATGGGATTTTAAGATGCCTTCCCCACAACAGAAGTCCTATCCATCGACAGGTGCCAGTCGTTGCTAGTGCATCAGCCAGAGCAGTGACAGGTAATGCATCCATCTGAGCCCTGGGTTCATTACAGGAGCCCAAATCAAAACTAAGTGAAGGTGGGATGGGGGTCATAGGGTGGGAGCCATGGTAGAGGGAATAGAATATCCTGTATTGTCACATGTATTCAATACAAAATACAGTGGCAAGTGTGTGTCGTTGCCGTACATAGGTGCCATTCACATTAACTTTGAATAAAATAAAGAAAGCTTACTTAAAGAGAGCCTAACTGTTTCTTCTCCACTGTTACATAATGCCACCATCTGAGTCCCACTCAGTGCTTCCCAGCCCATGCCATGCTACCACCAGGGGCACCACACCATGCAGTCCTCTGCAGATGTTGTCATTGCTCCAGAGCCCATCAAAGCCATGTCCTGCTGAACAGCTCTAACAGTTAAAGTTCCAGAAAAAAGAAGGGAAAGAAGGAAAAAGAAAATAAATGTAGACAAAGAGAACCAGCCTGGAAACAGGAGCCTGTGATAATGGGAACTGCAGATGCTGGAGAATCCAAGATAATGAAATGTGAGGCTGGATGAACACAGCAGGCCCAGCAGCATCTCAGGAGCACAAAAGCTGACGTTTCGCGCCTAGGCCCTTCATCAGATGAAGGGTCTAGGCCCGAAAAGTCAGCTTTTGTGCTCCTGAGATGCTGCTGGGCCTCCTGTGTTCATCCAGCCTCACATTTTATTATCTTGGACACAGGAGCCTGTATGCTGTCTACTCTGGCGCTGCCTGCTGGAGCGGAGGTGAGTTGCAGACAAAGGCAAAGGGGTAGATTAAAACTGCTACCCCTCAGACCACTGCTGGGTCTATCAGCTGGGCATACAGTGCCCAGACGCTAGCAACTATATGGCCTACTAAGGGAACAGGAAAGCTGTGCAGCCTCCACCTTGTCCCTGAGTTACCACTCAGTTGTAATGGGTTACACAATCATCAATATCAATCAAGTCATTAGTGAACTAAGCAACTTCCTGGGTCAGCCCCTTCCCTCCCATCTGACTTTGTTCCACTGATATTCCTGGACCATTAGATGGAACCTTCATTACTTTGCCACATTGTCCATCCTTTGCTCTTCCTCTGTTTTACTGGTCTAGTGACTTGACTGAGAGCCAGGAGGAACTCACTGTCTATGAGATCCTCGATTGGCCCAGTTCAAAAGCTCAATCAGGGAGCCCTGGCTGACAGATATAAACAGGAGATTCAGAAGGTCTCCTCAGTCTAGCGACTGGCCCGGAGCTGGCTGGTCAGAACGCATGTACTGTGCATATGTAAATAAAGGATAACTTGGGGACAAGATACTGGCCTCTATGCAGTAATTTCAACTGTAGCACCCAATAATATCTCCTCTGGACTTTCATTATCATCTTTTTTAGTCTGCTATTTAATCATTTTCTCCCTTTCCACAATCTTTTTTTAACTTCTCCTGTACCTTTTCACCTGCCGTTGTATTAGCCTAAAATATTGTCTACCTTTTCATGGAAAACGAAAGAAGTACTATACCCAGGTCTGGAAGACATACTCCCCGGCACACTTAAGGGAAAAAGGGGAGGAGATAACAGGGGTAGATATCTCAAGAATGGGTATGGAGCTGTTCACCATTTCACTTTTAACAAGAATTGAAATTCTTCGTTAATGGGTTAAGAAGTTTTTAAATGTTAAATTCCATAATAGTTCTAACAGTTCAGTTCCCTATTAATTAGCTTACTTCCACAACAATATGAATAAGCTGCATTCATAGGAGAGAAGTGGTGCCAAAGAACTGGTAGGCAGCCCCTGCTGGTCATTTTTACTTAAAGGGAGATGAAGCAAATTCTGGAAACAGTGGACTGCCAGCTTAACACTAGTGACAGGAAGGATACGTGAATCTACACTCTCAGAAGTGACAGAAAAGCATGAAATGACTGATGCAGAATAACAAATTCGGATTCTGAAAGGCTAGGTCACGTTCAACTAATGCGATCAAATTCTTTGGAGAGGCAATGGAAAGTATAGACAAAGGAAATTAAATGGATGTCAAAGACTGGTTTTTCAAATTATTTTTTAAGGAACAACACATGCTCATGACAAAGTATAGGGCATGTAGAGTTAGAGGAAATGTAAGTGACAGAGTATCACATCAGCTGGAAAGTTCAGGGGAGATGGTAGTCATCTAGATTGGAGGACTATAAAACAGTGTTTCTCGAGGATTTGTACCAGCAATACTGTTATTCATAACTGACATTGGGATAGTGGATATGGGAGATTACAGATAAAATTGCAACAAATCACAAGATTATGCATAAATTGCACTCTCTAATGCGACACTTTTCACTGTATTTCGTGACAAGATCCACATGACGATAAATAAACCAAATTAAATCAAAGATAAACTATGTGCTCTGGGCAGTGGCAAATGAACTTTAACCTAGATAATGTGAGATGTTGGATTTGGTAGGAAACATCTTCTGTACTACAGGAAAAATTCAGAAATGAAGTGGCATAGACTAGCAAAGGGACCTAGGGATACAAGTGAACAAGTCCATGAAACCATTTTACAGGTCAGGAAGCAAATGACAATGCAAACAAAGCACTGGGATTTATTTCTAAGGAGGAGAAAATTCAGACATGGTGAAGTTATGAGGTTGTTGTCTTGCGTGCTGAGCTGGCTTGTTCTCGTTCAGACGTTTTGTCACCATGCTAGGTAACATCATCATTGAGGCCTCCGATGAAGCGATGTTGTTCCACTCTGCTTGGAATTAATACTGTCCCGTCCGTTATGGTGAGTAGTGTCATTTCTAGTTTTGTTCCGTCCGGGTTTGTATATGGGGTCCAATTTTGTATGTTTGTTGATTGCATTATTGGTTCAGAGCCATGCCTCTAGGAATTCCCATTTGTGTTATGTTTGGCTTGTAGCCCAAACCAAACATAGACATGCATGGGAATTCCTGGAGGCATAGTTCTCAATCCATAATGCAATCAACAAACATATAAAATTGGACCCAATGCACAAACCTGTACGGAACAAAACCAGAAATGACAGTAGTCACCATAACGGGCCAGACAGTATAAATTCCAAGCGGAGTAGAATAACATCATTTCATTGGAGGCTCCACTGCTGATATTACCTGGCATGGTGACGAAATGTCTGAATGAGAACAAGCCAGCTCAGTCAGCAAGCCAACAACCTCACCCACAACGTGAGATATTATCTTTGCTATAACCTTAAAGTAGTGTTGTTACATTAAATGTGTATAGGGCCAGTCCACACTTGCAAGTAAAAGCTAAATACTCTGGATGCTGAAAATCTGGTACTTCGAAACTTTACAGCCTCTGGAACTCAATATTGAGTTGAGTTTCACAACTGCAGAGTATAATCTCTTTACTATATTTTCTTACATCGCCACTCTACCTCACTGTGTCTTGTTTATATCTTCTTAGCTTTGACCCATTTTCTCCTTTTTACGACTAACATTATGCACATTTTAAACATCCTTTACCACAATTATCACTGTCTTTGTCTTTTGCTCCGGGCACATTCATCAGTTCCACCTGCTCCCTCTCTGCCTACAGCATAAAAAAAACATTTTCAACCTTCTTCAGTTCTAAGAAGGGTCATACTGAGCTTGAAAAGTTAACTCTGGTTTTCTCTCTCCATAGACTCTGCCAGACATGCTGAGTTTCTCCACTTTCTGATTTTACTCTGCACTTAGGAGTACTGTGCACAGTTCATGCCATATTAAGAAAACTAAATATAGGGAAAAGTGTAAAGAAGATTTATGTCTTAAGTAAGAAAACTGAGAGATTATTCTATTGGAAAGACTAAACAGGCTGGGGGACCTTTGTTAAAATGGCTGAGAAGATCTACAGGAGACTTGACAGAGATCTTTCCATTTAGGAAGAGGTGGGCCAGGCTGACGTGGAAACAATATTCCCAATTATGGAAAAAATCCAAAACCCGCAATTGTGAATACCAGATAATGATGAACAAATGGAAAAATATTAAGCGGTTTCTTTACTCAAATAACATTTAAAATGGAGAACTTGCTACCACAGGGCTTGGCTGAAGTACTTTACCTAGATGCTTTCAAAAGAAAAATTGACATGTACATGAAATAAAAAAAAGGAACACTACCAATTCTCTAAGCGTGTCTTCGAATGCGGTACCTTTTTAAAACTTTTCTTCCCAAGAAGGCACCCTTTGTAAACAGTGTGTTCCAGCTCAAGCAGGAGGAAAACTGACAGTTCAGTCAGAGAAAGACTGATGAGAGGGATAGATTTCTGCCAAAATTCTGCAACTCCCTTCCCTCAAGCACTGTACCTACACCACAAGGACTGTAGCAGTTCAAGAAGGCAGCCTACCGCCACCTTCAGGACATTCAGAGACAGGCCTCATCTGTGGTCTATCTAGTGCTGCCCCATTAATAAATAAATAAAATTGATGAGCTAACAGTCCTACAATTGTTTTGACACACTCCAGGAGGAGACCTACCTCATTCAAGCTCTGTGACATTGGCAGCGCCACCAGAAGAACCCCGCCCATGGCCGACGGAACCCCGCCCACGGCCGACGGAACCCCGCCCACGGCCGACGACATCATCGCTCCGCCCACAACCTCCACAGCCTGTAACCCCAGAGGAGACAGCCACCCTGAGCCCTGCCGAATCTTCACCATCCCCCCAGACCTCCCACTGACTGAGGACGAACGGTCAGTCCTGAGCAAGGGGCTCACCTTTGTCCCCCTACAACCACACATCAACGAATACCAGTCACGGTCGGACATAGAGCAGTTTTTCCGCCGTCTTCGCCTGCATGCCTACTTCTTCAACCGGGAACCCAACCCTCCTTCCACTGACCCCTTCACCCGCTTCCAACACAAGTCCTCCTCCTGGACACCACCCCCAGGCCTCCTACCCTCCCTCGACCTCTTCATCTCCAACTGCCGTCGAGACATTAACCGCCTCAACCTCTCCACCCCTCTCACCCACTCCAACCTCTCCCCCGCAGAACGGGCAGCCCTCCGCTCCAACCCCAACCTCACCATCAAACCCGCAGACAAGGGTGGCGCAGTGGTAGTATGGCGTACTGACCTCTACATCGCCGAGGCCAGACGCCAACTCTCCGACACCACCTCCTACCGCCTCCTCGATCATGACCCCACACCCGAGCACCAAACCATCATCTCCAACACCATTCATGACCTCATCACCTCAGGGGACCTCCCACCCACAGCCTCCAACCTCATTGTTCCCCAACCCCGCACGGCCCGTTTCTATCTCCTTCCCAAAATCCACAAACCTGCCTGCCCTGGTCGACCCATCGTCTCAGCCTGCTCCTGCCCCACCGAACTCATCTCCACCTATCTGGACTCCATTTTCTCCCCTTTGGTCCAGGAACTCCCCACCTATGTCCGTGACACCACCCACGCCCTCCACCTCCTCCAGGACTTCCAATTCCCTGGCCCCCAACACCTCATATTCACCATGGACGTCCAGTCCCTGTACACCTGCATTCCGCATGGAGATGGCCTCAAGGCCCTCCGCTTCTTCCTGTCCCGCAGGCCCGACCAGGCCCCCTCCACCGACACTCTCATCCGCCTAGCGGAACTCGTCCTCACACTCAACAACTTCTCTTTTGACTCCTCCCACTTCCTACAGACTAAGGGGGTGGCCATGGGCACCCGCATGGGCCCCAGCTATGCCTGCCTCTTTGTAGGTTACGTGGAACAGTCCATCTTCCGCACCTACACAGGCCCCAAACCCCACCTCTTCCTCCGGTACATTGATGACTGTATCGGCGCCGCCTCTTGCTCCCCAGAGGAGCTCGAACAGTTCATCCACTTCACCAACACCTTCCACCCCAACCTTCAGTTCACCTGGGCCATCTCCAGCACATCCCTCACCTTCCTGGACCTCTCAGTCTCCATCTCAGGCAATCAGCTTGTAACTGATGTCCATTACAAGCCCACCGACTCCCACAGCTACCTAGAATACACCTCCTCCCACCCACCCTCCTGCAAAAATTCCATCCCCTATTCCCAATTCCTCCGCCTCCGCCGCATCTGCTCCCACGATAAGACATTCCACTCCCGCACATCCCAGATGTCCAAGTTCTTTAAGGACCGCAACTTCCCCCCCACGGTGATTGAGAACGCCCTTGACCGCGTCTCCCGCATTTCCCGCGACACATCCCTCACACCCCGCCCCCGCCACAACCGCCCCAAGAGGATCCCCCTCGTTCTCACACACCACCCTACCAACCTCCGGATACAACGCATTATCCTCCGACACTTCCGCCATTTACAATCCGACCCCACCACCCAAGACATTTTTCCATCCCCACCCCTGTCTGCTTTCCGGAGAGACCACTCTCTCCGTGACTCCCTTGTTCGCTCCACACTGCCCTCCAACCCCACCACACCCGGCACCTTCCCCTGCAACCGCAGGAAATGCTACACTTGTCCCCACACCTCCTCCCTCACCCCCATCCCAGGCCCCAAGATGACATTCCACATTAAGCAGAGGTTCACCTGCACATCTGCCAATGTGGTATACTGCATCCACTGTACCCGGTGCGGCTTTCTCTACATTGGGGAAACCAAGCGGAGGCTTGGGGACCGCTTTGCAGAACACCTCCGCTCAGTTCGCAACAAACAACTGCACCTCCCAGTCGCAAACCATTTCCACTCCCCCTCCCATTCTCTTGATGACATGTCCATCATGGGCCTCCTGCACTGCCACAATGATGCCACCCGAAGGTTGCAGGAACAGCAACTCATATTCCGCCTGGGAACCCTGCAGCCATATGGTATCAATGTGGACTTCACCAGTTTCAAAATCTCCCCTTCCCCCACTGCATCCCTCAACCAGCCCAGCTCTTCCCCCCCACCCACTGCATCCCAAAACCAGTCCAACCTGTCTCTGCCTCCCTAACCGGTTCTTCCTCTCACCCATCCCTTCCTCCCACCCCAAGCCGCACCCCCAGCTACCTACTAACCTCATCCCACCTCCTTGACCTGTCCGTCTTCCCTGGACTGACCTATCCCCTCCCTACCTCCCCACCTACACCCTCTCCACCTATCTTCTTTACTCTCCATCTTCGGTCCGCCTCCCCCTCTCTCCCTATTTATTCCAGTTCCCTCCCCCCATCCCCCTCTCTGATGAAGGGTCTAGGCCCGAAACGTCAGCTTTTGTGCTCCTGAGATGCTGCTTGGCCTGCTGTGTTCATCCAGCCTCACATTTTATTACCACCAGAAGAAGTGGCTACTGCCAGTACTACAACTTAGGCCAAGGTAGTGTTAGAGATGGATGCGGACCTCCAAGCAAGTCTCAGATCTCACCGAGTCCCAGGTGGCAGGCCTTGGTGAGGGAAAGGGGATGAGGCATGTTGGGCCAGGTGCTGGGAGGTTAGGGGGTTGGTTGTGGTATTTAGTTGTGTTTTATTGCTTCTAAAAACAGTATACACTACTGAAAAACCCCAACTTGCTGGAATATGTTATCATGCAGCCTGTGCAATCAACCAATGCAGGAAGTCAGCAAATGTCAGGGTACTGAGGAAGGGTCACTCGACCTGAACCATTAACTCTGATTTTCTCTCCACAGATGCTGCCAGACCTGCTGAGCTTTTCCAGCAATTTCTGCTTCTGTTTCTGATTTACAGCATCCACAGATTTTTTTTTGTTTTTTTTTATTAAGTCAGGGAGCACCATCATCTTGTGAAGAGTGACAGTAATGCTGAATTCTCTCCCATAAGAAATAGTGCCTGGAAGCCCGATTAATAATTCAAGATCCAAGACAGATAGATCCTTGTGAAGCGATACCGAGCCAAGACAGATGGATGAAGTTAGGTTACAAATCAGCCAGACTCTCGGTGAATAGCAGAGCAGGTGTGAAAGGCTGGATGGTGCTCTCTTGTTCATAGGCACGACACACAATGCTGCTGCTTTCAGATCATTCAATTGTTTTGTCCGCTCCTGCTCACCATAACACATCTGAAACAGTCAACTTTTCGGCTTCTGCAGAGTTGTTATTCTTACGCCTAATTAGAATTGCAAGTCGGAGATGACATAATACACGTAAATAGATAGCAATCTCAGCAACATTTCTGACATATCACTGTTTATGACCTGGTCTGGTGAAGTGGGACAAATTTAAGTGGAATGGCATCAGGCCAGAAGTCTTATCTCAATAAGTTATCATGCCAAGTCCTGTACTGCAAATATAATCAAATGTTCAGTGACTGGACAACATTCCAAATTACAGGCCAGGTTTTCTGAGGAGTGGCAATTTGCTGAGACTGCCTCCCTGTTCCTTTTTGACAAAAGGAGAGAAGTCCACATTCCTGAGTGGAGATTCCAGTCAGACTCTCTAACGGGATACAGATCCATACTTCCATTCTGACTGTTCTTTCAGAGCACAGAACTATCAGAAGATGGCAAGTCATACCCTCAGTCAGCTGCTGTATTCTGAAACACAATGGTCCAGAATCACAAGCAGCCTCTCTGACAGTTGCTGTCAAATGAGAAGTACATGGTATGAGGTTAGGACACTAGGAGGGTAGGGTGCCAGGTTAAGTAAAAGGGCATGTTGGGTTCTGACAGGTGAAGGAGAAGATGTGCAGAGCGAGGAGAGGGTGGTGTGGTTTAGCCCTGTGGGATGAATGAAGGTTGGGTCCTCGGAGCTGAAAGAGGTGAAGGAGGTGTGTTCCAGGAAGTCAGGGTAAGGGGGTGTAAGTAATCTGAGTTAGGTGCAGTTGGGGTGTCTGTGAGTTAATGTGAGTCATTGATCAGGATTTAAACTGTGTATTTCTGCTATAACGCGTTTTGTTAACGCGAATTGGCCGTACCGTGACTGATAAATAGTAGACAATGTTTGGATAGCGCAAACTTTCTACTGTACAGTATAACAATTTCCCTATAATATGATTTTTTACTGTGTGAGGTCATGCAAGAACGCAACTATCACGTTATGGTAGAAATAACTGTACTTTTCCTAGGTAACCACTAATTTCTTGGGAATCATCTAAATTCTTTGATATAAATGGATACTTTTGAGATATTTGGGTGTAGGGAAATTGCACAGTGTAACTTCAATTTCCTATTCAATTCCATCAGCATTTGCAGTGATGGGAACTCTGCAGAAATTCTTAACTATGCTAGAAAGACGACAGTTTGGCCATCGGAAAATCCGGGACATTCCGTTTATTTTGAATTTAAGGTATCTACGTTTTAGAAAGTTGGGTTATGGGATACATTCATTTGATAGCATCTTTTTAGGTTGTGAGATACACCCATTACTATCATAGCCAGTATTTGTTGCCCATTCTTGCTGTTGAATGAATTGGCTCTCTAGGCCATTTCAGAGTGCAGTTAGGAGTCAATCACATTGTTGTGAATGTGGAGAGACATGTAGACATGACTTGGTAAGAATGGCAGATCTCCTTAAGGGCATTAATGAAGCAGATGAGTTTTTAAAATAACAGTTGACAACGGTTATATGGTTATCCTTAGACTGGTTTTTAAATTCCAGATTTTACTGAATTTAAATTTTACCAGCTACCGTGGCGGAATTTAAATCACAACATTAGTCTCAGGATTACCAGGCCAATGACAATGTCACTGCACTATCAGTTCCTGTCGATTTTAAGGCACTAATGCAATGATAATATCAGAGATTTCACTGGCAGCAGAATCAAACAGCTCGTATTGCACTGATCTCTAAGTATCACATGGTAAGCTGCAGTATTGCATACAGGATGAACAAACTGATTTATCTGACCAGTAAATGTTGTGCAACTGCATCCTGCATGTAATAAACAACAGTTTTACTATGTTGCAAATAACGTGACGCTTTTTCTTTAGAAGTTAAATTGCAGAAATTCTGTTTGTGTTGACTGGTCTATTTTGTCAGCAATACCAGTTCTGAAATCCACTTCAGGAAGAATGAATACACCAAATCACTATACGATTATTTACCATCATTTGTCTGCTGCTTAGCCCAGCTAAATTTTTCTGAAGAAGGGTCCCGGCTGAAACGTCACTTTTCCTGCTCCTCTGATGCTGCTTGGCCAGCTGTGTTCCTCCAGCTCCACACTGCCTTATCTCTGACTCCAGCATTTGCAGTCCTCACCAACTCTAAGTCTCACTTATTTTTGTTTTCCCCTGGCATTAGCAGATTACTCGTGTCTAACAATCTTGTCTGGGTCTAGTAATCAGTTATTTTCAAATTGTTAGTAAAGCAACACAAAATGGAACTGTGCAACTTGCTACAGGGAATGAGGAAACTTGCTCCTTATGTTTTGAATTTTTCTAATGTGAGAGAATAGCAAACTCTTCATTAGGGGAGATTTATCATAAAGTTAAAGGATAAGATGGTGATTGCATTTGCTCTATATGGATTGATCACCTGCTTTCCAGCCTTTGATCTTTCATTTTGTGAGAAAATGGGATTTGTGTTAAACACTTTGAATAACACTTTGTTTAGAAAAAGCTTTTGCAATATTAGATGTATAGCTCAAAGATAATAAAAGCATAAAAGAAATTGAAAATGCTGGTGTGGCCCATGTATTAGAATCATTGGCTGGAATATCCTGTCTTATTGGCGAATTTGCTAATAGATAATCCCACCAACTTCCAAAGGGAAACTGCTACTTACTGCATGGCACGTTCCCTCCAAAACTTCAATCTCAGCAGACAAAAGTCACCTTTCATTGGCCTAACAACATGAGGAGGGAGGATGATAGAGTTCTGTGTGGCATTGCCTGCTAGAAGACAATATATTTTCAACAAATGGCAGGAGGAGCAGATACATTAGGAGCTGGAATCTGCTCAGGTTTTTCATTGTCTCTTTGGAAGTGTTGCATGCTAGCTGATCCTACTGCCTTCAATTTTGACTGCTCTTTTGTCCAGGTGTAAAATGACATTGGTCGGAAGCTTTTACACAAATACAGTCCTGACTGTAATTTAGCTGTGACTCAAGGAAGAACATAACCATGGTTTCCCTATCAAGCAAACAGGAAAAGGATCTATGATCAGCAGAGACCAAATAAGGTAAGCTCCTTTATGTTCCTTGTGGATCTAGGTGGAGTCAGTTGACTCCTGATGACCTCATGAAGTGCAGACCTGCTCAAATCAGGCTTCCTCCACTTCAGTCCCTTGAGATCTTGTCTTGTAGAATCCCTACAGTGTGGAAGCAGGCCAGTTGGCCCATCAAGCCCATGCCAACCATCCAAACAACATGCCATCAGACTCATCCCCCTACGCTATCAGTGAAACCCTGCATTTCCCATCGCTAATCCACCTAGCTAGTACATCCCTGCTCACTAAGGCAATTTAGCATGGCCAATTCAACTAACCTGCAAATCTTTGGACTGTGGGAGAACACTGGAGCACCTGGGACAAACCCATGTAGACATGGGGAGAATGTGCAATCTGCACACAGACAGTCGCCCGAGGGCGGAATCAAACCCAGGTCCCTGGCGCTGTGAGGCTGCAGCGCTAACCACTGCGCTGCCCTGTGGTGGCAAGCTGGCCAACTCCTCCCACTTGAACCTGAGTGTCTCTTGTCAATCAGTTCCACATCCTGTCCATAACCGGGTGGCATACAGATCAGATCTGGTTGTTAAAATTACCTTGAAATCAGCCTGCTGAGTGCAGTGCTCAGCTTTATTAAGTTAACAGCCTGAATTCTGCTCCAGATTAATATTGCAGATTGTGCAGCCAGGTCATGGAATTAATAATGAAAGCAGTATTTTGCTGATGTAACAAATTTACAGAATGACCATGAGGCCTGTTATCGTTATTTAAGCCAGTAGAATCTCCAATCCAGAAGTCCAGAATGTGGACTCAAGAAATTTAGTGCCAAACAGGTTTACCATGGGAACCAAAGGACAGGGAAAATGTCTTCGATGGGAAATAAAACTACAGAAGCTGCACCGCAAATACCAAAAACACAAATCACAGATCCTATCCCAGGACAACTCTCAAAATGATGCAGCTGAGAGAAACAGTCACAATGGAAGAGATTGTCTGATAAAATCTTCATGTGAATGAGGCTGGTCCTGAGTGCAGTGCCAGGATGTTTGACAAGTGCCTTTGTTTCAGTGCTGTACTCGAAATCAACGCCACAAACAATCAGATGTAAAATGCTGAAAGAAAGCTGCTGAACAGCTAATCTCTACATGATTCACAGAAGATCAGAAGAATTTTTGGGATGACGTTGAGCTTACGATTGTGGGGAACAGGAAGATTCATGGCTGCTGGACAAAAAAACAGAAGAGTTGACCACAGTGGAACTTCTGAGTCATGTTAATTTTCAGAAAAAAAATATTGCAACATGTTCCCTGTACCCATTGGATCCAAGGGCCTGTGAAACAAGCGATTCCTGCCGATATTACGAAATGGAATTGTTTCTTAAAATATCTTTCAGTTTTTATTACTTCTACCAGGAATGTGAGAAGTTTAAGTGGAGAAGAACCTTCAGAGCTCGAAGACAGTTAAATTTGTAGAAAATCAGTTTTTGTTTTGAACATCATCTTACATTCCCCTGATATTTGTTATATTTAACAACAATTACAAGAACTCTGGGAAGTTCACGTCCTCAGGATTTATGTTAAGTTGTACAAAAGGGAATAACGAGTTATACCTGTGCGTTATTTCATTTTGTTTCACTTTAGTATCTACTTTGGAATGTGAACAAGAGAATTCTTGACTTCACTGATCCAGTTCAATGTTGCCATTCTGAGAGACTTGCGAGGGTTTGAGTGAATACAGTTGGACCATTGAGATACCATTAAGACAAAATGGATCCACATCCAGCAGGGATTAAACTCTGTCAAGGTGACAATAAGGACTGCTAATGCTGGAAACCACAGCCTATAGGTCGAAAATATTTCGGGCCGCAACCCTTTGTCGGGACTGAAGACAGGCTTCGGTCTGAAACACTGACTTAGCTACTCCTCGGATGCTGTCTGACCTGCTGTGCTATTCCAGCTTCACACCATTAAACTCGGTCTCTCTTTCTGGTACAATCTGTCACTAACATCAAGGGGAAAATTGAATACGTACTCAGGTTTGGAATTCCACGATTGAAGCTCCACGTCTAACAAGAAGCAAAAACTCTTAAGCATTTTAAAATGTCTCAATAGTACCATTGCTGCAGCTCCCAAGACAGAACTGGCACTGACCATGTTTTGCTAACACACCCACAGTAATAGTACACACTAGTCCAAACCATCAATATTGAGCACAACTGTATGTTCAAAAGCTGGGTTGACTCAATATGACTCAGCTCTTGGGTCAGAAATTAAGATTTCATGCTCTTTCCTGGGACTCTCAGTGTCAGTGAACTTTGTTTCAGTTGCCTTTTCTATCAGAATCTGAAACACAAGGACTGAGCCTGAAAAGTTCATTCTATGTATATCATCAAGCAACACGTGATGACTTTCATGAAATTTACACTTTTGCTTAATTCATACACATAGCAACACAAATTAGGAGCAGAAGTAGGCCACTCAGCCCTTCCAGTCTGCTCCAGTATTCAACAAGATCATGGCTGATCTGCTTATGTTTTGAATTTCACATTCCCATCTACCCCAATAACTTTTGATTCCCTTGCCTAAGAACAATCTACCTACCTCTGCCTTTAAAATATTTAATAACTCCATCTCTATCATGTTCTGAGGCAGAGTTTAGAAGTTGTACAATCCTCCAGCAGAGAAAAAAAATTCTCATCTCTGTTCTAAGGGGGCAACCTCTAACCATCTATAACCTTCGTACTGATTGATTCTCACATCTTTCAAGCTATCATTTTCTGTCTTACTTCCTTTTACCCTTTTTGAATACAGGAAATAAATTTCTACTTTTTGTCCAACTGAACTCTTCCAAAATCCAGGGAAATCTTGGGAAATCAGCACCAAACCATCTACCAGCCTGTTAGCCACATCTTTTAAGACCCTGGGCTGAAGTGTAACAGGAAGCAGTGACTTGTCAGCCCATAGCTCTACTTGATTGCAGTGCACCGCTTCCCAAATGGTTGTAATTTCCTAAGTTCCTCCCTCTCTTCAACCTCCTGATTTACAGCTAGTACTGCTACGGTTAACTATATAAGTATGCCAGCTGAGGTGATCTGGGATACTAGACCAGACAGTAGATCAATACTGAAGCAGTGGCAGACAATTAAAGGGATAGTTTGGAATATTCAGAATATCTACATCCCTACTATTAAAAAAAAATCCTCAGGGGTTGATCCATCATCTGTCGTTAATAAAGAAGTTAACCAAAGCATCAACTTAAGGAAAAAGCATTTGTGTGAAAATGAGTGGCATGGGAGTTATTTTGACAGAACATAAAGAACAGCAGAATGACTAAAATATTAAATCAGAAGAAAGAAATTACAGTATGAGATGAAGCTAGCCTGAAAAGTAAAAGCAGTATCCAGGACCCAATCCTTGTCAGCTTGCAGTCTATGTAATGACCATCAGATCATATTTATTTACTACAATGTGCCCCATCAACTTGTTTGCTTTCTGATGAATGCTATATACATTCAGACACAGAGCTTTTAGTTCTGTCCTTTTGTTAAATTTACAACATCTAGAGGCTTGACTGTTGTGTATTCTTAGGTTTATTCTGTGTGTCACTTCTCATCATCCCTTGGCCCACATTTCTGATATTATTACTTTTCTCTCCTACCTCCACTGCCTGTTGATTTCCTACATCTACTCAGGCCTGATCCCTCAACCTCTTGGCTAGTTTAAAGCCCTCTTTACTTCCCTAGTTATATGATTTGTTAGAACACTGGTGGCCCCCACATAGCTCAGATGGAGACCATCCCAATATCTCCACTAATAATGTCTGTATGCCACATTCTGAAATCCACCTCCCCCACTCCAATCTTTCAGCAATGTGTTCAATTTACTAAGCTCATGTGCCCTCCACTGTTTGGCGTATGGCTCAGGTATTAACCGAGATTGCCTTTGAGGTATGCTCTTCAATTTGGTGCCTAGCTCCTCACAGTAGAACTTCTAATTGGGATCTTCCCAAATGGCATTGAAAATTTCTTGCTTTGTAGATCAATACTGGACTGAAGTTGAGGACCTTACCACCATCTCAAAAATCATGGAATTGATCAGTGAAAACTGATAATTCCAATTTCAAAGATTTGGAAGAGTCCCTCCCATTGGAAGCTCACTATTGGGGAGTGAGACTTTTGGCACTTTTCCATTACTTTAACTCTGTTGAAGTATTTCCGAGGGAAGCTGAAGGTAAGGCTGAAGCATTCGCAGCAATCTTCAACCAGAAGTGCAGAGTGGATGATCCATCTCGGCCTCCTCCAGTGGTCCCCAGCATTACAGATACCAGTCTTCAGCCAATTCAATTCACTCCACGTGATATCAAGAAACAATTGGACACACTGGATACTGCAAAGGCTACAGGCTCTGAAAACATTCCGACAATAGTACTGAAGACCTGTGCTCCAGAATTTGCCACTCCCCTAGACAAGCTGTTCCTGTACAGTTACAACACTGGTATCCACCTGACAACGTGGAAAATTGCCCAAGTATGTCCCATACACAAAAAGCAGATCAAATCCAACCCAGCCAATTACTGCCCCATCAGTCTTCTCTCGATCATCAGTAAAGTGATGGAAGGTGTCATGAACAGTGCTATCAAGCAGCACCTGCTCAGCAATAACCTGCTCAGTGATGCCCAGTTTGGGTTCTGCCAGGGTCACTCAGCTCCTGATCTCATTACAGCCTTAGTTCAGACATGGACAAAAGAGCTGAATTCCAGGAGGTGAGGTGAGAGTGACAGCTCTTGATATCAAGCCTGAATTTGACAGAGTGTGGCATCATGGAGCCCTAGCAAAACTGGAATCAATGGGCATCAGGTGGCAAACTCTGCAGTAGTTGGAGTCATACCTGACACATTGGAAGATGTTGTAGTTGTGGGAGGTCAATCATCTCAGCTCCAGGGCATCTCTGCAGGAATTCCTCAGGGTAGTGTCCTAAGTCCAACCATCTTCAGCTGCTTCATCGATAACCTTCCCTCCATCATAAGGTCAGAAGTGGGGATTTTTGCTGATGACTGCACAATGTTCATCACCATTCATGACTCCTCAGATACTGAAGCAGTCCATGTTCACATGCAACAAGATCTGGACAATATCCAGGCTTGGGCTGACAACTGGCAAGGAGCATTCGTGCCACACAAATGCCAGGCTATGATCATCACCAATAAGACACAATCTAACCACCGTCCCTTGAAATTCAATGGTGTTACCATCACCGAATCCCCCACTATCAACATCCTGGAGGTTACCATTGGCCAGAAACTCAACTGGGCTCACCACGTAATCAGAGGCTACAAGAGCAGGTCAGAAGCTAGGAATACTACGGCGAGTAACTCACTTCCTGACTCCTCAAAGCCTGTCCACAGCCTACAAGGCACAAGTCAGGAGTGTGATGGAATACTTTCCATTTGTTGCTCCAACACTCAAGAAGCTTGACACCATCCAGACAAAACAGCCCAATTGACTGGCATTACATCCACAAACATTCACTCCCTCCATCACAAACATTCAGTATTAGCAATGTGCACTATCTACAAGATGCATTGCAGAAATTCACCAAAGATCTTCAGACAGCACCTTCCAACCCATGACCACTTAGGTCTAGAAGGACCAGGGCAACAGACATATGGGTACCTCACCACCTTCAAGTTCCCCTCCAAGCCACTCACCATCATGACTCGGAAATATATCGCTGCTCCTTCACTGTCACTGGGTCAAAATCCTGGAATTCCCTCCTTAGTAGCATCATGGGCCAACGCATAGTAGGTAGCCAGCAGCGGTTCAAGAAGGCAGCTCACAACCACCTTCTCAAGGGCAACTTGGTTTGGGCGAGAAATGCTGGCCAGCTAGCAATGCCCAAATCCCACAAATGAATAGAAAAAGGTATTTTATTTACATTTAGAAACATGTCCAGCTCATTTTTTTTAGAAAGATGATACACCCCTACTCTTTCTCGCACTTTTAAAAGAAATTTGCTTAAATAAATGGGCTGCCCACCCTTGCACACCCACTAATGTCGACCATGTTATAACACAGGCAGGGTAATACTGGGATCAGATGAGTTTGAACAAGCTCATTGTGAGCGTGCTATTTATTTCATCACATGGTCACACTCTGTGTTCTGGTGGTGCACTCAGAGCTGGCTGTTTGACTTATGATGAGGTACATCCAATATTCTACTGTTATTTCAATTATTACCTTGCCAATTTCAACAATCACTACCGTCTGCACCAGAAACTGAACAGGTTTCTCAAAGTTATAGTTACAAAATATTCAGTGTTGTTGACAGTCATTTAAAATTTATGCAATAGTGCCCACTTTTGAGAAGAAAAAAGAAATCTTTCTTGACAGTAAAATAGAATCCTATATACATGAAATAGGATCTAATGCTGTTTGAGGTGCGACACAAACAGCATTACAAATCCAATGTATCACAGCTCTCGGGATATTGTTCGTAATTCAACTCAATGCGAACTATTTCCAAACACCAGTGAGTTCTTTCCTTGAACAATCAATCATTCCAGCTCGCTGCTGCACATCTCGTTTGTCACATCCCTCCGCACTAAGGAGACGGTGACTAGTGTGTCCCTTTATAAATTACTAGTTAGTGCCCATTACTTGGCACCACACTTTAATAAGGTTACCGAGACCTTGGAGCAAATGTAGAAAGATTTATCAGGGATGAGGGATGTCAGTTATTTGGAAAGAAGCTAGGGTTGTTTTCCTTTGAGCAAAGAAGGCTCAATAATGGCCGTGTCACTAGACTAGTAATTGCTTTTACACTTCAATGCTTCACCTCAGGCTACACCTTAAACTCTCATTGCTGCAGCAAGGACACAGTGCGCTCAGGGACACACATCCAGCAAACGGACTGGACCAAACTATCCATCCGGCACTTCACTTGCAGTCACAGTGCTCTGTTGCTAGGAGCTGACCCGGATGTGCACAGAATCCCAACCGTGCATTATCTTGCCTTCTCACATCTGCCCTCTGGTTAGAAATACCAGAATTGTACTACGGCTGTCTTGACATGCTGTGTAGGGGAGACACAAAGCCTGGGATCCTGTCATGTTGTCAGCAGGTCTCAGTCAAGTCAAAGGGTTAGACTTTGTTCCAGGGATCCTGCCACGGTGAGTCAAGGGCAGCCATTGATGCCAAGCAACTAGAGTCAGGTGTTTTCTTCATCCACCCACTTTGGGGATTGCTTTCCACCCACAATGAAAGAGAGGCAGGTATTATAGGGAGGTGTAAGTGGGTGGTACCGCTATTACTGTTGGTGCAGGTGGGGACATATCCTGATCGGGTAAGTAGGCAGTGAAAGAGCATGCAGGGTTAGTGGTGCCAGGGGTTGGGTTGGGTGACAGTGAGGACGGAAGATGATGCAGGGGATAGTGAGAATGGTAGAACATGAGTCTTGGTGGAGTGTGGATACAGTAGAGGAGTGAGTGTGAGGTACTGGAGAGATGATGGTGGACACTGGCCTTCTTCTAACAGTTTATGGGCATTTCACCAGATGGCTTCAATGAGGGATGGCAATCTGGGACCATGCTGGCATAGGCTGATGTCATAGCCTACACCTGTTAGTTCTAGGGGACAAAGAAGTCCTGGGTCAGCAACTGCCTGCCCAGGAGGACCTTCAGGACTCTGCCCACAATGTGGGAACCAAGTTACCCCTATCTGTCATGGTCAGGGCAAATGCCAGCGAGTGTGTGAGGCAGCCCTGGACGGACAGTGCTTGTCCAGGTGCACACCAGCCTTTCAAAGGTAGCACAGGTACAAGGGATGCCAGTGAAATCCAAGATATCCCAGAGCGAATTGTTTTGGGAGTGGCACAAAGTAAGATGGGGTGGAAATCGGATGTGAGACCCCCTATGGGAGCAAGGTACGCAATTAATCATGCGAATCGGTAAGATACATGGAGAGAACTCATCCAGTCTTGCAACGACAAACATTCCAAAAAAAAAACACGATGCAACTTGGAATTAGTCAAAATAAGATCTTAAATGGGCTACCCCAAATTTTTAATGTCATCCCTAGTTTTAGACTCTGCCACATCCACCCATAAAAGAGCCTCATAAGGTCTTCACAGAATTGTTACAGCCCACTTGGCCCATTTCACCTGCACTAATTCTATTACCTGGTGCTAATCTCCTTCCTTTTCCCCATATCCCTGCACACCTTTTTGATCCAAATAACCATCCAATGTCCTCCTGAATGCTTCATATAATCTTATAAGTTCAATCAATTCTTAAGCTTGTAAACTCCACTGGATGCAAGCCTAGCCTGTTTAGCCTTTCCTAGTTAGACAAGCCATCTATTCTAATGTACTAATGCAGTAGACCTTCTCTGAGCTGTTGTCCTTTGTTATTGCTCCAGAGCGGTCTCACCAATAAACAAAACATAACCTTTCTACCAGACTCCCCTCGCAGTGAGCAGTAACATTCCATTCACTTTTGTGAGTACCTGCTTGTACCTACGTTCTAACCTTTGTGACTGATGCACTAAGACACAAGTAAGTGAGAGAGAGGAGAACCCGGAGACATGCACTGACCCTTGAAACAGTGAGAGGGAAGAATCCTGTACTTTGGAAGCAGCACAAAGGTGAGGGCAGCAGCTTCGCAAACAGCCTGAGAGAGCAGAGGGTCCACTGCTTCATAATGAGTGAGAGACAAAGCAGGGAGAGCAAGAGAAACAGAGCGGCTTGAATAACTTCATAAAGAGCAGTTGAGATAGCACAGCCTCAGCTACTTCTGAAACAGTACAACAGACCAGGGAAACAGCAGAGTGGCTCTGAGCCGAATCAAGCCTCAGTTACCAAGGCATACCAGGGAGTGGGTAAAATCCTTGGGCACTGTCTTTCAGCGGCAGTAACAGTCCTTTAATTATGTGCTTCAAATTTGGTCTGTGGTCAGGGACAGGAGGCTGTGACTACGAACAAAGCAGGTATGGAGACAGGTTTTAGCTTTGGAGGAGCCTTGGCCAGTGGTCTTGTCCAACAGGTTCGAGGTTCATGTTCCTGGTCTGGACAAGAGCACAGGCAACATGGAGGATGAACAAACTTATTAAGTACAATGGTACAGAATGCCATTCAAGCACAGGGATAAAAGAGAACTGTAGTAGTAATAAAGGATAGACTCTATAGGGATAATATTCTCTGTAAAGACAGAGAGACCCAAAGGTTTCGATGCCAAGGTTCAGGACACCTCTTCTGGACAGCAGAAGTATGCGGACTGGTAGGTGAAGATATCAGCAAGGGAATCGAGAGTTACAGGGAAAAGGCAGGAAAGTGAAGCTGAGGATTATGAGACCAGATTTGAATGGCAGAGCTGATTGATCGACTGAATGGCCTACTTCTGCTGCTAAATCTTCCGGTTTTCGAGGAAGGCTGCATTTGTCGTGGCCCACATAGGTACCAATGGGGTAGCTATGACTAGGAAAGAGCTTCTGCTGAGGGAACAAGAGCAGATTGAGACTAAATTAAAAGTCAGAACCACAAAGTTAATCATGGGATTACTACCCTGGTCAAGTGCAAATTGGTGTTTTGTAAATAAGATTAGAGATGTAACTGTGTAGTCCAAACACTGGAATGGGAGAAATGGGTTCTAATCCATGGGACACAGGCAGCAGCCCTGTTGGAATGAGCTTCAAATGAACAATGCCAGGACCAGCATCGTGGTGAATTGTATAGCTGTTTAGTTGAAGGAGTTGAAGTAAGGTTCAAAAATCACAAAGAAAGGGGAGAGCAGAGGTGCAGGATAGTGAAAAGGTGAACAATAGTCAGAGTAACAGGAAGGGAGGAAAACATAAGCAGAAGGGTGTAGCATAAATTAGAACCAGAATAATATCAATGTAAAAATTCAAACCTTAAGGTTCTGTATCAGAATGCACACAGCGTATGTCAGAGGATTGTTCAGTTGACAGCCCAAACATAAATAAAGGTACATGACCTGCTAGCTATTGCACAGAAGTAGTTGCAGGCTGACCAGGATTGAGAACTTAATATTTAAAAACGACTTGTGTACCAGAAAAATAGTCAAAAAGGAAAAGGAGGTTGGGTAGCATTGTTAATAAAGGATGGTATTAATGCAGTGCTGAGTGCTGATTTGAGGCAGAAGATTGTTATGTGGAATATGTTTGAGTGGAAATAAGGAATAGCAAGAGAGCAAAGTCATGCGTGGGTACTGTTTCTGATTGCCAGAGAGTTTCTTCATAAAGTATAAATCTGCATATATTGGAGACTTGTAAGAACAACATTCCAATTGTCATCGGTGAATTTAATCTGCATATTGACTGGACAAATTAGATGGGCAAAGGCAAATTGGAAGACAAATTTGTAGAGAGCATCAGGGATTGTTTTTAGAGCGATATGTTACACAACTTACCTAGAACCAGGCCATTTTAGATGTAGTATGTATAAATTAGGTAAGATTAATAAGAGATCTTAAAATTAAGGATCACCTGGGGGCTAGTGATCATATCAATCATGGAAGAACTTCAAACACAGTTTGAGGAAGTACAACTGAGGACTCAAACCACATCTCAATCACATCCTCCATCAGTCTCCTCTGCTCCAGGGAAGACAAACCCCAGCCTATCCAGGCTCTCCTCATAACTAAGACCTTCCTGAGGCTGGAACTACACACAGTATTCCATCTACGGCCTAATCAATGTTTTGCAAAGTTGTAACAAGACACCCTTCCTTCTATATTCTACATACTGGCCAATGAAGGCAAGCACTGTGTATGCCTTCTTCACAATCCTGCGTACTGATGCAGACACCCTTAGGAATCTATGGACACCAAGGACACTTTGTTCCTCAGTGTTCTCTAGGAGCCCAATGCTAATTTGTGTATCAAAATTCTTTGAAGATTAAACAAGCACAGTAGATAAAGGGAACTGGTATATGTACTGTATTTGATTTCCAGAAGATACCACAACAAAGGTTTTATACAGGATAGGAGTTTACAATATTGGGCATAATATTTTGGCACGGATTGTGGATCAGTTAACACGGAAGGTGAAGAGTTGGGATTAATGGGTGTTTTTCAGGTTGGAAATATGTAGCTAGTGCAGTGCAACAGGATCAGTCCTAGGACCTTAATTATTTACTACCTACATCAATGATTTGGGAGAGGAGGGCACAGTGCAATGTATCCAAGTTTGCTGATGATTATAAAAATTGGTGGGAAGGCATGTTCTGATAAGCACATACAGAACCAAGACACAGATAGGTTCAGTGAGCGGGCATAATCTTGGCAGGTGGAGTTTAATGTAGAGAAGTGTGAGATCAAGCATTTTGGTAGGAAGCATCAATGTGCAAAGTATTATTTAAATGGAGACAAGCTCCAAAAAAGTGCAACCTAGAGGAATCTGGATGTTCTTGTTCATGGACATTAGAAGTTATCACACAGCAAATTACGAAGGCAAATTGAACTTTGTTGTTTCTAGGGGGGCTGGAGTTTAACATTAGAGAATACTTGTTACAACTGCAGAGTGTTGGTGAGGTTGCACATGGGGTGCTGTGTACAATTTTAGTCCCATTGTTTAAAAAAAATGTACTGCCATTGGAAATTGGTCAAAAGAGAGATTCACCTGGTTGATGCTTGGGATGAAGGGGCTGCCTTATCAAGAATGGCTGACAAAGCAAGACATTTATTCATCAGTGTATAGAAGTAGGGAAGCTGTTACTGTAACATACGAGATTCTGAGGAGACTTAGCAGAGTAGATGTTGAGGTGTTTCCACCTATGAGGAAGTCTTGAATTCAGGGGCATAGTTACCAAACAAGGGAACACTCATTTAAAACAGAGATGCAAAGGAATTTCTTTTCCCAGTAGGTCGTAAATTTCTGGAATTCTCAACCTGAGAGTGTTTTCAAGGCTAGGTCACAAAGTATCTAAAGAGGAGGTAGACAGATGTTTGAAATATCAGGGTGTTGAGCACTATGATGATCTGGCACAGAACAGGAGTTGAGACCTGGGGTGCATCAGCCAAAATCTTGTTGAACACATGACAGTTTGAGGGCAGAATGGTTTACTTTGCCTATTTCTTGTGTTATATTCCAAAACAGCCAGAGCCCGCTGCATCCCTGAGCTCTGCCATCTCGCTCAGCATTTAAATAGTAGATTCTTTTTTATTCAGCATTTCTGGCTGAAGACTGTTGTGAATGCTTCAGCCTTATCTTCTGCACTGATGTGCTGCACTCTCCCATCACGGAGGATGGGGATATTGTGCAGCCTCCTTCTCCAGTCACTTGTTTAATTGCCCACCAACATTCATGACTGGCATGACTGTCTTGCACAGCTTCGACCTGATCCCTTGCTTAAGGGATTGTTTGCCTCGGTCTATCATTTGCTGCTTGGCACAAGAGTGGGCCTGATTTGCAACCAGGTTGACATCTCATTTTTTTGGTATGCCTGGTGCTGCTGCTGGCATGTCCTCCTGCACTCACCATTGAACCAGGGTTGATCCCCTGGCTTGGTAGAATTGGACATTGCTGTGTCATGAGGTTGCAGATTGTGTTGGAGTGCAATTCTGCTGCTGATGACCTGGGAGCGCCTCACGGCTGCACAGTCAGGAGTTGCTTGATCTGTTGAAGTCTGTCCTATTTAGACAGTGCCACACAACACAATGGAGGATATTCTCAATGTGAAAGTGTGGCTTCATCTCCACAAGGACCGTGCAGCGGCCCCTCTTACTGTCACAAGTGGGTACATCAGCATTTTGAGGACTGGTTAAAGATGAGGTCAAGTACGTTTGTCCCTCTTGTTGGTTCCTTCACCACCTGACGCAGACTCGACCAGCACAATCAGTAGTACTTTTACCGAGCAACTCCTGGTAGTATTGAAATCCTCTGCCAAGAGTACTGTACAGTCCCCATCCTTGCCTCCCTCATTGCTTCCTCCTAGTGGTGGTCAACATGGAAGAGCACTGATTCATCAGCGGAGGGGATCTGGTACATGAGAATCAGGAGATGTCCCTGTCCACTTTGGACCCAATGCTGGGAGTCTTCATAGTGTCCAGAGTCAATTATGGAGGACTCCCAGGACAGCTCCCTCCCAAGAGTATAGCACTGTGCTGCCACCTCTGCTGGGTCGACCTTGCTGGTGGGACAGGGCATAGCCAGGGACAGTGATACTGGTGTCTGGGACATGGTCAGTAGGTACAATTCTGAGAGTGTAACTATGTTGGCTGCTTGACTAGTCCGGTACAAGATGGCGGCACAGTAGGAGTTCATTCACTCCACCCATTCTTCTTCTTGGTGTCTTCTTCCAGTGGACAACTCCTGGCGTCCGGCGTTGACTCCCAGACTGTCGTAGCGCCCCCACCCCACCCCTCCCCACAGCGTGGCGGGGCAGCACCCCCCAGGCCACGCGGGCTGAAGCAATCTCCCAGCCTCATGTTCCTCAGGGTGAAGCCTGGTGCAGTCTGGAGCCAGGGCCCAGTGCAGACTGCATCTCAGTGCCTGTGTCATATAGGCTGGAAGACCGCTGTTCTGGATTTGTGTTTTGCTGGACATTTTATTTCTCTGTTTTCTAAGATCTTGTAACTAAAGAAGCTGTACCTAGGTATCTTTGTAAGTAAGATGGTGCTGTAGGTGGCGATGTATAAACTTTTCACTGTACTCATTGAGTATATGTGACAATAAAGCTAATTCTATTCTGTGAGGCAGCTCTTCTAATTTTGGCACTACCCCCAGATGTTTGTAGGGTTGTCATTTCTGGTGACTCAGGTGATTGTACGCAGTCAATCTAGTTTAAATTTCAGTGTTTGTTGCAATGGAGGGGCTTGTTAGGCTAGTTCAGACAGCAGTTGAGATCAAGCACATTGCTGTGTATCTGGAGTCACATCTAGACCAGACTGGGTAAGGTGGCAGATTTCCTTCCCTAAAGGGCTTTGGTGAATCAGATTGATTTTATTTTTTAAAACAACAATTGACAACAGTTTCACAGTCTTCAGAAAAATTTTAATTCCAGATACTTTCTCCACCCAGTTCAATGCTGTACCAGCTGCAGTGGCAGGATTGGAAGCAGGGTCCCTTCGGCATGAACTGGGCTTCTGGATTAGCAGTCCAGCAACCATACCACAGTCCCATAGCCTCCCACTAAAACTAAAATCGGTAGCTAAAATCCATCAAGCTCCTGGAACTATCTGGTAAATGTGCACACTTAAAATAACCTTTTGGAAGGATATAAATGTCCTTTTGTTTGTTATTTGTCTAGTTATATTATTTGATTCACAAGATTGTTGCTTATCTTCTTAGTCATTCTATTCATTTGTTTTTAATGTGCAGACTGTTCTTCCACACTTCGCTCACTCCCACCTGGAGGCCTATTGCCTCCACTGTGCCTGTGGGTTTCTGCACTGCGTCCAGTGCTGTTACTCTCCTCTGATCTGCTGCCAGATTCAATACTGTTAAAATCATGCTGTGGCACAATCAGCACTTTTTTTACTTCAGCTTTTACTTGTTTGAGGCCAATCCTCCACTCTACTTGAATCCTGAAAGTAAAGTGATCCAGGGAGGGAGCTTGTCAGTAACATGGCGCCCTTAATTTACATCCCCAATCCCCTCCCCCACCGTCCTACAGCCCAAGTTAAGGAAAAGAAATCACTGCCAGTCTCGTGGCTGGCTCCCACTGATTCACCTCAGTTGCCTGTGCCCTGCTCATCCCCAGTCCCTGTTCAGCAGCATTTTAAAGAGCATCATTATTCACAATCATTGTTACAGCAAGTAAAATGAGGCATTTTCTTTAACTCTGCACACACTGCAGTCTGCTGCTTCTCACTCTAACATCTTTCTTAATGACAGTTGTGAGATTAGGCATTTCAGTAATCTTTGTGAATGTTTAAAGAGCACTTGTTTCATTTTTCTTTGCAAACGTGTTTCAACACAACAGCACAGGGTTGTTCTGAAGTAATAAAGTTTATATCACAAAACACAATTGTTCTGAAGCAGAAAGCAATTAAGAACACTCCAAGGTACCTCGAAGTTAATTAAAATTTTGAAATGGATTGATTAATACAAAAGGAGCAGAAGAGTTCTATATTCAGAGACTGATATGAACAATGTCTGTAATGCGTGGCTGGGGATGAGCAGTGGCTGTCTGCTTAATTTGTAGAGTCTGAAGCCTGGCATTTGACAGTGACAGGAGGATATTAAGATGATGGCATCACATTACTGACAGGATCCCACCGCAATCCCCATCCACCCCCACCCCCGCCAACCACCACCAAACGGTTTTACTGTCAGGATTGTAACAGTGTGGGGGATTGAGCTTAGCCAAGGAGGGGCTTAATTTAAAATCATGTGCATCATGTTGTTCAACCCGAGGGATCAGGAGGCCTGCAAAGTTCTAAACCCAGCGGCAAAATCTGGCAGCAGACCAGAGGAGACTCGAAGTTGTTTTCTTATTTTTGGCCTAACCAAGAAACCCTGACTTCTCACTTCCTCAGCTTTATGTTTGCCTCCTCCTCAACTCAACTCCACCACCTCCCCCCCATCTCACTGATCTTGTTTAAAAGCTTTTTCTAGGGAGCACATCATCTACCTCCAATCTAATTTCAAGCTCATACTAATAATGTGCTGACTTGTATGTAACCTCCACGCCATTGCTATGGGATGGAACTGAATTAACTTTGTATTGTACAGATCCATTTTGGGGGTTAACTTCTCTACTCATCAAGATGAGACAATTCATTGGAAAATAAATTCTTTGGAAATATTAGCTTTTGAAACGTTATGTGATTAGCTCACAGTAGCCTCCTTCTCTACAGGGATCATAGAAAGTGACCCAAACCCCACCTCAAAACATTCTTCTAGCACTACTGTAAAAACAGTCCCTTTAATTCCCATGTCGACTGTCCACCCAGAAAAACTATGACTGCTTTTAAGACATCTGTCCAAAAGTACGAGAAATCCAATGGCAATGGCTCAACCTGGTTTTGCATTAGTCTGGCTTTAGTTCAAATTGAGCTTGCACAGGTGAGAAGATGGTATAAAGGCTCATAGTCATCCAGCCCCATTTATTTTTATATAAAACAAACTTTCTCAAACAATCCACCTTCACGTAAATCCTTCTCAAGGGAGTTGGCAAAATTTCTTCAACCAAGTCTCCAAATACACATCTTTGAATGGTCACACTGAATTATGTGGTTCAGTCAGAAATTGTTCTTGGGAAAGGGAATGTAGTGGGACTAGGTATTATAAAACAAATCAGTGTAAATGTATGCCTCACTTCATATCCCATTCTTTCGACTTCAATGGAGCCAAATGTTTAATGGCATTTATAATAAGCAGCCTGCTCAGCACTATCATACAGGCGAGATTTCTTCTCCTCTGCTTCAGGTGAGAAGTATCGCCAGCTTACTATTCCAATTTTACATCCTACAGCAGGAACTTGTCATTAGGGATGCTGGTTTCTTCCACAGAAGACAAACAGGTCGGACCAAATCCTACGTTTGCTAAAGGAGACAGACAATCTTAAACTGATGGCAAATTTATACTCCTACCCTTTCAAAGGGGCATTTTGTTTCCCATGTTGAGTATGGATGCGGCCATTGACCATACTGCCACATTACTGAGCAGAGTGCAGCAACATTAGTGTACAGGGCTGTTAGAGGGTTAGATCATAGGTACAGAAGGAGGCCATTCAGCCCCCCAGTCTTATTCTGTCAGTCAGCATGATTGTGGCTGATTTATCATCCAAATCCAAACACCTGCCTAACAGGCCTATATGCCTTGATATTTTTAGCTAGTAATTAATCAAGCTTAATTTTTAAATTAAAAGTTGATTAAGCATCAATTTCCATTTGTGGACGTGATTCCAAACTCATGTCACTATTTATGTGAAGCTGTTCCTTCCCCCCAATTTCACTCTTGAAATCCTGAGGCTGTAACTTTGTGATTATGCCCCTGGGCTTTTCTCCAGCTACCAAATCCACTCTCCTTAATGTCTTGACAACTTCAAACAAAACGGTACATACCTTTTAAATTCCCTCAATACAACCTTAATTAATGTAATCTCCCCAATAATTTCATTCTTGAATTTCACATATCACTCTGGTAAACCTACACTCCCCCGCCTTGCCCCAGCCCTCTCTCAAAATTCTCTATCCAGAATCACAGATCATTCCAAGACAGACCCAACCAAGACTCTATATGAGAGTGAAGCTTGACCTCTTTATTCTATTCCTTTTGATATAATGCACATTATTACATCTGTACCTGATCATGATACCTTAAACAGTGTGTACCTGTACTTCCAAATCTCTTGGGATCCCTCTTTTTGAGTTCTCACAATTCAGAAAGTAGCATGTTCTATCTTTAGGTTCAAAGCTTGCATTAAAATCTATTTGCCATACCTTTTTCCCCAATCCCTTAATTAAGTCAACATCCCTTTGTAAGTGCAAATAGGAAGTTATGATGTTACCTCTATTTATGACATGGCCAAATTTGGATACGTGGCTTTCTGTCCCTTTATCAAATTTACAAGTAAAAAGCTAGACCAAAATGCAGATTGTGTGGAATATTATCACGCATACTTACCCATTATCCCTACTCGCAGTCTACTTCTGCTCAGGCAATTCATTTAACCAGGTAATAAATTCCACAAACTTCAACATTAGATTGCAATTTCTTATGAGGGACTTTATTAACTGCCTTCTAGGTATCCTTATAAATAACATTCATGGATATTCTCCTGCCATTGCTTCAAAACATTCAATCAGATTCATCTGGCATGACCTATTCTTTACAAATCCACACGGATTATCCCTGATTGGCTGAAAAACTTCAGTCATCCTATTTTTAAATTATAGATTCCAGACATCTCTCAAGAGCAGATGTTAAAACTAACTATAATTCCCTGGTATCCTTCTCTCACATTTCTTAAAACAAACATCCCCTGTAGTCGGAATGCTTTAAAACACGATCTGAAGTCTGACTATCAATCTGAATGTTGATCGGAGATCGTTCAGTTCAGTTTGCACGGCAAATTCCCGCTTTAAGTATGATTCACAACATTTCCCTTGTGGGTAAAAGCAAGCACTTTAAATCTCAATGCATCTTCATTATTACTGACGGCTGACTTTGCAAATGTTTGAATATGTTCTTATCAATGTTTTGGTTTGAGTGAATATTACTGAATTCCAAATCAGTTTACAAATCCCATTTCTAGAGAGGATGGGAGAGTGGAGAAAAAAGACAGATTGAAGAGGGCAGGACAGGAGAAGAATTTGGAAGGAGTGAGAGGAGCATAGGAAAGGGAAGGGGACAACTGGAGGGAGAGATCAAAAGCATGTGCCGGGGGTGCGGTGGGGTAACAAACAGCTGTATTGGAGACGGACAAGAATTATAGAAAATAGCAGGAATAAGAGAAGTAGGATATCAGAAAAGGAAACATTCTTTGAGAGGCTGCTCCACCAATAAATAAAACCTCAGACGATACACACCATCCCATTCTCATTGGTGGGTGGATGGATGGGGGAAGGGGTGGTAGGGAGGTGGGGAGGAGGGGTATGTGGGGCACAAAGCATCGGGAGGGGTGCAAACCAGACCCTGGCAGATGGCCAGAGAGATGCCATTTCCTTCCCATCATTCCCCTGGGTCTTTCCCCAATTATCTTAAACCTGTGTTCAAGTTACCAACTCTCCTGCTAGTGGAAATATTTTCTCTTTATCAAAATTTTGAACGTTTCCATTAAATCTCTCCTTAACCTTTGTTGCTATAAGTAGAATAACCCCAGCCTTTCCAATTTTCCAACATAACTGAAGTCTCTAGCTGTATTCTGGCAAATCTCTGTGCCCTTTTCATGGTCCTCACGTGAATCTTGATGTGAACTAGAGTCAGATTACTCCATTGCAACACACAAGAAAATAATTAAAATAGAAAAAGCTAGAAATACTCAATGTCAAACAACATATGCAGGGAGAGAAACAATGCTGATGTTTCAGATCAATGATCTTTCAACAGGGTTGGAAAGCACTTAGGCACTTAACAGGTATTATTAGTTAAGTGCAGAGACAGGGAAAGGAGAGTCAGTAGAGGGTGGGGGTATAAAGAACAAGGAAATGCAGGCAATGGGTGGAAAGCAGGATGAATTGAATTACAAAATGGGTGAAGGCAATGCAAATAGGGCTGGAAAAAGTATAAGAAAGGTGTAACACAAATACAATTCAGTTTAATTCAATTTAATGTTGGATTTTCTCTATTTGTATTGCTGCTATAATTTACTTTCTATATTCATAACAGAAATTGTCCACGGCTCGTACTTCCCCCTCTAGCAGGAGAATTTAATCATACTGCTACCGGTTTGGACCATCAGATTCTGGTGCTACAGACACACAAATCTACCACAGTGAAAACGGGAAGGTAAACAGGAAGTGCATATAGCTGTGAGATTTTTGTCAGATAATAGATTCTGTACAGAGTTGCTGCCTCTCTTGAGCATTCAGTTTAGTTCCTGCAAATATATCAGCACCGCAGGAATACCACAAAATTTGCATGATGGATATCTATTATCCAGTGGTCTCCTCTGAGTGGCGATATATTGTTACATATCTTTATGATAAAAGCATGCATAAAGAAAAAAGGTTTAAAAAATGATAGGTAGTATTGCAATTTTTTTCAGTGCAAGAAGAAAAAGTAAATCAGCACTGTCACACTTCTATGCATAAAAATCAATATATACGTAGGTAATGAAACGCTTACTCACCTGCAACTTGTAGTTACATTCAAAAGCGTCTCAAAGACAACCAATGACAAACACGCAGTCAAAACCTAAACACACAAAAGGCATATATTTACAGTTTTCTGATCTTCCGTCCATCTGTTTTTCTTTCTGACCTGAAAAAATGATCTGTGTAGAGTGAAGATCCAAACTGATGGAGTAGTTTTAACTATAATGAAGGGTCTGCCAATTTTTGGATTGTCCCCACCCACACCTATCCCCATCCAATGATTCAGACAAGAACTCTCAAATTTCACAATGACTGCCTATAGCCCGTAAATCACAAAATCAATTCCAAAGTAACAGATATCACTCTAACTGATGGAAACTAATGAAATCAAATTATTCCATTAATCTTAGTTTTCAAAATTTCAGAAACTTTATGATGGTACATATTAGAATAATTAACATTCCTCATCTGAATATTTAATATTGTACCACACCTGAGGTTACCATGAAGAACTCCCCTTCTCAACCCCCCAAACACCTTGCCTGAGGCACGGTGATCCTGAGGTTAAACTACCACCAGTTCCTCCTGTCTCGAATGAGACTGCAGCCCTATAGTACAGTAGGATTATGACAACTTTACTTTATCTTTCATTTAATATACCAGGGATAAACGTAGCAAAGAAAAAGGAAGATACTCCAAATATATGAAGTACAAGTCAACATTTCATTTGGATATAAAATGTCTTTTGTATGGGACTAGTAACAAAGTAAGATTACCAGACCATCTGACTGTAAATAAACAAAAATCAGCTACTACACAGTAGAGTACTTTCAGTACTCTTAGTTACATTATTTTATTCATAGGGCTTTATTCACACCACAAATAACAAAATTATAGGATTAAATGTGCATTCTGAGCAAACAGCAATACTCTTGCCTGCAGCTAGAAAGCAGAAATCGAATAAAGTAACCAGCTCCTGGGTCAATGTCTCTCATGACATATCTGCACAGGAGATGATTTTAGGAAGCATGTACTCATTGGTTGGAGGTTGGTTAGTCAGGCCTGTGCCTGGCAGATTATCCCACAGAAGGTGCAAGCGAAGACTGTAGCTGGATCTATCCTTCCTCATTGTGCAGGCTCTTTGCTCAGTCTCTGTAGCGTTCTTGAAGCAGCATCTCAAGATGTCATAATCCCTGACCTGAGCTGCCCACTGATGATGGTTGATGTAGTGCACAGGGAGGGACCCCTTCAGAGACTCCTCAAAATGCTTGAATGGGGCCCTTCTGTTTAGTGTATCATACAGAGAACTGACCAATTTTGTGCAGCTGACTGTCACTCATATGCACCATGATCCGTCCAATACAATTGGCTTTGCAAGAGGATGGCATTGATGCTGGTGACGTGAGCTGTTTCCGGGCCTTCAACGATTGTGATGCAGTTTTACCAGCAGATTGCGAAGATGATGCAGACGTAACACTGATGGAAGCGCTCTCGAAAGCAATACTGTGATCTAGGGCTTGGTGCCAGCTAGAAGAGCAAGGGTTGAAGACAATGACATTGTAGATTTTTGAGTTTGGTTTGTGTTCTCAGGCTGTGGTTACTCCTTATTTGTTTGTAGTGTTTGCAGAATGCACTATTTGCTGTAGAAAGCTTATTATCCACTTTCTTTTCAACAACAGCATTGTGTTATCGAAGACAATGCCTGAAGTCTTATATTCTTCTTGGAATATAGATTGATGCAGGGCTTCAGTTTTCTCCAAATTAATTTTTAATCTCAGCCTGAAAGGGATAGCAGGCCCCAATGGAAGGTAAGTGAGGCACCCTCTCTCTCCTCAACATGCAAGTATATAAAGTGCAGCTATGGCCCATTAGGGAGGTTGGAGTTGTTGGGCCATTCAATAAAAAAAGTGGAGTTTCCTTTCCTAACATTAAGTTTCCCAATGAGTTGCAGGAACGCTTTGAGAAGCCATACCTAGAGCAGGAAAATTCCACCTGACTCCAAAGCATCAAGGCATCTGGAAGGTTTATCGGGACAACTAGATTTTGAAACAAAAACACAAATTGCTGGAAAAGCTCAGTAGATCTGGCAGTATCGGTGGAGAGAAATCAGAGCTAATGTTGCAGATTAGGTGACCCTTCCTCAGAATGGATTTGACCATTTCTCAGCTTTGATTTTGCTTACACAGATAGTTATATTTAATGCTATGAGTAATGTACAATTCTCTCTCATGCAGCCTCACAATTATTGGTTAACAGATGCTGCAAACAAATCAGTTAAAGGATTACGAGGATAAAATTGAGATTATGGTAACGATACAATGAAGCCTTTTGAGGTTTGGTACAGAAATGTCTGTGGCAGTGCTCGCACTCATCAGTTTGTTATTACGGAATGTGGGTTTTCAGTGTTTACTCTCTGAAGTCTTGCACTCCATTATTGTGGTGTTTGCGTTTAAAATGCATATTCTTTGAAATTCTCTTCAATTGGAGTTTCAAAGGAAATGCATTTCTGACATTTAGACCATGAAATAATGTGCACAAAATGTATCGGAACAAAAATTTTACAAATGAGAACACCTGTAAACAAAAAGATCAATTGTTACTGATGACTGTAAGACATTATTAATAAAGCATCATTATACAGGAAAATTGTAGTAATAAACTACCAAGGGTCACAGTAGTATGTTAAGCAGACTTGGTAGAACAAAATAGGCTACGAGTGTTCCCAAGGGGCTTGTGCTGAGGCTTCAGCTTTTCACATGGACTCGAATGAAGTGATGGAGAATTAGACATCAAAGTTAGCAGATGGCATCAAAATGGGACGCACAATAAGCTGCCCAGGTGGAGCAGAACTTTAAAAAGCAACTAACAGCTTCACAGTTGGCAAATAGAGCTCAGTGTAGGGGAATGTGAAGGCATTCCACATTAGTTTCAGATGTCAGTATACACAATTCACTAAAACTAGTAGATACGTAGAAAACAAATATCAAAAAAGACTCTCAGAATATCTGCATTTATCTCAGTAGGTCTGAACTACAGAGATGAGGAGGTGACGATTCAATTTGACAGAGAGAGCTCACCTTGAGTTCTGGGTGCTGCATCTCAGGGCAGCTACAAAGGCCTTAGTGAAGGTGCAGTACAGATTCAACAGAATGGGATCAAAATTACAATAACTGAAAGGCTTCAATTATGACAGCAGAGATAATGGGAACTGCAGATGCTGGAGATTCCAAGATAATAAAATGTGAGGCTGGATGAACACAGCAGGCCAAGCAGCATCTCAGGAGCACAAAAGCTGACGTTTCGGGCCTAGACCCTTCATCAGAGAGGGGGATGGGGGGAGGGAACTGGAATAAATAGGGAGAGAGGGGGAGGCGGACCGAAGATGGAGAGTAAAGAAGATAGGTGGAGAGGGTGTAGGTGGGGACGTAGGGAGGGGATAGGTCAGTCCAGGGAAGACGGACAGGTCAAGGAGGTGGGATGAGGTTAGTAGGTAGCTGGGGGTGCGGCTTGGGGTGGGAGGAAGGGATGGGTGAGAGGAAGAACCGGTTAGGGAGGCAGAGACAGGTTGGACTGGTTTTGGGATGCAGTGGGTGGGGGGGAAGAGCTGGGCTGGTTGTGTGGTGCAGTGGGGGGAGGGGATGCACTGGGCTGGTTTAGGGATGCAGTGGGGGAAGGGGAGATTTTGAAACTGGTGAAGTCCACATTGATACCATATGGCTGCAGGGTTCCCAGGCGGAATATGAGTTGCTGTTCCTGCAACCTTCGGGTGGCATCATTGTGGCAGTGCAGGAGGCCCATGATGGACATGTCATCAAGAGAATGGGAGGGGGAGTGGAAATGGTTTGCGACTGGGAGGTGCAGTTGTTTGTTGCGAACTGAGCGGAGGTGTTCTGCAAAGCGGTCCCCAAGCCTCCGCTTGGTTTCCCCAATGTAGAGGAAGCCGCACCGGGTACAGTGGTTGCAGTATACCACATTGGCAGATGTGCAAGTGAACCTCTGCTTAATGTGGAATGTCATCTTGGGGCCTGGGATGGGGGTGAGGGAGGAGGTGTGGGGACAAGTGTAGCATTTCCTGCGGTTGCAGGGGAAGGTGCCGGGTGTGGTGGGGTTGGAGGGCAGTGTGGAGCGAACAAGGGAGTCACGGAGAGAGTGGTCTCTCCGGAAAGCAGACAGGGGTGGGGATGGAAAAATGTCTTGGGTGGTGGGGTCGGATTGTAAATGGCGGAAGTGTCGGAGGATAATGCGTTGTATCCGGAGGTTGGTAGGGTGGTGTGTGAGAACGAGGGGGATCCTCTTGGGGCGGTTGTGGCGGGGGCGGGGTGTGAGGGATGTGTCGCGGGAAATGCGGGAGACGCGGTCAAGGGCGTTCTCAATCACCGTGGGGGGGAAGTTGCGGTCCTTAAAGAACTTGGACATCTGGGATGTGCGGGAGTGGAATGTCTTATCGTGGGAGCAGATGCGGCGGAGGCGGAGGAATTGGGAATAGGGGATGGAATTTTTGCAGGAGGGTGGGTGGGAGGAGGTGTATTCTAGGTAGCTGTGGGAGTCGGTGGGCTTGAAATGGACATCAGTTACAAGCTGGTTGCCTGAGATGGAGACTGAGAGGTCCAGGAAGGTGAGGGATGTGCTGGAGATGGCCCAGGTGAACTGAAGGTTGGGGTGGAAGGTGTTGGTGAAGTGGATGAACTGTTCGAGCTCCTCTGGGGAGCAAGAGGCGGCGCCGATACAGTCATCAATGTACCGGAGGAAGAGGTGGGGTTTGGGGCCTGTGTAGGTGCGGAAGATGGACTGTTCCACGTAACCTACAAAGAGGCAGGCATAGCTGGGGCCCATGGCCACCCCCTTAGTCTGTAGGAAGTGGGAGGAGTCAAAAGAGAAGTTGTTGAGTGTGAGGACGAGTTCCGCTAGGCGGATGAGAGTGTCGGTGGAGGGGGCCTGGTCGGGCCTGCGGGACAGGAAGAAGCGGAGGGCCTTGAGGCCATCTCCATGCGAATTATGACAGCAGGTTTCATAAACTGGAGCTTTACTGCTTTGTGCATCATACACCTTGGAACGATCTAATCAGGGAATTTTTTAAAAAATGGATTCAATGGAGTGGAAAGCATGAAAAAGTATTTCCTCTGCCGTGAGGAAGCTGAAACTTAAGATTAGACCTTGGCTATTCAGTGCCTCAGAACTGCTTTGTCAGGTAAGAGTGTCAAGTGATAAGGTGGGTAAATGATATTACTTCAACAGTTCTCAGATCGAACAATAAAACAGGCAAGCACCTGAGATACTTATTTGAAAGTCTATGGTCCTTGAATAGGAACTAGCTTCAAAATGCTAACCAACCTTGCACTGTCCTCTGAAATAATAGATTCTTTGTTGCAATATGACCAATTGATCCGAAATTAATCTCCCGATTTGCAGCTCCAAAATCTAAATATATAATGTCATTGTCCACTAAGCTGTAAGTTTTTTTAATAACTAACTATCTCCAATGGGAGAGAATCTAATTAATTCTGGCTGAAGCTGGGATGTGATCTCTCAACATACATAGGAACTGATTACTTTGTTGCAGCAGACGACTATTCTGGCAACGGGGGAAATGGATGAGTTGACTTTGACAATTTCAGTAGTGGTCGTTGAATACCTAAAAGGATACCTCAGCAGTTTATGGAATTCCTGACATAGTCACAAGTGATAATGGCCCTCATTTCATGAGTGAAAGATTCAGTCACTTCATGAAAAATTGGAAAATTCAACACTGTCCCCTGTCATTTGGGAAGGCAACAGCAGAAAGCAAGCAAGTCCCATCCAGACATACACGTGGCAATCCTCCAGCATAGAAACATATCTACAGAAAGTATGGACATAACAAGAATCATTATTTATTACAATAAAATAATTCTAACCAAAGATAATCAATTATGAACCACTGATGTACAACTCTGCAAGTTCAACCTCTACTCCACTTACGAAACCATCCCCATTATACATGCACAGGGACAGGTGCGGAGACACAGAAGATTTTGCATGTTATTGATGGAAAGACTGGGAAGGCAGTTCAATAGTCCATATTCACAGCATTTACTGAGATGACCCTTTTGTCGAGCAGAACGCTGCTTGCTGATCTTCCTTTTCAAAGTACTTTCACTTGTTTGCAGGAGATACAGGGTGACTGATTCATAATAAACCAAAATTTTTGTAAGTAAGTGCAAGTGACAGAATAAAAGCAACAGCAAACAAAAACAAAGCCGCTGGAAAAGCCAAGCAGGTCTAGTAGCGTCTATGAAGGGAAAAATCGAGTTAAGGTTTCGGGTCCTGTGACCCTTTCTGAGGAAGGGTCAGCAGATCTAAAATGTTAACTCAGTTATTCCCTTCACAGATGTTACCAGGCCTGCTGAGCTTTTCTAGCGGCTTTGCTTTTGTTCCTAATTTACAGTATCCACAGTACTTTCGGTTTTTATTTAGTAAAGGGTAAACAATCTGGCTACCTTCAGCCTTGAAGTGTTTTCTACTGCAAATCACAAACTGCTTCTTCCTTTCCAGCATCTGGACCTGAGCATTCACAACTGAAGCGGTTCTCCACTCAGGAGCCAATCACAAATGTTGGTAGGCAGAAAGCCTTTGTCACTGATAACTGGTCGCTATTTCACAGACTAATCAGATGCATGTTACTGGCTGAAGCTCCATTTGTACAAATGGCCCCAGACCATCTGTAACTAGGCTTTCCCCACTGCTTCCTACACAACTGTTGGGTCAAGCAGTTGCAATGAGAGTCTGGTAACATGCTTTCAAAAAGTGTAGGATTCATTCAAAAATCTCTGGCTTTCACAAGCGTTCTTTTCCTTTCCTCACTGAAAAACACAGAAAAATAAAAAAGGTAGGGCTTCTACTTGATTATGGGCATCATCTTATTTCCACCAGAAAAATTCTCATAACATGCTATACTTAAGATCTTTAAAACTAAGAATGGAGTCTGTCACTTTAGTGTTGGTTATAACTGTGTTCAGGTCTTAAAGTTAATGACATGGTACTTAAATTCAATGTACTGTTTTCTTCACATCATCATCAACTGTGACACATTTCTTACAGCATCATGTGACAAACAACCTTGAACAGAAATCACCCATTTCTATACAACCCTTGTGGAGAGGACTAGCCTTGGGTCGAAAGCAAAAATCAAAAAATTGTGCATTTTTAAAAAGAAAATTACAGAACTCCCAAGTACAATAATTTCCTGCTTTAGCATATTTCATCCAGAGTTGCGGGCAGTCAAGACGGTTTAAAAGTCTGTAGTTTAATTTCAGGCTTCAGATGGCATCAGGAACTCTGGAGATCCAACTACAGCATTTAACTCATTCTCTCGCATGCACATGATGTTTGTGGGAAGTGCTGTGGTCTTGATCGTAAACACAGTGGTAAAAATCAATAACAAGTGGCATCAAATTGCTAGACACAACATACAATTACATTGTCATGACTGCAGAATTCAGGGCCTGATTTAACTGCAAGGTATAATAAGGGAAATAGCTTTCCGTCAGGAAGGAAAATTTTTTGAGAATCAAAACTTATTGACAATAACAAAGCAGGAATTCAAAAGAATATAAAATGGCACATTTTGTAACCTCCCATAAACTCTCATTTCCCTGAAGGAGTTGAAAAGTAATAAAGAGAAAATAATGGCACTCATGAACTTAGAAGAAATGGCATAATTTACTTAAATTAGAGATAATTCTCAAAATACAAAAATGCCATTTCTGATAGCCACTGAAATTTTCATTTTTCTCCCCAGTTGTGCTGGGAATGATGTAATAGGGCATTCAGTAGAGTATATACACTTTAAGACTAGATAGTCAGAGACTCTTTACCTTGGGTGGAGGTAGCTATTATGAGGGGGCATAGTTTTAAAGTGAGTGGAGGCAGAAACAGGGAAGACATCAGGAGTAGGTTCTTTACTCAGAGTGGTAGGGGTGTGGAATGCATTGCTAGACAGGGTAGTGGAGTCCACCCCATTAGGAGCATTTAAGCAGCTATTAGGTAGATATATGGATACTAGTATAACACATGTGTGGAGGTTGGATTGACCTTAGGACTAGAGTAAAAGTTCGGCACAACATCGTGGGCCGAAGTGCCTGTACTGTGCTGTACTGTTTTATGCTCAATGCCTTTTCTAGTTTTTAAGCTGCTGCTCTTCATGCAGTAGCCCATTGCTCACCTTGGGGCATCACAATGAAAACAAATACTGCCCTCAGCCAATGCCCAAATATATACATTGCAAACCAGGGTAACTGCAGGGGAATGGAATATAACAAAGTGTGAAGCTGGATGAACACAGCAGGCCAAGCAGCATCTCAGGAGCACAAAAGCTGACGTTTCGGGCCTAGACCCTTCATCAGAGAGGGGGATGGGGAGAGGGAACTGGAATAAATAGGGAGAGGGGGGAGGCAGACTGAAGATGGAGAGAAAACAAGATAGGTAGAGAGGAGAGTATAGGTGAGGAGATAGGGAGGGGATAGGTCAGTCCAGGGAAGATGGACAGGTCAAGGAGGCAGGATGAGGTGGTAGGTAGGAAATGGAGGTGCGGCTTGAGATGGGAGGAAGGGATAGGTGAGAGGAGGAACAGGTTAGGGAAGCAGAGACAGGCTGGGCTGGTTTTAGGATGCAGTATGGGGAGGGGACGAACTGGGCTGGTTTTGGGATGCAGTGGGGAAAGGGGAGATTTTGAAGCTTGTGAAGTCCACATTGATACCATTGGGCTGCAGGGTTCCCAAGCGGAATATGAGTTGCTGTTCTTGCAACCTTCGGGTGGCATCATTGTGGCACTGCAGGAGGCCCATGATGGACATGTCGTCTGAGGAATGGGAGGGGGAGCTGAAATGGTTCGCGACTGGGAGGTGCAGCTGTTTGTTGCGAACCGAGCGGAGGTGTTCTGCAAAGCGGTCCCCAAGCCTCCGCTTGGTTTCCCCAATGTAGAGGAAGCCATACCGGGTACAATGGATACAGAATACCACACTAGCAGCTGTGCAGGTGAACATCTGCTTGATATGGAACGTCATTTTGGGGCCTGGGATAGGGGTGAGGGAGGAGGTGTGGCGGCAAGTGTAGCACTTTCTGCGGTTGCAGGGGAAGGTGCCGGGTGTGGTGGGGTTGGAGGGCAGTGTGGAGCGAACAAGGGAGTCACGGAGAGAGTGGTCTCTCCGGAAAGCAGACAGGGGTGGGGATGGAAAAATAGCTTGGGTGGTGGGGTCGGATTGTAGATGGCGGAAGTGTCGGAGGATGATGTGTTGTATCCGGAGGTTAGTGGGGTGGTATGTGAGAATGAGGGGGATCCTCTGGGAGGGGGGGGGGGGGGGGGGTGGCGGTTGTGACAGGGGCGGGGTGTGAGGGATGTGTTGCGGGAGACGCGGTCAAGGGCATTCTCGACCACTGCGGGGGGCAAGTTGCAGTCCTTGAAGAATGAAATGGACATCAGTTTCTAGCTGGTTACCTGAGATGGAGACTGAGAGGTCCAGGAAGGTGAGGGATGTGTTGGAGATGGCCCAGGTGAACTTGAGGTTGGGGTGGAAGGTGTTGGTGAAGTGGATGAACTGTTCGAGCTCCTCTGGGGAGCAAGAGGCGGTGCCGATACAGTCATCAATGTACCGGAGGAAGAGGCGGGGTTTAGGGAATGAGGCGTTTGTGCGAAAGAAGGTGGATTGTGCCACTCTGGCCCAGGAGTGCTCAGGTTATCTCATGTGACCGTATCACCACCTGAAAGCAGATGTCTGTGGATTAAACTCTGCCTTTACAGATTAGCTAAAAATTAGAAGAAAACCTTTAATAGATAACAAGGTGTAGGGCTGGCTGAACACAGCAGGCCAAGCAGCAGAGGAGCAGGAAGGCTTATGTTTAGGGCCTAGATCCTTCTTCAGAAATGGAATAAAAAACAGGAGAGGTCCTTTGCAGGTGTGAGAGAGGGAGGATCTGAGCTGCGTAGGCTTGATTGTATTGACAAGAGATGCCGGCGCGTTGCTGCGCGTGTGCCTTTCAGTAGAAACAGGGAGAAACGCATCTGAAAAATCGCAATGTTCTGAATGTAGGCATTGTCATGGTTAGGGCCAAATTGGGAAGGCCTGAATGTGGACTGTAGTCCATTGGGGATGATCTGGTTCCGTAGGCAGGTATTAAGAAAGGTCACGTGGCTGTAGTACCTGGTTTGCTTCAGCATGTCAAACAGTTTCAAGGCCGAAGAGATTACAAGAGAGTTGCAGCGGGAGAGAGATTCAGAGGTTTTTATGGGGAGAGGAGGAGGGGAATTTCTGAAGGAGGGTCTAGGCCTAGGTCTAGGTCCTGAGGCACTTCAGAACAGTATTATAAGGCAAAATGGAACTGAACTCCAAAAGGAGCACTAGTTCAAATGACCAAATGGTTAGAAAGAGACAGGTTTTAGAGAAAGTGTCAGGGAAGGAAAGCAATGTAAAATTTTAGGGAGCAAACTTTAAAGTCGAGTTTTAGGAGTGGAAAGCATAGTGACCAGTATTCCGAATGGTTGTTTTCTCAGATCAGTCCCCAGTTTTTTAAAAAATCCACACAAATAGAAAGACATGGTCGTTATAATTGCTTGACCAGGTGTAAGTGGGGTCAATGAGCATAGGGTTCATGGTCGCATGAGTGTTAACAGCAGCAGAGTTCTGGATTGTGGAGCATAGAACATGGGAAGCTACCCAGGAATACATTGAATAGACATATCCAGATGTAATACGCAGAGCATGTCTTCAGTCAATGTGCCGAGGCAATGACAGACTAAGGGAGGGACAAAGATGGCTCTAGTGACGCCGTGAATACGTTCTGAACCACTCACCTTAGTTCAAACAGCTCACCAGTGTTAACAGATTTGTTGAGTTACCAGGTACGGATGAAGTTGATGGTTAGGAAGTTGAGTTTGTGATGGGACACAAAGTTGATAACTTCAGTTTTCCCAATATTTAAAACAGATAGCAGGCAAGGCATCTGTAAATTACAGAGTGCAGGTGTGGAGAGGGATGCTGGGAGATTGAGCTCGGGGTCATCAGCATATATGTGAGAACTAATGCATCCTGGACGATGTCACTAAGGGGATGCTGCAGATGAGAGATAGGAAGGGTCCAAGAACAGAATGTAGAAGATACCAGAGGTAAATACAGTCATGAGACATTAAAGCCATTGAGCGTGATTCCTTGTTTTTGAATAGACAGAAAAGAAAGGAAGTAAACACAGTTCCAACCCATTAGACAACACTGAAGAGACATGGAGGAAGATGGCAAGATCAACCATGCGAAAGGCTGCATCCTGGTCAAGAAAGCTAAGGAAAAATAGACTTTTGCCACAATTCCACTGGACGTAATTTGTGACTTTGACAATAGCTGTTTCAATATGATGGAGTGGGGTAGGCAAAGTAAGGGAAGTGGCAGAGGTACTGAACTGAAGGCCTCAAATCATAGCTACAAAGAAGGCCGTTAGCTCTTTGCTTGTTCTTAGAGTAGAGTGTGGAGGAAAACAGGCAGAGGGTTGAAGATGAAGAATGTGTTCAGAAGTCTGAATGCACCTTCCAGAGAATTAAGTATTTTACAACAACTACATTTCAAATTTAGGAAATGAAGCAGCTAAACTGCACAAAGAAAGCTCCCACAAACCGCAATAAGCAAATGTCGATTGTGGGATGAATACTGTTCTTCTACAAAATAGCATTAACTTTTTTTTTACATCTATCATGACAGCAGATGAGGTCTTGATTAAATCATTCATTTGAATGTCGGTGTTTCTGAAGGTGCAGCACTCCTCCAGTACTGTAGTGCACTTTTGTACTTAAAGCCTCTCAAGTAAGAAACGTCACAAGGCTTTTGGTACTGACAGGGAGGTTTTATGCTACATGCAAATACTTTTAAGCAGGTGTGACACCTGCATTTGTGAAGATATCATAAGCTGACCATTGTTTTTGGCTACCTAATTTTTAGAAAAGCTACTGTAATGAAATACAGATACACAGATGGCACAGATAATTTCAATCAAATACACTAGCCCTATTAAATTGAAAACAGCACAGGAAACTCATCCTGGCATTATAAATAACTTCATGTTTACATTCAGTGGTGGGTATAGTAGTAGGTGTGAAAAATTTTGATCAGAATGATTTAGAAATTGATTGAAAAGTTAGACAAATGGCACTTATAAGACAGAAAACTTGCACGAGTGCCATGGGGTAAAAGCAGATATCCATGTGAACTTTACAAGAGAACAAGGAGCTAGAGGAGAAATAGGATGTTGAACAAACTGCTTGAAAAGAAACAGTTGGAACCATATTCCACAGCAACTTGGAAATGACAGCTTGGTGAGTACTTAAAGAGGATTAATTTGCAGAATTATGAAGAAACACTCTAGAGCAGAACTAAATCTTTCAAGAGAGCTGATAAAGGAATAATAAGAGGTTAAATAATGTTGTAAAATTCAAAGAAAATACTTGCATTTATATCACACTTTTCACAACTACTAGATGTAGCAGTGTTTTATTACTAACGTTTTACGGCTACTGAAGTATTTTTTGAAGTGCCTTAGATGTTGTAAACGAGATGACACATACAGGCTGTGAAGAAACAGGTTAAATACACGAGCATAAGATTATAAAGTGTGAAGCTGGATGAACACAGCAGGCCAAGCAGCATCTCAGGAGCACAAAAGCTGACATTTCGGGCCTAGATCCAGCTTCACACTTTATCATCTTGGATTCTCCAGCATCTGCAGTTCCCATTATCTCTTAAATACACGAGCAACAAGATGACAGAGTAAAATGCAGGGACGTATAACTTTCTGGACACGTGGGTTCAAATCCCACCATAACAGGCTGTGAAATTCAAATTCAATAAAATTCTGGAAGAAAAAGCTAGTTTAATGGTGAACACACTGTCTATTATTGTAAAATCCCACCTAGTTCACTAAAGTCCTTCAGGGAAGGTAATCTACCATTCTTACCTGATCTGGCCTACAGATGCACTGAAATGTGCTTGCTTATTACTAAGACTTCCAATAAGATCATAACTGATCTGATAATGCTCAACGCCACTTTATTGCCTTTGCTCTGTAACCCATGATTCTCGTACCGATTAAAAACCTGACCATCTCAGCTTTGAATATACTTAATGACCCAGCCATGATAGCCTTCCGTGATAAACAATTCCAGAGACTCCCCAGCCTCAGAGGTTTCTCTTCATCTACCTTGAATGAGATGCCTCACTCTGATACTCTGCCCTCTGATCCTAAATGGTCCGATAGGGAATATGACCTTTTCACTTCTACATGGTCAGATCATGCACATTGCTGTGCATCTGTCTGCCAGATCAGGTAAGAATAACAGATTTACTTCCCTAAAGCACTTTAGTGAATTAGATGGGCTTCTATGACAGTAAACAGCATGGTCACTATTAAAGCAGCTTTTTGTCAAGTCCCCTAAGAGTATATGTTTCAATAAAGACACATCTCTTTCTTCTAAATTCCAATGAGTACAAGCCCAAACTACTTAAGAACACTGCATAAGGAATCCCCTCCCTATCCAGATCAACCTAGTGACCTTCCCTGGACTGCCTCCAATGCTTTTCCTTAGACATCTGGACCAAAACTTCAGTATTCTAGGTGTGGTCTAAGCAGAGCTTTGTATAGGTTTAGCAAGGCTTCACTACTTTCATACTCCATCTCCTTTGACATAAAGGCCAACATTCCATTGGCCTTAAATAAAAAAAAAAATTGAGGACATTGTAAGTCAGGAACAAAAACAAAAGTTGCTGGAAAAGCTCAGTGGGTCGGGCAGCGTCCGTGAAGAAAACAAAAAATCAGAGATAACGTTTTGGATCCAGCGACCCTTCCTCAGAACCGGCTGAGCTTTTCCAGCAATTTGTTTTTGTTCCACTGGCCTTCTCTATAATCCACTGAATCTGGATGCTGGCTTTTTGTTATTTTGAAAGACTTCTGGATTCCTCTGTGCTGTAGTTTTTTGCAATCTTTTTCTATTTAAAAGATATTCAGCTCCTCTATCCTTCCAGTCAAAGTGCATAACTTCACCTTTCCCCACATTATATTCCATCTACCACGTTTTTGCCAGCTCATTTCACCTGGCTATATCCCTCTGCAGACTTTGCGAGATACTCACCACGTGCCTTCCTGCCTATTTTTATGATATATCCAAATGTGGCAAAATTACATTCACTTTCCTCTTCCAAGTCAGTAATGTATGTTGTAAATAATCGGGCCCCCTGCACTAATCCCTGTGGAGTTACAGGTTGCCACCGTAAAAATGTGCTCCATATCCCAACTCTTGTGTTGTATTAGTTAGCCGATCTGCCATCAATGTGAAAATACCATCAACACCATGGACTGTTATCCTATTAAGTAATGCACGTGGTACTGTATCGTATGCATGTTATATTACATTTGGATTTCCATCTACTAGGTCCCTGTCATTTATAATGATAATATCCTCAATGAATTCTAAAACATTTGTCAGAGATAATTTCATCTTCATGAAGCCATGCTGACTTGCTTACATTCTATATTTCTCAATGCTCTACTATTACATCCTTTATAATAGATGCTAACATTTTACTAATAACCTATTATGCTAAGTGGTCTGTATCTACCTGTCTTTTGAATAAGGGTGCAAAATGATAATAACCAGGTAATCTGTTTTTAATTAATAACTGATTGAAGAACAAATGGGGATGTGGGGATAAGCAAGAGCTGTTTCCATTGTTTAAAACCAGCTGAAAGGCCAAGTTGTGAAAATGGACATGATCAAGATCTGTCTGAAGAAAACACACCCATCACAGAAAAGATGTGATTAGCAATTATAAAATCATCACCACAGCACCAAAAGATTTACTGAAATAGCAGTGATTTTGTTCACAAGATAGTTATGGAAGTAGAAAACCAAAGTCCTCAGAATGAAATATCCAACTCGTTCCTACAAGATTCCAGCATTTTCGTCTGCATTATCACATCCATGAAACTATTCAGCAATAATGTGTCTTCATACGGTGGGGGGGGAAAAAAACCCAGGATGTTTGACAAACTGAGCACATTTGTCTTGGAGATAATGGGAACTGCAGATGCTGGAGATTCCAAGATAATAAAATGTGAGGCTGGATGAACACAGCAGGCCAAGCAGCATCTCAGGAGCACAAAAGCTGACGTTTCGGGCCTAGACCCTTCATCAGAGAGGGGGATGGGGGGAGGGAACTGGAATAAATAGGGAGAGAGGGGGAGGCGGACCGAAGATGGAGAGCAAAGAAGATAGGTGGAGAGGGTGTAGGTGGGGAGGTAGGGAGGGGATAGGTCAGTCCAGGGAAGACGGACAGGTCAAGGAGGTGGGATGAGGTTAGTAGGTAGCTGGGGGTGCGGCTGGGGGTGGGAGGAAGGGATGGGTGAGAGGAAGAACCGGTTAGGGAGGCAGAGACAGGTTGGACTGGTTTTGGGATGCAGTGGGTGGGGGGGAAGAGCTGGGCTGGTTGTGTGGTGCAGTGGGGGGAGGGGATGAACTGGGCTGGTTTAGGGATGCAGTGGGGGAAGGGGAGATTTTGAAACTGGTGAAGTCCACATTGATACCATATGGCTGCAGGGTTCCCAGGCGGAATATGAGTTGCTGTTCCTGCAACCTTCGGGTGGCATCATTGTGGCAGTGCAGGAGGCCCATGATGGACATGTCATCAAGAGAATGGGAGGGGGAGTGGAAATGGTTTGCGACTGGGAGGGCAGTCGCAAACCATTTCCACTCCCCCTCCCATTCTCTTGATGACATGTCCATCATGGGCCTCCTGCACTGCCACAATGATGCCACCCGAAGGTTGCAGGAACAGCAACTCATATTCCGCCTGGGAACCCTGCAGCCATATGGTATCAATGTGGACTTCACCAGTTTCAAAATCTCCCCTTCCCCCACTGCATCCCTAAACCAGCCCAGTTCATCCCCTCCCCCCACTGCACCACACAACGAGCCCAGCTCTTCCCCCCCACCCACTGCATCCCAAAACCAGTCCAACCTGTCTCTGCCTCCCTAACCGGTTCTTCCTCTCACCCATCCCTTCCTCCCACCCCCAGCCGCACCCCCAGCTACCTACTAACCTCATCCCACCTCCTTGACCTGTCCGTCTTCCCTGGACTGACCTATCCCCTCCCTACCTCCCCACCTACACCCTCTCCACCTATCTTCTTTGCTCTCCATCTTCGGTCCGCCTCCCCCTCTCTCCCTATTTATTCCAGTTCCCTCCCCCCATCCCCCTCTCTGATGAAGGGTCTAGGCCCGAAACGTCAGCTTTTGTGCTCCTGAGATGCTGCTTGGCCTGCTGTGTTCATCCAGCCTCACATTTTATTACATTTGTCTTGGAGAACAGCTTATACCTCTCAGAGACTGAAGACATTCTTTCAATAGTTATCTCTTGATTTAAACCCAGTTTTAGTGGTAAATAAGCAGCATGTTTGCAAACTCTCACACCAGATTCATCTGAGGTCAAGTCATTGTAAGGAAGAGTCTGATGTAAACAATAAATCCAAAAATAAGCAAAATATAATGTGGACATACTTAAATGTTCATGAAAGTATCAGGCTTGCATGTTACAAAATAAGCCAGGCCAGAAATCAAATGACTATCTGCAAACAAATCCAGTATCGAACTACTCAGGCAAATAAAATACACACATAATGATCTAATGATCTCCAGTAGATACCAGATTTTTAAAAGGAGGAGAAGAAAATCTTGGCTAGCTGATTCAGAATCAGGATTGGTAAATGATTTATCTGTGGCTAATAATGTTGACTAATACAACAGTCAATAAATTAAGATCAGACAAGGCAGAATTATATTGTTGCTAAAAAGTAGCACATTATAATTAAATAATAATGTGACTGTGGTTCAAGTTGTTTGATAATGCTCCTGTGAAAGGCCTTGGGGAAGTTGTACTTTGTGAAAGACAAATTGTTGTTGTTTTCACTGTGTGCTACATCCACTTGGTCTGCACATGAGAAGCAGGTCTCAGATTTCTGAAACAACATTCTCCTCTTGGAGTTTAATAAGCATTTTTTTCATAAAAAGGCACAGCTTCAGAAACTGAATTTAACTGGAAAATAATTACAAGATATGCAACTATCAAATCAACCTCTCCATGTTTTATTGCAGATACTTGCATGACTTATGCAATTAAAGGGACTACAGTGAACAAATAGTCTAGAGGAGGCTATCATTTCTGAACTTTACCCCTTCAAAATACATGTCACTTATGTAAAATTAATACCCAGCTGTGAAAAAGCATATTTTTCTTATAACCTTAACCCTTTCTATACTACCACCAAGTCCAAGCAGCGTAATTTTAAAATAAAATTATGGCTAACACAAAGAATAAAATGGCAGCATTATTACATTTTAAAACGTCAGCCAAGTAGTGTATGTTTATATGCAGCACACAGAATACTTAGGTATTCAATACACACTTCATAACTTTTCATATACTTAATTGATAGAATTATCTGGGGATTTACTTAATATTTGCAACAGGCAAACTATTCTGCAAAGGTAGCATAGTATATGGGATTGGGTTTCATAAATAAAACGGTATTGAGAACAAAGGCAGAGAAATTATGTCAAACCTTTATAAAAGTCAGGATAGCTACAATGAGTATTGCATCCAGTCTAGTTGGAAGGATGTAAAGGTCCTTGAGAAGGTAAAGAGGAGATTTATCAGAATGCAGAATGAGGGAATTTAATAGTTGTACAGAATTATGACAGGTTGACAAAGAACTGTTCCCCATGACTGATTTGATACAACTTTTCAAAAGCATGATTGGGTTGGGGGTGGAATAGATAGAGAAACTTTTTGCACTCTAAAAGAAAGAAAAAAAAGAGGGTACTGACTCAAAATCATGTGCAAACAAAGCAAACACAGCCAGTAATTAACACATGGAATGCCGTTCTTGTAAATGTCGTAGAGGCAGGTTGAAGATAAGGCATTCAACAGAGCATCTGGTAGAAGCAGTGTGTAGGGATATGGTGAAGAGGCAGGAGATTTACATGCCAGCACTATTACCTACAGAGTACAGGTGCAGGCACAGTGGGCTTAACAGCCTCCTTCCACACTAACAATTCTGTGGTGGTCTAAGTCTTTAGGGAAAACAGATTTAAGGTTACAGCAGGATGTGAGGAGGAAATGTATTTACAATGTAAATGATCTGGAACTTGCTGCCTACATGTTGGTGGTCTAGTACTCACAATAGCCAGTTACAGGATTATAAATGGACACATAGTCATGAATTAGAAGTTTTGTGCATAATACAGTTATTGAAAGTGTCAAATTTACTTCTCCTCAACAGAAACAACAACACAACACAAAACTGAAAAATGCTGTAGATGCCAGAAATCTGAAAACAAAACAGAAAGGTCTGGAAAAACTCAGCAGATCTGGCAGCATCCGCAGACAGAAACAGAGTTAATATTTTGATTATGGATCACAGAGGCTGCCAGGCTTGAATTACTCGAGGACTTGTGTGTGTGTTTTCATTACAATTTAAGCAGCATATCTGACGCACATTTCCTGCGAATAATGACATATTTACAAAGAAATGAAGGCAAGTCATTTCAAAAGGCCCTCAGCAACTTAAAATTCCTGAAATGACACAATTTTGATTTATACGTTTGCGTAAGGACCAGAATGTCTATAACCCATGGATGACCTTACCAATTATACGTTTAAAAAGGAGAAAGAAAGTAAGTCAGGATTCTGACCTTCAAATTTAAAAGCAATGACCTCACCCAGACTTTATGGTTTTATAGAGACGAAGGTTTATCCTAAATGCTCCTTATGAAACATTGCCTGTTTATTTCTGAGCAACATGGGGCACCCACTAACACATAGGCCAAAGTCTTGCATCTTGCTCTCCCGTCTGTTGAACCTCAGCTATCACTTAACGTTTCTGAAAATTTCAAAGTTCTTGTTGTTTCTAAATGAGTTAAATTGCACGCTGAACAAATTGCATTTCACAACGGACCACAACAAATGGCATACCAGAAAAAGTAAAACTGAAAACTAAGAATGAACCACCATTCAACACAGACACAAAAGAATCAAAACCAACAGAGCAAACAGATAGCAAGATTCACCAAGTGAGTAACAACAAGTTACTGGATAACTGAAATTTGTTTTGAAAAATCTTTATCATCTGGCTTAATTATGATGATAGAAAATACAAAATTGCTTACTAATGGAACTTTTTTTAAAAAGTATATTAGAACATCTAACTTTTATTCTAAACAGGGTCGACCCTTGCAGTCAACCAAACTGGTCTGTCTTCTGTTCTCGCCAGATCTGCACTCTGACTCCTGTGTTCTACTCCTAAACCTGTCACCATATTCCCAGATCATTAGCACATTATGTTCTTGTGCCTCAGTCTCCACACCAATCTATACACCTATCCTGGTCTATGCTGCCTCATCTTTTGTGCACTCCTTCTTGGCTGCGCTCTCGCATTGAACCCAGCTCCGTACTTTACACAATTGTATGAATTAGGAGTAGGATATTTTGCCCCTCTAGTTTCTCCATCATGGCCCTGATTATATCTCAACTCTACATTTTCATCTATCCCAAATACCACAACTCCCTTGCTAGACAGGCAGCTATCGACCACTGCCATATAAAAAAAAACGAAGGAACCACCCTCTGCTACACTCTGGTAATGGGAGTTCCAGGCTCTCAACACTCTGAGGGAGCCAACCATTCCTCAGTTTTACCTTAGTCTTCAATGGGACACCCGTTATTTTTAACCTATCTTCTAGTTCCAGATTCTTCTTTTAAAGGGAAACATCTCATCAAGTCTCCTTAGGACTTTACATCTCAAAGATCATATCTCATTCTCAAATTCCAATGGATATAGGCCCAGCCTATCTGACCTTTTCTCAAGAGGTAACAGATTCATCCCAGGAATGAATCAAGTGAACTTTCTCTGAACTGACTCTAACCCATTTACATTCTTCCTCAATTAAGGACAGCAAACAATATACAGCACTCAAGATGCAGCTCCTCCAATGCTCTTTACAACTGAAGGGAAAAAACCCCTACTTTTATTATCCATTCCCCTTGTAACAAAATGACAATTTTCCACTTTCTTCCTGCGCACCAACATTTTGCAATACATGTAACGGAACACCCAGGCTTAACCAGAGGGTCACCATGCCTCAGTTGAGGGGGAGGTTGGGAAAGGGAGTTCTTCGTGGTATTCTCAGTTGGTATGGGAATTGAATCCACGCTGTGACATCACACTGCATCACAAACCAGCCATCCAGCCAACCAATCTAACGGAGATTGGAGTAAATCCCACGGGGAGCATCCAGTTGAGGAAAGTAGTATTATGCTTCAAATATACACAGAGGTCAACCTAGATGACCAAGCGTGGAGCTGGATGAACACAGCAGGCCAAGCAGCATCTTAGGAGCACAAAAGCTGACGTTTCGGGCCCAGACCCTTCTGTTTATTTGGGGAGATAATGTAAGGAGTTTGGAAAGTGCACTTTCAAACCTTGCATCCTTGAAGCACTCAATGAGTTTAAATATCATGGTGCTATTTTACCTCACGAACATCAGGCAAATTCAGAAGCATTTAGGAGATTCTACTTTGAAACACGTACAGCATATTCTCCAGCAGTGACCACTGCAGCATCAGTGGAGACAGGAATCTTGGTTCACGGCACCTCCCCCTTACCCACCAATACTCTCTCAGCTTAGACGTCGATCGAGCCAATCGTCATTAGGACTTAGAGTCATACAGGACAGAAATAGACCCTTCCGTTCAACTTGTCCACGCTGACCAGACATCACAAACCTGAACCAGTCCCACTTCTCACAACTCGGCCCATATCCCTCCAAACCCGTCCTATTCATATTCCCATCCAGATGCCTTTTAAATGTTGTAATTGCACCAGCCTCCACTACCTCCTCTGGCTGCTCATTCCATACACACACCATCCTCTGTGTGAAAACAGTTACCCCCCAGGTCCTTTTTAAATCTTTCCTCCCTCATATTAAACTTATGCCCTTTGGATTCTCCCACCAGAGGAAAATGACCATGGCTATTCACCCTTGCTCCTCATGAATTTATAAACATCAACAAACCTCCGACGCTCTGGACGAAAAGTCCCACCCTATTCAGCTTCTTCCCACAACTCAAAACCTTCCAGTCCTGGCCCCAGCCTTGTCAATCTTTTCTGCACCCTCTCAAGTTTAACAACATCCTTCCTATAAGATGGTGGCCAGAAATGTGGTCTCACTAATGTCCTGTACAGCCATAATATGACTTCCCAATTTCTATACTCAATGTTCTGACTAATGACGAAAAGCACACCGCTCTTTTTTCACCAGCCTGCCTCCCTCCAACTCCTCTTTCAAGGAACCGTGTGCCTGCACCCGCACCCCAAAGTCTCTGTTCAGCAACACTTCCGAGGGCTCTACCATTAATTGCATCACTTTTTAATAAAAACATTCACCCCCAGTGCAGATGCAAGGGCGAGCTTTAAAGCCACATTCTATGAAGAAAAGCATCAATTTATTGCCAGGAGTCCCTGACCCACAATGAACCCATTCACTTTATCAGCGAACTTGTCCTTTGCTGCTTTTGCAATTTTGTGCAGTAACAATAATGATCATTAGGTCATGAAGACACGCAGGACACAATATAAATCAACTCAAGCTAACCTCTGGAACAACTTATTATGATAGCAGTACCTCAATAAATTAGTCAGGAAACAGGCTTTAAATCTTTTCTTCAAAAAAGTGGTACAAAATATTTTCAGATAGTTTAAGCTCCCACACCAGAGTGAGAGCTAGAAATGCATTAAGAGCGACTCAGGAGTCATTCTACGTCTGAATATCTTGTCCATTTCATGCACCCTCTGGGAAACAAGTATTTAAAAATAAACAGTTTAAACCCAAAAGGCTAAGAAAGTACTGTCAGACCTTCACATACTCCAAGACAGGCTGGGAATACAATCTGCAGAAGCCTATTTTGTGTATGTTTATTTCCTTTTAATGATGTAATGGAAAGATGATGATCTGGTAAAGATTGGTTAAAAACAAAATTAGGTATCGTGTTTGAGATCCTCCTTCAGGGAGCAAGGATTTCATCATTTCAAACCTGGCCTAAAATAGACAAATGTGAACAGATGGCTTTATAATTAGAAGTCATCATACCAAATCTCAAAATTATGGACACTTTTAAAGAAACTGAGTTTTTTTCTCCTATACAAAATATCAATAACAGGAAACACAACTTACAGTACAGTCACTGGCCAAAAGCAGCTTCTTGTGAGAAACTGCAAAATGGCTCCTACACTCAAGAGTTTATGAGAATTAGAAGTTAGAGAGTCACGGAGTATTACAACATGGAAAAAAGGCCCTTCGGCCCACTGTGTCCATGCCCATCAAACCCTCTATCTATACTAATCCAACTTCTAAGCATTTGGTCCTGACATGGGGAACCTGTGGATTTGGTGTATCTGGATTTCCAGAAGGCATTTGACAAGGTGCCACACCAAAGGCTGCAACATAAGATAAAGTTGCACAGTATTACAGGTAACGTATTGGCATGGATAGAGGATTGGTTGACTAGTAGAAAGCAAAGAGTAGGGGTAAATGGGTGTTTTTCTGGTTGGCGGTCAGTGGCTAGTGGTGTGCCTCAGGGATCAGTGTTGGGACCACAACTGTGTACAATTTATATAGATGATTGGGAGTTGGGAACTAAGTGTGGCGTGTCAAAATTTGCAGACGACACTAAGCTGAGTCGTACAGCAAAGTGTTCAGAAGACAATGAAAGTCTGCGGAGGGAGATAGATAGTCTAAGTGAGTGGACAAAAGTCTGGCAGATGGAGAACAATGTTGATTAGTGTGAGGTCATCCATTTTGGTAGGAGTAACAGCAAAATGGACTCTGTTTTAAATGGTAAAAAAATTGCAGCACGCTGCTGTGCAGAGGGACTTGTGCATGAATCACTGAAAGTAGGATTGCAGGTACAGCAGGTAATTAAAAAGGCAAATGGAATTTTGTCTGCCATTGCTAGAGGGATGAAGTTTAAAACAGGGAGACTATGCTGCAGTTGTACAGGGTCCTGGTGAGGCCACACCTGGAGTACTGTGTGCAGTTTTGGTCTCCTTACTTGAGACGAGACATACTAGCACTGGAGGGAGTGCAGAGGAGATTCACTTGGTTGATCCCAGAGTTGAGAGGATTGGATTATGACGAGAGACTGAGTAGACTGGGATTATACTCATTGGAATTCAGAAGAATGAGGGGGGATCTTATAGAAACATTTAAGATTACGAAGGGAATAGATAAGGCGGAGGCAGGGAGGTTGTTTCCAGTAGCAGGTGAAACTAGGACTAGAGGGCATCGCCTCAAAATAAAAGGGAAGCAGATGCAGGACTGAGGTCAGGAGGAACTTCTTCACCCAAAGGGTTGTGAATCTGTGGAATTCCCTGCCCAGTGAAGCGGTTGAAGCTACTTCGCTGAATGTTTTTAAGGCAAGGCTGGATAAATTTTTAAACAGTAAACAGTAAAGGAATTAAGGGTTATGATGAGTGGGAGGGAAAGTGGAGCTGAGTCTCAGAAGGGTCAACCACGATCTTACTAAATGGCGGGGCAGGCTCGAGGGGCCAGATGGCCTACTCCTGCTCCTAGTTCTTACGGCTAAGGTGTTTCACATGCTCATTTGCCTCAGAAGAGTTACCTTGTTGAAGCATACAAAAATGAGAAAGGTTATTCCCCCTCAATCTGGGCATCTAGATCACAGAGCTACAGTCTCACAGGAAATAGATGATCACACAGGAATAAGGTAAGATGAAACCTCTTTACTCAGAAGGCTGTGAATCTCTGGAATTCTCCACACAGAGTTGTGAATATTCCACCACAATATTTACCTGAAGAAGAGGAGAGGTACTGGTGTTGTCCAAGTTGTTAGTTTTTCAGATATGTTATTTATAAGCAAACTATCTGACAGATTTTAGTGAAATTTGGTATACAGAGAAGGAATAGCCTAAAGGAAAAACTGACTTGCTTTGGTGAAGATGAGAATTCTTTTACAGGATCTGTTGTTAGCAATAGAAGGCAGAGTGAACAGATCATTTCTTAGAATATAGTCATTTGCTTTATTTAGAATTTTGTTGATTTGAGTGTTTTTAGTGGTTGCAAGAGCAATCTGTCACAACAGGAGGTGCTTCTGGCTACGGAGGAAATGAATTGAAGGTTCACCAGATCAGAACCTGATCTTCAGGAAGCCTAAGGTCTGTCCAGCAATGGTTCTGGTCTGCATCTTTCCTCAATGGTAGTCTGAGGATTTCTTAGAGGCTCTTCAGGCAGGTGTGGGAAGTGCCCTTTGGCACCATCATTTAACAGGGCAAGGACCTTTGAAAGAGCTGGCACCTCTGAGGCATCCACGATGTACAAGTCATGGCACCTCCCTGGAAATGGGTTGCAGACCTGCAAAATCGAGCTGCACTGGTCACAGATGACGTGAACTTAAGGGAGTGGAGCCCTCTTCTGCTCAAGAAGACTGATGGCTCAAAATCGGGTAAAATGACTGCTCTGCGGAGTTAACCCTGATTGCACACAGAGGCAGTGATGGCCGAAAGTCCTAATGCCTGACTCCCAAAGGTGGTCAAGGTGAATAGATTGGCTGATCAGGAGACAGCATCAGTGATAATTTGGATATACTTTTGAGTTGAGGATTGAGAGATGCCACGGCATCTCCGGGAGCTGCCCTGAAACAATTACTGACAAAGTAATTAAGCTACCCCCCTTTCAGGATAATGGGATGGCATTGCCACACAGCCCTTGTGACTGTAAATTCTCCTCCTGCAGCTGGCATGGGTGTGGCACGGTGGCAGTCACCTTTTGCACTGGCCGTAAGTCATTTGCTGGTAACCGCACCTGATACCTGCTGTTGTCTCTACCATCTCTGCAGTCCCTCCTTTACAACAGCTGGGCCACAAGAATAACTGCTGGATTGAACTCTGCTATGCTCCCTCAACTCCCAGATCTGTTAGAGTAGTAAGGGAAGGTGCACAGTGTAACAAGGGAGGCTTCATTCCTGACATCATTCCCCCAAAATCTCAAGGCATGGCCTCACAGAAAGAAGCGTCACATTTTGACTAAGACCCCAACAGCACGCACTTCACTCAATTCGGACTTGCCGTGTTTGTCATGGCGACAGCTCCTTGACCCCAAGCTTTAAGGAGTTTCAAGCTATTTGCTACACAGGATTTCCTTCAGGCCAGATAATATCTCTTCTTAATCCTGGCCTCACATCAGGTGGCCCAAAGAAGTGCCCATGGAATAGTTGCCAGGAGCCCGCAGCCTTCCCCCTACGCCCAAGCCCACTCCCACTTCCACCCTAAGCCCAGCAGTGTCGATGACAGAGAAACAATTTACATTTCAGATCAGTTACCTTTTGTCACTACTGGGTTTGACCAATAATCGATTTATCTGTTCACTGTTATTTCTAGTAACCGATTAAACACCGTCCCAGTTTACTTCTCAAAAAATGTCACAAAAAAAAACTGCCAATATTTAAAATTTTATTCTAGTCTAGTCGCTGTCTCAACCCAAAATTAGCACACTAACATGCAGAGCTCACTGACACACATTAAACACAAGCCATACTGTTTCCTGGCTGTCATTTTCAGTCCTGAATACTGATAATACAGATATTAATGTTATGTTTAAAATAGCAACACGGTGTATCATAGGTGATGCAAATTACGGAATTGACTGTATCCCTGAAATTCCTTAGTGTTTGCCCTAGGTGAATAGGAGTTGATGGAGAGTTGAGTAAAGGAAGGTTATATAATACTCTAACAAGTAAGCTGGAGTTCTAACTTTATTTATTTGTTTAAAGCTGAAATGTGGTGTAAATCTATGTGTGACTGTGATCTGCATGGGGTAATAGGACTAGTCAGGAACATCAGCGTGGAAATTGCTCACTGCAGGAAACAGACAATAAAGTCAGGACTTCACTACTTGAAATCTCCAGAGAAAACAACATGGTTTCAGCAAACCAATGGCTAGAGGTTGGAGCAACATAGTCCAAACACAGCGTTCTTCATTTGTGAAGAAACTGTGCGTTTAGGAACACGGTATCAACAATTTGGAAATATACCTAGCAGTAAAAGAAAGGTTACAGAATGTGTCAAGGCTGTACAACTTTTTCTCCTGGCTACTTCATGATTTTTTTGTAAAATAATAATCAGTGTTTCTCACTTCAGTTCAATGAGAAAAAACAATATGCGCACATAAAAGAAGCAAAGCTCTGAAAAAATCCCATTTCACCAAGGATACAATGTAGAGAGCACTGAAATCTTAATCTACTAAATAAGGTGGTGCAGTCTGAAGGAGGATGACTTCATTCTATGGATAATAAAGAACAACATAACTAGCTCCGAAGGGAGAACGTCACGATATTTCAGCCAAGGTTTGGACACATACGAACAAGTGAATGAGGAGCAGAATAAGGCCATTCAAACCCTTTGAGCTGGCGCCACCATTCAACAAGACCATAGCTGATCTGAATATGGCCTCAATTCCAAAATCCCACCTAACCCTGATAACATGGACTCCCTTGTTAGTCAAGAATCTACCTTCCTCTTCAATAAAAACATTGAATAACTCCAGAGTTATTCCCAGAATATGTAGAATTGCATTTGGTGTAAATGAATGCAGCTGAGGCTAACATTTTAAGTCTTTGTTTCTTTTGTAACAAATTGGTATTATACCACATCCCATGTTCTGTGTAAAATGAAAGGATTTCTACAACAGTTTCCCAGAAAAAAGGCTTCCCACTCTCAAAAGAAAAATCTCACCTCAGACTTAAATGGGAGGCCTTTCTTTTTCTACATTTATGATCTGAATTCAGACTGAATGTATCACCAAAAGTGGGCTGTTACCAATGTAAAAGTTCACCAGATAAGGTTTCATTGCAACTCCAATGAAATCCAACAAGCCTTTCTTTTTGAAATAAAAGGCAAAACGCTTCAGCTACTGGAAGTCTGTCGCAAAAGGACAAGAAGTTAGAAGTACTGCATGGATCCGTTGGAATCTGTGGGGAATACGGAGATGGTATGACGCGGTTAGCAATTGAATCTTCTCAGCGCAGCTTTGTAGAGGGATACGGAAGAGATGACATCACCATGTCTAACAGCCCAGCATAATGCCACAGTAAATACATATGGAGTCTGATGTTAGGTATGGCTGAGATAGCAGCTATGTTTGAAATTTCTAGAATTTGAAAAAAGATGTTCCAAAACATTTGTCTCTTTCAACAACTATTTTTAACAGCTCAGGTATGGAAAGGACAGTGAGACTGGCAGTACTCCAGTAAAACTAACAAAAATTTCTGGACCATCTCCAACACATCCCTCACCTTCCTGGACCTCTCTGTCTCCATCTCAGGCGACCACCTAGAAACAGATGTCCATTTCAAGCCCACCAACTCCCGCAGATAGCTAGAATACACCTCCTCCCACCCACTTTCCTGCAAAAAGTCCATCCCCTATTCCCAATTCCTTCGCCTCTGCCGCATCTGCTCCCAGGAAGAGGCATTCCACTCCTGCACATCCCAGATGTCCTTGTTCTTCAAGGACCACAACTTTCCCCCCGGTAGTGGTTGAGAACACCCTCGACTGAGTCTCCCGCATTTCCCACAACTCATCCCTCACACACCGCCCCTGCAATAACAGCCAAAAGAGAATCCTCTAGTCCTCACATACCACCCCACCAACCTCTGGATTCAACGCATCATCCTCCAACACTGCCCCCCCCCCCCCCATCTAAAATCCGACCCCACCACTAAAGACATATTTCCAACTCCACCCTTGTCTGCCTTTTGGAAAGAACACTCTCTCCTGGACTCCCTTGTCCGCTTCACACTCCCCTCCCACCCCACCACACCCGGCACTTTCCCCTGCAACCGCAGGAAGTGCTACACTAGCCCCCACACCTCCTCCCCTCACCCCCATCCCAGGCCCCAAGATGACTTTCCATATCAAGCAGATGTTCACCGTCACATCTACCAATGTGGTATACTGCATCTGCTGTAACCATTGTGGCCTCCTCTACATTGGGGAAACCAAGTGGAGGCTTGGGGACCGCTTTGCAGAACACCTACGCTCGGTTCGCAATAAACAACTGCACCTCCCAGTCACAAACCATGTTAACTCCCCCCTCCCATTCTTTAGATGACATGTCCATCTTGGGCCTCTTGCAGTGCCATAATGATGCCACACGAAAAGTGCAGGAACAGCAACTCGTATTCCGCTTGGGAACCCTGTAGCCTAATGGTATCAATGTGGACTTCACCAGCTTCAAAATCTCCCTTCCTCACGCCCCACTGCATCCCAAAACCAGCCCAGCTTGTCCCCGCCTCCCTAATCTTCCTCTCATCTATCCCCTCCTCCCACCTCAAGCCGCACCTCCATTTCCTACCTACGAAACTCATCTTGTCCCCTTGACCTGTTCATCCTCCCTGGACTAAGCTATCCCCTCCCCACCTATCTTCTTTTCTCTCCATCTTCGTTCCACCTCCCCCTCTCTCCCTATTTATTTCAGAACCCTCTCCCCATCCCCCTCTCTGATGAAGGGTCTAGGCCCGAAACGTCAGCTTTTGTGCTCCTGGGATGCTGCTTGGCCTGCTGTGTTCATCCAGCTTCACACTTTGTTATCTGGGATTCTCCAGCATCTGCAATTCCCATTAACTCTGATCACAAAAATTTACAGAATTCTAGTTAAATGAGGAAATGCAAGCGTTGCTAATAGTGATTCCAATCGTCACTAGAAGGTGCACTGCTTAGGTATCCAAGATCTAGCTGAGCTGTGCCTGGGGTGTGGTGTGGGGATGGACAGGGAGGGAGGAACTAACTACATTTTCTGTGCTCAGCTATAGGTCTCTTCCAACCATTGCCGCACCCCCGTCTCCAGGGTTTCAATTCCTTGCAAGAGGAGAAAACCCAAAAGGGCATCACCTTTGGTGTCCAGATGAAGTGCTTTAAAATACGTTTCTATCCTCCCACTCCACAGAGTCTTGGTAGAAGCATTGCCAGGTTTCCTCAAACTGTACATTTTTTTTTCCTATGCAGCAATGACTCAAAAATCTGAAACCTTTTAGCTTTAAGGAGCTTTCAGCTCACACCACTTAAACAGAAGTATTATTCACCCTTCAAGAAAATTGACATTTTCCCCCATAAAATCATGATTTCCACCCAGTGGCTGAAGACCCTTGCGACAGCACACGTGGGGTCTGTTTGAACTCATTACTGGAAAGAACATATCTTTTTATTTTATTGTTTTTACTTGCAAACAGAAATAGGGAAAAGGACTGTTTGAAAAGCCAAGGACTATTGAAGGACTTCTGCACACTTTGTCAAAAGCCAGTTAGTTACCTGGCAATCATTATTAGCACTGTTTACTCAGCTGTTGGCTCAAACAGTCGGGAAAGCCTAGCTACAGACTAGCTGGGGCTGTATATAAATGGAGATTCGGCTGAAAACAAAAAGTGACTTATTTGTCTGTGAAATGGTGACTACTCATTGATGACTGCCTGCCAACAATTATGTGATTGGCTCCCATGTAGCTGAACAGCTTAGTGGTGTCAACATTCATGTCAGAAGCCATCAGATCAGAACAAAGGAGGGAGATAACACTGTGAAGCTGGATGAACACAGCAGGCCAAGCAGCAGAGGAGCAGGAAAGTTTGACGTTTCGGGTCAAGACCCTTCTTTTTATTTTCTGAAGGCGGCTCTCGACCCGAAACGTCAGCTTTCCTGTTCCTCTGATGCTGCTTGGCCTGCTGTGTTCATCCAGCTTCATACCGTTTTATCTCAGATTCTCCAGCATCGGCAGTTCCTACTATCTCAGAAAAAGGAGGGAGTTGTTTTCCCTCTGCAGTAAGAAGAATGTCAAGTCTGAAGATCTCAGATTCTTCTGAGGAAAGGTCACCAGACCCAAAATGGTAATTCTGATTTTTCCTTCACAGTTGCTGCCAGACCTGTTGAGCGTTTCCAGGCACTTCTGTTTATGTTCGATTTACAGCATCTGCAGTTCTTTCATCTTTTTGTCCCCCTAAAGCTGGCCAGTTTATTTCTGTCCATTGGAAAGCGGTGGCTTTTAAGAGAGACTTTAAAGGTGTGAACCAGTCGCCCAATAAATAAGTGAAAGCACCCGGAGAAAGAAGATCAAGAATCAGCACCTTGATCAGGGAAAGGATAATCTCAGCAAATCCTGTGAACAACCATTGACCCTGCTCTCCAGACTTTCCCTGAACCCATTTTTTTTGTTTGTTCGTACATGCACATAGACAGGGAGTTTACAAGTGTTAGAATGTTAACTAAGAGTAATAGGTCAACAGTTCATTGTTATTTATCATAGTTAAAGTGTATTTATTAGAATAGTAATTATTCAGTATAGGAAGGTCTGTGTTTTCGGTCAGCTTGGGTCTTAAAAAACCAAACACGTATCAACATATATCAAAGGCAATTAATCCTCTAATAGCCTCATAAAACTGCAAAACAAATGTGAATTCAGCTCTTCCTTAGAGAATTAGTACTGGATCCTTTGAAAACAGCCAGGAGAAAGGCAGACAGTTCATTCCTTTATAAAATCTTCAACTTTTGTGTTAACCCCAAGAATAGCAGGACTTGATTTCTAGCATGATACGCAGTGATATGCAACAGTGCTAACTTCACACGGTTAGAGTTAGAAAGCAGACACTTACTACCAGAGTACAGAGTACACTGATTGACAGGCAATCTAGGGTACGTTAGGAAAAAAAGCAGTCAATTCCTCATCCCATCTCCAATGCCAGTGAGCCAAACTCTATCCTACCCACACTAACAGTTAGGCACCCATTCAAAAAAAAAGATGACTTTGCAAAGGTGGACTTCCTCTTCTTGCCTCAGGAGGGCAGATTCAGCTCTTAATGTTCAAGTCATGAGAAGAAGCTGTCAGACTTGTTATCTCTATTGAAGAAAAGTGGTGAATGTGATAGGACGAGGGATGGCAAAAATACAATTTGTTTCATTCAAGGCATTCGAGGGATTACAGATAAAATAGACTGGCTTTAAACGAACAAGTTGTGAATGAAGAGAATACAAGCAACTTTTCTTCTACATCACAGAAAAAGATATATATGATAGCTTCTCTAAAGAATATCTTGGTTGAATAAATCAAAGATCAACTGGATAAATATCTGTCTGGGGTTGGGATTGGAAGTTATGAAGCAAAAAAAGTGAAATTGCTGGTAAGGTTCAGCAGGTCTAGCAGCATCTACGGTGAGAAATCAGAGTTAACACTTCTGGTCCAGGGACCCTTCCTCAGAACCTGAAATGTTAACTGATTTCTCTCCACAGATGCTGCCAGACCAGCTGAGCCTTTCCAGCAATTTCTGTTTTTGTCTCTGATTTCCAGTGTGTGTAGTTCTTTTGGTTTTTGTTTGAAAGTTATTAAGATAAGTGTAGACTTAGAAGGTTAAGTCCTGAAGCCGTTTTACAATTTGAAGACATTCTTATCAATTTATTACTATTACACTCATTGTACTTCTTAAGTAGTACAGAGATCTCGACTGGAAAACTTTTGTGAAGAACAGGTCAGGGCTATTGCAAAAGTACAGTGTTATTGATCCTGTGATTGTCCAAATTTATATTCTTTTTGATGTATCAGAATAATCAAGTATAACAACAACATCTGAATTTAATTTAATTGATGCAACTTGGATTTCCCCTGAACATCTTAGCAGCAAAATCCTTATGTATATACATCAACACTTACAGAACACATTCCATCACTAGCTATTTAATGGTTTCATGTCAGTTTGTATTCTACAATAGAAATTGAGGCAGAATTGTTCTAGGAGTAATCTAGATTAAACAACTGCCACATACTCAAATGAGGAACAGGCAAAATAATTTTATACTAACAAGAGTTAAGAACTATTTGCAAGACAAGTAAAAAGAAAAACAGTGCTGGAAATGTTTAGCAGGCCAGGCAGCATCTGGAGAGAGAGAAAAACAAGTAACATTTTTGGTCTTTGACCTCTAGTGAACTGGTGAAAGATCCGAGACCATAAATATTTTTATCTTTTTCTAAACTTTATAGTTTTATGGATGGGAGTTTGCCGCTGAGCTGGAAGGTTAGTTTTCAGACGTTTCGTCACCATTCTAGGTAACATCATCAGTGAGCCTCCGACGCAGGAAATGACATGACCAACCCAAGGAAACCTAACCAGATAAATAGAAAGCGGGACATAACACCAGCGCTTCGGAGGCTAGTTTTCAGACGTTTCGTCACTATTCTAGGTAACATCATCAGTGAGCCTCCGACGCAGGAAATGACATGACCAACCCAAGGAAACCTAACCAGATAAATAGAAAGCGGGACATAACACCAGCGCTTCGGAGGCTCACTGATGATGTTACCTAGAATGGTGACGAAACGTCTGAAAACTAACCTTCCAGCTCAGCAAGCAAACTCACATCCAGAAGCTCAACTTGAGCTACAAATTTTATAGTTTTATTTTGGACTTCCAACATACAGGCCTCCAGTACATGTGAGGAAAGTTTCTTCCTGGCAGCAGTAGCAGTAGTGAGCTCAATACGGGGAAGATCAAGCCAGCGCAGGGGACAGTGAGCCCACCACTGCAGCAATTGCAGGCAGCCAGAAGTTCCCTGGCATCTACTGCAGCGTTGGGCGAGCCCAGCACACAGGACATCGAGCCCTCGTGAGGACTGTGAGGGCAAGGACTTTAACGTTGAATTTTTAACTTTATTCATTATTTTTCCATTTTGTACCCAGGTACTTTGTATCCAAGGTGGTGCCAGGAATGGCAGCATTGTACTTTTTTTTAAAAAAACTGTACTCCTGTACTCTTAACCTGAGTACACGTGACAAAATCTAATTCTAATTCTAACGCAAGGTATTTTGCTTTTATCCAATTTAATGCTAAGGGACACATGAGACAAACTGAAACATCAACTTCATGGTCAAATGCTCTCCAGTAGCTTGCTTTTTAATACAGCTGATGCAACTAGGTCCATATCTATTTTAAATGAACAGGCAACACAGAAGATCATTCAGCCCACTGTGTCCGTACTACTTAAGAAAAACTTGGAACAACTTCTCTTGGTCTTTAGGTCAGTCCAAACTAGCAGTGCTGTACTAGTCTCTATGTCTTTCAGTCAAAATAGATACATTCAGCAGGCAAGACTGGAGCTAAGCATGAGCACAACTAGGTTGAAAGGCTGGTAGCATGCAATGTTTGTTCATACAGATGAAAGCTCAGATGAAAACTGGTGCATGGGAAGAAAAAAAATCTCACTTAAGACTAAAAACACATACTAAGTTTCTAGTAAATCTGCCCCTTCTCAGGGTGCAAATTCACAGTACAGTTACTATCAACTTGTTGATGCTAAAGCAAACTGATTTCTTATTTATTTCAGAGCCAGCTTTGTTAAAAAACCATCATGTGCTTCAATTAATTAGTAAAACATAACATTTTGCATTCAATAAATGTCCTAATAGTAAAGCAACACTGTGCACCAGAACAAAAGTAAAATTGATGATGAAGACATTTCATAGTTTTCTTAGAAATAGCAATATTTTCAATGTCAACTTTACAAGCTTCAAAATCTCCCCAACACCCCAACCCCATCCCTAGAACAGTCCCCCGTCTCGTCCGCAACTCCATGACCTCTCCGTCTTTTCTCCCACCTATCCGCTCCTCCCACCTCACTGACCAACCCCCACTTCCTACTTACACTCACCTCACTTCCGCCTCCTTGACCTGTCAGTCTTCCCTCCCACCTACCTGCCCCCTCTCCTCACTGACCAACCCCCACCCCAACTCTCTACCTACACATACTTTTACTGGCTTCATCCCCATCTCCTTGATCTGTCCGTCTTCTTTCCACCTATCTGCTCCACTATCCACTTTCTATCATTGCCTCTCCCTCTATTTATTTCAGAGCCCCCTTCCCCTCTGACAGTTCTGAAGAATGGTCCAGACCCAAAAACGTCAGCTTTCCTTCTCTGACGCTGTCTGGCCTGCTGTGTTCATTCAGATCCACACCTTATTACCCAAGACTTCAGCAGTGGCAGTTCCTACTATCTCAAAACAGTTGTTTAGCCTTGAATGCTCCAGTAACAGGTCAAGGATCGCACTTCAACAAAAGTCTGTTCAATAGGTTTAGTGTCAGATCTGAGAGGTGTAACTCTACACCACTAAGTAACATTGTTTTAAACACTAAGAGTATGGAGTTTTATTTCCTTACCTTTGTTAGCAGTCTCAATGTACCATACTGTTCTGAAGACAGATTGCTCTTCACAGTTACAGAAACCAAAAGCAAGGACACCCCCAAAATTCCACTAAATAAAAAGAAGACAGGATTTACTGTTTTGGAAATCCTTTCATTTTACACAGAACATGGGATTTGGTATAATACCAATTTGTTACAAAAGAAACAAAGACTTAAAATGTAAGCCTCAGCTGCATTCATTTGCATCAAAAGCACTGCTACATATTGCGATCAGAGATATTCCTACCTACCAATCTCATCCCGCCCCCTTGACCTGTCCGTCCTCCCTGGACTGACCTATCCCCTCCCTACCTCCCCACCCATACTCTCCTCTCCACCTATCTTCTCCTCTATCCATCTTCAGTCCGTCTCCCCCCTCTTCCTACTTATTTCAGAATCCTCTCCCCATCCCCCTTTTCTGATGAAGGGTCTAGGCCCGAAACATCAGCTTTGGTGCTCCTAAGATGCTACGTGGCCTGCTGTGTTCATCCAGCCTCGCACTTTGTTATCTTGGACACCCCTACATATTCACAGGATTCTGTGAATCCCTACAGCATGGAAACAAGGCCCTTTGGCCCAAGTCCACACTGACCCTCACAGCATCCCACCCAGACCCATCCCCCTATAACCCATCTACATATCTCTGAACACTACAGGCAATTTAGCATGGCCAATCCACCTAGCCTGCACATTCCTCCTCCCCACCCACCCCCCACCCCCCCAATCCATGGAATGAGGAAGTCGCAGGCCAGACAGCATTTATTGCCCATCCCTAATTGCCCAGAGGGCAGTTAAGAGTCAACCACATTGTTTTAGGTCTGGAGTCACATTTAGTCCAGACCAGGCAAGGATGGCAGTTTCCATTAGCAAACCAGATGGATTTTCCTGACAATCGACACAGGGTACACGGTCATCATTAAATTCTTAACTCCAGATATTTATCGAATTCAAATTCTTCCATCTGCCATGGTGGGATTTAAGCCCAGGTCCGCAGAACATTATCTTGGTCTCCGGATTAACAGTCCAGTGACAATACCACGAGGCCATTGCCAGCCCAGTGTATTCATCTTTGGACTGTGGGAGGAAACCCACGCAGACACAGGGAGAATGTGCAAACTCCACACAGACAGTCGCCCGAGGGAGGAATCAAACCTGGGTCCCTGGTACTGTGAGGCAGCAGTGCTAACCACTGAGCCACCCTGCCACCAAATGAAACCATATTTCAAATCTCAAAAATATATTTTATTAATTAACATTTATTTTTATATACAGATAGATACATTGTCACAAACACAGTTCGGGGCTCTGTACAGAAGCAAATGAGGAAACACACTGGAGTTTGACTTTATCCAACAAGCAAACCCCAGACATCTTTTCCACACACAAGACCATATTTACAGACATTAGAATCATATAGAGTCATACAGATATACAGTACCGAAACAAATCCTTCGGTCCAACTCATCCATGCTGACCAGATATCCTATATAAATCTAGTCCCATTTACCAGCATTTGGGACATATTCCCCGAAGCCCTTCCTATTCAAATATCAATCCAGTTTCCTTTTAAATCTTGTAATTGTATCAGGCTCCACCACTCCCTCTGGCAGCTCATTCCATACATGCACCACCTTCTGCGTGAAAATGTTGCCCCTTTAGGTCCCTTACATAGCTCCTATGTTCACATCCAAATCAATTATATAAATGACAAAAAGCAGTGGATCCTGCGTTGATCCTTGTGGTGCATCGCTGATCACATGCCTCTAGTCGGAAAAGCGACCCTCCACCACCACACTGTCTTCAGCCTTTGAGCTGTTCTGTATCCAAACAGCTGCTTCTCCCTGTATTCCACGTGATCTAAACTTGCCAGTCTACCATGCAGAACTTTGTCGAATACCTTACTAAAGTCCACGTAGATTACATCTACCACTCTGCCCTCATCAATCCTCGTTGTTACTTCTTCAAAAAAAGTTCAGTTAAGTTAGTGAGACATGATTGCCCATGCATGAAACCATGTTGACTACCCTTAATCAGTCCTTGCCCTTACAAATGTAAATCCTGTCCGTCAGGATTCCCTGCAACAACTTGCCCACCACCAATGTCGGTCACATCCCAGTCTACAGTTCGCTGGCGTTTCCTTACCACATTTAAGTAGTGGTATCATGTCAGCCAAGCTCCAGGCTTCCAGCACCTCACCTGTGGCTATTGATAATATAAATATCTCAGTAAAGGACCCAGCAATTTCTTCCTTAACTTCCCACAGAGTTCGAGGGTACACCTGATCAGGTCCTGGGGATGAATCCACTTTTATGCATTTTAAGACGTTCAGCATCTCCTCCTTTGCTGAACATTTTTCAAGATGTCCCTTTTTATTTCCCCCCGTTCTACATCTCCCATATCCTTCTCCACAGTAAACTTGATGCAAAATACTCATTGGAGTATCTTCCCCATCTCCTGCAGTTCCACACATAGGCAGACTTGTTGATCTTTAAGGGGCCCTATTCTCTCCCTAGTCACTTGTCCATGATAGATTTGTAGAATCCCTTTGGATTCTACTTAAACCTAATTTTCCAAAACTATTTAATGTCCCCTTTTGTCCCCCAGATTTCCTTCTGAAGTATACTCCCACTGCCTTTATATTCTTCCAGGGTTTTACATGAGCCCTGCTGTCTATACCTGACACATGCTTCCTTTTTTTTCCTTGACCAAAGCTTCAACTTCTCTAGTTATCCAGCATTCGCTAAACCTACCAGCCTTGCCCTTCACCCTAACAGTAACATATTGGCTTGGGACTCATTATTTCATTTGAGAGACACTGCGAGGGTGTAATAACTGAATGGGCCCTCATTTAACTTCAGCAGAAAGACCTCAGGCAGCGGTCTTCCCCCACTGTGCCTTGGCAGGAGCTGCCCCAAGCTTTAGTGCATCCCAGGGAACAGACCCTACGGCACAGAGTCCCGCGACACAGAGCTACTTGGGATGAACCTCAACAAGAACCAGGGCAATTTTCTGCAGACTTCCCTTGCAAAGGCACATTCCAGACGATGTGTGACAGTCTCAACCTCATCCCACTGCCGCTTTGAGGGCTGTAGAAGAGACGAATGAAATAGTAGGTTCTATTCCAACTACGGGGAGAGCATTGAAGGCATTATGTAGAGTCCCACAATTAATCAGAGTATCCTGCATGATAGCAAGGAAGATGGGTCAGAATTCCTTGTCCTATTGTTATCCAGCAAGCCCAGTGTGAAAACGATGATCAAGAGAAGACGTGATTGGGGTTAATTTCCACGACTAAATAGCTACCAACATTCCCAGTTTTAAATCACACACCAAGAATAGCTACTAGGCTGAATTGAATCAAGCCCAGTAGCTGGGTCTTCAAAGATGGTGATGGAGTCTTTTTCTGAGTTTAATCTAGTAAAGCTGCAGCAAGTCATTTTCTGGCTGATAACTGAGGAGCCTTTAAGTGAGCATTACAGGCAGCCAGATTTTAAAACATCTAAAATAATCTGTGTTTGAATATAGAAGCATGAAAGAACTTTCATGTGAATAGTCCTTTTGGACAATAAATTGGAATGCTTCCCTTAGGTCAAGATTTATAGTAAATGCCTATGCCAAATAAGAAAATCCATATGGAGAAACCAGAAATAAATTGTTTGCCCGACAGGCTCCTTGTCAGGACCTCCTAAATGAATTTTGCATTTCATTTTGTTTTAGGTAGGAGGCTAAGCCCAGCAGTATAATTTTCAATGTATTTTACAAAAGCCTCTTTCACATTCATCACTCCATATTAGCCTCCCTTGGTCAAGGAAGCCTGTAGCTTTCATGGTCTCAAATTAACAAAGTACAGCAATTATTACATTACATTGGTTTCAGCAGGCACACTCACTCAGCCTCCATGTAATGAATCATGGATAGAGCTCATTTGGCCCAGTGAGTCTGTACCAGCCCTCCGAACAGTTCTATACCCAGACCAACCCCCTACACGATCCCCGTAACCCCGCATTTGCCATGGCTAATCTACTTAGCCTGTACATCTCTGGTAACTGCAGGGCAAATGAGCATGGCCAATCCACCTAACAATAAGAACTGTATCAATCACAGTCTCCTCTCACAAAGACAGACAGACAGGCTTGGTAGCTACACAGTATCTTCCAAAACTTCCAAAGTACTTTCCATTCAATGAATTACTCTGCAAGTGTGCTGTTGTAATATAGAAAGTGAAGTATTTATTGTGTACACAGTACGCTTCCACGTAATGCAGTGCACACACATTATCTGTTTTTCACTGAAGTCGATTGAGAAATAAATATTGGTGAGGATACTGAGAGAGTTTCCCTGCTTTTCTCTGACACAGTGCCAGGGGATCTTTTACATCTAACCAAGTGGGCAGATGAGGCCTCAAGTTAATGTTGCATCCGAAAGACAGCCCCAAGGTACTGCAGCACTCCCTCAGCACCACGCTAGAGTCCCAGACTAGATTCTGGTGCTCAAAATTCTGGGTTCAGACTTAAAACTCTCAATGAGACAGAGATGCAAGAGTTTTACTAATAGCTCACTATGGACTTGAAATGCAATGGGATGGAAGGTTTTTATTCTGGAGACGATTGCCATCAGGCCACTAAAATGGACCAATTTAACATTTCAACAGGACCATTTTTAATTACAGCCAGGATTCAAATTCCAGATAGAATTTACCCACCTGAATACTGTCCTCATTAAACACTAAAATTCTTCCATTATCCCTTCTAGTTAAATTTATAGAGTACGAGTAAATTTTCTCTTCGACCTTTAAAAGACCTTCAATAACAAACGGCACGTGACAATTCTCTTTTGGGAAATAGTGTAAAAATCCAGTTCTAAGTTGATCCCTTTGTAAATTACAATTTCTGCACAGCTTTCAAAAGCAGATTATAAAAAGTGTCTGTGGTGTTCTGCTACATTAGTTGCTTAAGGAAAAATACTAGAAGGGAGGCATTTTCTTTTTGAGTGTTTTCAAATGAGAAATATTCCAGTGTTGTTATGTCAGTAAACATTATAGAGGAATATTTCCTTTCAGCAAAACTCAGCTGCCACCAAAACAGGAAGGGAGAAACAGCAAGAAACCGATTTCTGCCAGTGTTGTCACCATTGCTTGACAAAGTGCTTCACTCTGCACTCCCAGCAGTGTTTGAAATGTAAATCATTCTCCGAGATTGCTTTTCCTCAGTTTTACATAGTTTTATAGCTCTAGCTATTTTGCACTAAAGGTTTTTGGGACTCAACCAATGCCTGGAAATGAGGATTTGTTTTCATTTCAATAGTAAACTGAGATAACAATAAATGTTTCCTATCACCATCTTTTTACCCACTTTCTCTAATTCCATGTAAGGTGTCAGACAAGGAGGACTCCAAAGACTTCATTCAGACCTGTACCATAGACCTCACTTAGCAGCTCAATGTAAACAATCTTTGAATTGTGACTCTGACTTAAAATGGGATCAAAACATGTCCAATGGAAGAAGCACAAGATCATTTCATAAGCATAAAACTGAAATTGTTGGAAAAGCTCATCAGGTCTGGCAGCATGTGTGATGACAAAGAGTTAATGTTTAAAGTCAGTGACCCTTCTTCAGAAACATTAATGCTACTTTCTCTCCACACATGCTGCCAGACCCACTGAATGTTTCCAGCAATTTCTGTTTTTTTGGCTTCGATTGCCAGTATCTGCAGTATTTTTTTTTAAATGGTGATGTGACATTGTGTGCATTACTAATGTGCTACAAAGGACCCAGATTCTGTAGTATCAGTTACTTTGTCAGTGAATGTATCAATGGGGCAGAGAAACGCATGGTGAATGTGAACTGGAACATAGGAAGACATTCTTTTGTAATCTTCATAAAAAGAACTGCAACTCTCGTTGTATTACCAGGATGAGTGCTTGATATGAGTTCATTCCTCAGATTCTTAAGAGTGACTGAAAATCTCAACATTACACAGTGTGCTTAAATGACAGCTCTTCCTCTGAGACTTGTGTTTGAAACCACACAGAACGAAGGATGGAAGTATTCAACCTCTGTGCTAACTTTACACAAAAATGTGTTTGGGAATGTCAGGCTGAACTGACACAGAGCAGATTCAGGTTGAGGCCTGGAATAGGTCTCCCAGTCCTCAGTCCCCCAAGTCTGCTTGGCTTGTTACTTAAAACAGTATTTCAAACACTAAGTTGTGACCCTTTATCAAAGAACTACGGCGACTGTGAGGGAGAAGAAAAACCTGTAAATGATCCACATTTCTCAAGCGAAGCATGAACTTACAGCACAAAACTGCCTGAACTCCGGTAGGAAATAAAGACAATCACACCCTTGCGAAACACAGTTCACTGAAAAAAAACCCAATACATCCAACTTTCAATGAGCAGGAAGCTGGTGGTAGAGTCACTGGACTAGTAACCCAGGGCCCCAAACGTGAGACCTTGGAGTGCAGGTTCATAATTCCTCAAAAACAGAGTTGCAGGTGGACGGGATAGGGAAAGCGGTATGTTTGCCCTTACTGATCAGTGCATCGAGCATAGGAGTTGGGAGGTCATGCTAAGGCTGTACAGGACATTATTGAGGCCACTTCTGAGATAGTGCATTCAATTCTGGTTTCCCTGTTACAGGAAAAAAAAAAGTGTTGTGAAACCCAAAACGGTTCAGAAAAGATTCACAAAAATGTTGCCAGGGTCGGAGGGTTTGAGCTTATAGGGAGAGGCCGAATAGGCTGGGACTATTTTCCCTGGAGTGTACAGGCTGAGGGCGAGGCCTCACAAAGGTTTATTAAATCATGAGGGGCATGGGTAGGGCAAATAGGCAAGGTCTTCTCCCTGGGATGGTGGGGTGCAGTCTAAAACTGGTGGGCATAGGTTTAACGTGACGGGGGCAGATTTGAAAAGGACAGAAGAAACAACATTTTCCACACAGCAGCTGGTGCGTGTTGTGGAAAGGAGCTGTCAGAGGAAGAGGTGGAGGTTGGTACAATCACAATACTTAAAAAGACATCTAGATGGGTACACGAATAGGAAGGGTTGAAGAGGGATATGGGCCAAATGCTGGCAAATGGAACTAGATTAATGTAGGATGTCTGGTTGGCGTGGGCAAGTTGGACTAGAAATCTGTCTGAAAGTGAGTCTCGTAAGTGAAGGCCATGAAACTGTTGTCGTAACAACCGATCTGGTTCATGATCGTTGTTTAGGGAAGGAAATCTCCCACACCTACCTGGTCTGATGTGTATGTGATTCCAGGCCCACTGCAATATGGTTGACTCTTAACTGCCCTCTCAGGTAACCTAGCAAGCCACTTAGGAGCAACACGCTTCATGCAAAAACCTAAGAGCTGTACGGACGGCATGTTTCAGCATGTGCTCAGCCTGCTGCTTGATGAATAGAATGGCTTTTTGCCAAAACAGAAAAAAAGTGACCCAGGCTGATACTGAGGACATTGCCTACAGTCACTTTCAAACCTCTGCCTGGGCTGGAGGGTTTGAGCTATGACGACAGACTGAATAGACTAGGTCTATTTTCCATAGATTGGTGAAGATTGACAGGGGACCTGAGAGAGATGCGCAAGATTGTGAGGGAGATGAACAGGAAGGGGCTCTCTCCTTTAGAGGGGTCAATGACCAGCGAACATGGAGTTAAGCTAAGAAGGAGAAGGCTAATAGGAAGGTTGAAAAGAAACCTTTTCATCCAGAGGATGGTGGGGATCAGGTCCAAAATTGAGTCAGTTATGCTAGCACAGCCATCTTCAGGCTGCAAAGGGTTTTTGACAACAGGGGCCTCTAGGGGTCAAAGTCTATAAAACTACCCTCCCTGACTGCAGCAAAACCTGGGCCATCTACTAGAATCACAGAAATAACACAGCACAGAAGGGGGGTGGGGGGGAGGGGGGGGGCACTCAGCCCGTCTTATCCATGCCAACCCAAAGATACCCAGGAGCTCTTTCTAAACCCATCTTCCTGCACACGATCCATAGTCCTATAGCTTCCAGCACTTAAGGTGCAGATCTAGGTACTTTTTTTAAAAGAGTTTAGAGTCACTGCCTCCATCACCAACTCAGGGCAAAGTCCACACACACCCCATTATTTGAATAAAAAAAGCTTTTTCTCACATCCCCTCTAATTCTTCTGCCACTTATCTTGAATCTATAACCCCTGGTTTTTGAAATCTCTCATTGGCAGGGGAATAGGCTTTGAGAGCCGTGAGGTTATGCTGCAGCTCTGTAAAACCCTGGTTGGACCACTCTTGCAATATTGTGTTCAGTTCTGGTTGCCTCATTATAGGAAGTTACGTAAGCTTTAGAGAGGGTGCAGAAGAGTTTTACCAGGATGTTGCCTGGACTAGAAGGCAGGTCTTACGAGGAAAGGTTGAGGGAGCTAGGGCTTTTCTCACTGGAGCGAAAAAGGATGGGAGGTGACTTGATAGAGGTGTACAAGATGATGAGAGGCGTAGATAGAGTGCATAGCCAGGGGACATTTTCCCAGGGCAGAAACGACTATCACGAAGGGACAGAATTTTAAGGTGATTGGAGGAAGGTATGGGGAGATGTCAGAGGTAGGTTCTTCACACAGTGAGTAGTAAGTGCATGGAGTGCACTGCCAGTGGTGGTAGTGGAGTCAGATACATTAGGGACATTTAAGAGACTCTTGGACAGGGACATGGATGATAGTAAAATGTAGGGTAATACAGGGTAGTTTGATAATAGGTTGGCACAGCATCATGGGCCTGTATTGTGCTGTACTGTTCCATGTTCAAAGGAAACAGGTTCCCTAGCAACATTCTAGTAAATCCTCTCTGAACACTTTCCAAAGCAATTACATCCTTCCTACAATGTGGTGACCAGAACTGCACATAATACTCTTCACCAGTTTCATCATTACATCCCTACGTTTGTATTCTCTACTTCTACCAATGAAGGAGAGCATTCCACATACTTCTTTATAATCTTATCTACCTGTACTGCTAACGTTAGGGACCTGCACACTTTCATGCCAAGGTCTCTCACTGTAATCGAGCCTTCTCAGTATAGTCCTGTTTATTGTCCAGCACCCTTTCACTGTTTGGCAATTACGTCACACTTATCAGAAGTGAGCTCCATCTGCTCGCCTCCACCAACCCAACCATATCGTTTTGGAGCTTACAGCTATACTCTACACTATCCACCCCATGGTCAATTTTTCTGTGGTTTGCAAATCTCCCCCAGTTGTGCCGTGTGCAAGTCCAAAGCATTAAGTGTATAAAACAAACAGCAGAGATCCCAAAACGAAGCGTTGTGGAACACCACTTGATGCGGTTTCCCATTTGCAACAGCAGCCACTGGCCTTTGTTTCCTGTTACTAAGTCAACTTTGGATCCAATATGATACTTTACCCTGTATCCCATGGGCTTTTACTTTATTTAACTAGTCTGCCATGTGGGACCTTGTCAATACGCCTTACTAAAATCCATGTCATTGGCATGCGGAGCACAACCCTCATCTATCATCCTTGTGGTTTCCTTAAAGAATTCAAACGTGCAACGCATGGCCTTCCCTTAACAAAACTATGCTGACTATTCCTGTCAGTCCATGCCTCTTTAAGTGACTGTTTATCCAATCTCTCAGGGTCATTTTGAACAACCTGCGTCACTGAAGTAAGCCTAACTAGCCTTTAATTTTTGGCATTTCTTTTGCACCCCTTTTAAACAACGGAACCACACTTGCATTCCTCCAGTCCTCCAACACCTCAAACTGTATCCAGTGGACATTGGAAAATAAACCTCAAAACACCTGTTATTTCCTCCCTGACCTCCTTCAACACCCTCGGGAACAATCGATCTGGCCCTGGTGACGTATCCACTTTAAAAGGATTCCAACTTCTCTAATCCTTCCTCTCTCAGTATGATTCTTTTGTCCAATATTTCATGTTGTTCCTCTTGGAGGAATGACTGATGTCACATTAAAGATCCTAGAATATTTCCATCAGTGGTCCCTACAAGGAACCTGGGGATCAAGCAGGAGAACCACTGGGCCATCACAAACAAACATTCTCTGTTAAGGTGAACCTATCAGTATTGGAGTCCTGCTCCTGAACAGTCAACTCCAATGGGAATGCCGTTATGTCCAGATGCCCAGAAACCAGCTCCTTAGGCAAGTTCTCCTCTCCCATTCTCTGCTGGTTAATGCTCATAAAGTGTGACCAAGGAAAAGGTATATGATATGCTTAATGTCACCCTAATGCACAGTGACGCAAACTGACTGGGAGAAGAAAGGTCAAGGTGATCAGCATGGTATCTCCTGATCCATCATGGCATAATCCACATCGACGCTCAGTGACTCCTACACACAGAGCAGAAGGGCAGCAGCACTCAAAATCTTTTTGCTCAAATCTCCTAATCTCACTCTTCCAAGTTTCATGTCAATTCCCATGGTCTCTATGAAGCACCTTGGTTGATTTTGACATTCAAGGCACTACATAAATTCCAATGATTCTCTGCAGACCCCAGTATTATTTGTCTCTATGATAGCACACATTATGATAGCCTGATTGCAGAACGCGTGCCAGGAAAAAAAAAATCACATTTATAAATTACAGATAACACAGTGTGGAGCTGGAGGAACACAGCAGGCCAAGCAGCATCAGAAGAGCAGGAAAGTTGACCTTTCGGGTCAAGCCCCTTCTTCAACTGCTCCTCTGATGCTGCCTGGCCTGCTGTGTTCTTCCAGCTCCATACAGTGTTGTTATCTCTGACTCTAGCATCGGCAGTTCTTGCCACCGCTTTAAAAATTGCTGGGTGGACCACGATAGAGCACTGCGTTCAAATGTGGGCAGACTGTTTTTGGTAAAGACATGAAGCAACTTGTTACGTGATGATTCAGGAGAAAGTAGCTATCCTTACCTCAATGAATGAAAAATGAACATTAGTTACACGAGTTTAAAATCATGAATGGCTTGGATAGAGTAAACTAGGAGAACTACTTTAAATGACAGAAGGATTTGTAATTACAGGGCACAGATTTAAAGGTGCTTTGCAAAATTATTGAGAAAACTTTTTTTTTTAATTACAGTGATGATGATCTGGAATATATTGCCTGCAATGAGCTGTAAGCTGATTAAATAGTAACTGTCAAAAAGGAACAGGAATAAATACATAAAGGGAAACAGTGGCGATAAAAAAACAGGAAATTGGGACCGAATGGATTACTCAGAGCTGGGGAACAGTCACAACAGGCTGAGTGGTCTGTTACGATTTGTTACAATTTATGATAGTCTTTGCAATATGGGGAAAGAAAAAACACTTATTTTAAAAAATGTATGAACAGATTAAAGAACAGCTTCTTCCCCACTGTTATCAGATTTGAACAGACCTCTCATTTTAAAGTTGATCTCTCTCTACACCTTCTCTGTAACACTATCTTCTGCATTCTGTTCCATTATCCTGATGTACTTCTATAAAATACGTTTCACCTGGACATAGAACAATACTTTTCACTGCATCTTGGTACATGTGACAATAATAAAATCAAATCAATAAGTACAGTATAGAGAAAGGGTCAGAATGAAAACACCATAGGGAATGCACTGTACCTCCTGCTACTACATTAGCACAGGGTGTTAACACTGTTGGCATCGTTGACATGCTCCTGGAAATGGAGGTTAGTGTAGACCCTGCATGTGTAATGCCACAGATGCCCAAGGAACTCTTGGCACCTGCCTTTACTCAGCGCATGGCTCACATCCACTCATCAACCAGCTTGCCATCTCCCTGGTTTCCCCACTCCTGATCCCACCTTCCCTCACTCTCAGGGTCAGTGAACAGTGAGGAGGTACAGAGTGAGCAGGAGGGGAACAATGAGGAGTTGGAAACACAGCAATAAGCTAATCATGATCCTAGGATCTGTATTCATTTAAAACATTTCAAGAGCACACATTCTCTTGCTTCTATTCTGTGATACAGGCACCTTGCCACAATATGGCTGGCAGTGATATTCTAACCACAATCAATGCATGGGAGGCGTATAGCAGTCACATCAAACTCAGGTTAATTTTTAACCACCTTCAAGTTGGTCAAAGAAAACGCTGAAACTAGAACTTCCAGGTCTCTCATCTGCAGAAGGCGAGACCCTCCATTTAAGATGGCGTATATGGTAAGAACAGAGCCAATTTGTGAGAACATGCCAATGTTTTCAGAAGATGATAACAAATTAGACATTACCTTGCACAGCAGCTGCTGCGAAATCGGTTGGAATTGAGGAATGGAAACTCCAAAGCACCATAAACGTCACCTGACAGCAGAAACAGAAACCTTTCAGGGAGTGAGTAGATAGTCAAATCTTCACATCAATGTCACTCATTAAACAATTTAATTAGAACCAGAGCTAAGAATTTGGGTGTTGCTGTGCATGGAAATGGTTTCCTTGATTCTTAAAGATGATAAATATAGATACAAGTTTGGAATTGCTCAAGATACTGCTAGGGCCCAAGTACCGAACCCTGCATAGACTATCAATCACCACCTGAAAAAAGACCTATTTATTCCCATTCTCTGTTTTTGATCTGTCAAACAATTCTCAAATTCAAGTCAGTACATTCCCTCTAATCTCTTGTTCTTTAATTTTGCCCACTAGCCTCTTACACAAGATACTATTAAAAGACTTCTTGAAATCAAAATACTCCACATGCACTCTCTCTCTCTCAGATATTCTAATATCCTCAAACAGCTCCAGATGTTTAGTTAAGCATGATTTTCATGATAAGATCCTGATGATACAATGCTATATTTCAGACAGACAATCTCACTACCCTCACACTGTTCACTGTCCTTGGTCTCCTCTGATGTTCTGGTGAAGTTCTAATGCAAGCTCAGGGAACAGTACTATATCCGTCAGTTAGATATTTTACAGCTTTCCAGATTCAATATTTCATTCAATAATTTCAGATTATAATCTTGATACCCAATATATTTCCTTGCTTTGATTTTTTTTTGCTTCTTTTGGTTTTTGAATGACAACTGTTCATTATTCTGCCATTTACACCTCTATTGTTTTTAACCTCTCACATATACCTTTTTCGCATCATCCCTCATGCTATTTAATCTTCCTTGCCTTTCAGCCATTTATAGACACCTTTTGGCTCTCTTTTCAGTCTCTTCTCTTTCATTGACTTAAACTCCTATTATATTTCTAATATCATTGGTTGGAACTGATAACAGTTTCTCTTCCTACAGACATGGCATGAGCTGCTGAGTATTTCCAGCATTTCTTGAGGTTTTTTGAAGTGACTGCTTGTTTGTTCCCCAATGGAGTTATTAAAATTGGAGAGTGAAATGAAAGGACAGTCAGTGCCAGGTCATGGCTCCCAGTAGGACAGCTAAGAATTAACAGCACAGAAGTAGCCATTCAGCCCATCAGGTCTATACCACTGTCTGTTCTCTATACAAATCTCTCAGCCGGTGCTTCATGTAACTGTACCAGAAATAACCTCTCCAATCTCATTTACCTTTCCCTGCATGTGCATCAATGTCATTCAGCTCAACCAGACCTTGCTGTACCGAGTTCCACATGTAAGCAACTTTACCCATAAATATGAGGCTTTTATACACCTATCCTACTACAAAATTACAAGGGTCTGGATAGATTAGAAGAAGAGAAACTGTTCCCACTCAAAAGAATCAAGAATCAGAGGGCAAAATCTAAAGTGATTTTTAAAGAAAGCAAAATGTAAGGTGAGAAAAAAACAATTTTCACACAGAAAGTAGTTAGGGTTTGGACTGCACTGCCTGAAGAAGTTGGAGGAAAACAGGTTCAATTGAGGCATTCAAGCAGACATTAGAAGATTACAGACAGAAATAACATGCAAGAGTATGGGGAAAAGACAGGGGACTGGAAGGAGGTAATGCTGTTTGCTCGAAGAGCCAGTGCTGGCATAATGGGCCAAATGGCCTCTCTCTCTGCACCGTAACACTTCATTGATGCCGAGAAGTGACGGAGAAAATGTTATGTCGAAGTCATTGCCAACCTCCTTTTCCTGATTTTAAAAAAATGCATCCTGCGTGTAAATATAAAATATGTATCCTGTAAATGCTCAATTCATTTGAAAAAAAGCTTAGAAAACAACCTTGCAGGGCTCTCAAGGAGGGTACTTCTACAAATAGGATATTTAGAAACAAAAATATGTAACTGATGATCTCAGCTGAAGGTCAAGGAAAGACTTGAAGTTCCAGAATTAGCTGCTAACCTTATTCTTTTTTAAAAAAAATGAAAGTTGCTTTAAATAAAACAGTACATGTACCTGAAAGCTGAGCCAGTAAGATCAATATCAGCACACTGTAATAAAAGGAAATGGAAATAAGTAGCAATAAAAATACTGTGAAGCAAAAGTGAAACTTTGTTGCATGGCCTATTACTCTGGTTAAATATCAAGATAACACTTTAGAAAACAGGGAAGGGCAGTAGTCCACTTGTTGAGACATCTGATACCATCCATACACAGTGAACTTGAATTGGAAGACGAGACACAATAGACCCCCGCTACTATGTTTTGGATAGGTTTACAAAAGGTTTGCAAAGACATTTCTACCTGATATAAAAAAGGTCTATAGGATTAAGGTTCTAGGACATTTCCACTAACTCACAGCCATAAGTGAACAGCAATGGTCTTTTCCCTCAGGTAGCAGAATTCAAAACTAGAAGGAATATTTTTAAGGTGGGAGGAGAAAGATTTAAAAGTTAATGCAGATAAAACACAGATTGAGTTGGTCAGAATTCATTTACAAATCAAAGCACCTTCAACATGAACGGGATTAAAAAAAAGCCACGAGCTGGAAAGAGATGACATAGAAAGGGAACTGTGAAAACGTGAACTAGAAATCCAAAGAGAGGAAAAATAAAAAGATAAAGAGCTTCAGAGAGTTTAAAGAAACAAGGAAAGCTCTGGATTGCAAAGAAGTCAGAAAATTTGGATTGTATCAACAAGTTTTTATTAATTCATTAATGGGATGTGGGCATCGCTAGCTAGGTCAGCATTTATTGCCCATCCCCTATTGCCCAGAGGACAGTCAAGAGTCTGGGGTCACATGTAGGCCAGACCCTAAGGATAGGAGTTTCCTTCCCTAAAGGGCAGGAGGGAACTAGATGGATTTTTCCAACCTTCATACAAGCCAAATGCCATTCATGCAACAGGACACCCACAATGCCCTGCAATCCCTTACCATTTCGATAATATGCTACTTTTTTTACTCATCCTACCAAGGGAAAATTTCATGCTTTCTCATATTGTATTCCATTTGACAGATCACTTAACTTTTAGCTGGAAGAATTGAAGACTGATTAGATTTAACCCCTGGTTTTGATTCAGCACCTCTCTAGGGTGTCTAAATTCAGTGAAGAGCAAGCAGAAATGTATTTTGTCCTTTTAATAAAATTGTGACAAAGCTGTAATGGCCAAAAGAAACATGGATGTGTTTATCAGGAAAGCACTGGGTAACTCTTACTGATTAACAATTCACTAACAATGGGCTGAATCTTACATTTTTTGATCAAGGGTGAGTCATGTTGAGAATTTGAGGGATTTTTGCCCTGAGGGTTAGTAGGTTTGCTTGCAATACCTTATCATACTATCCTATCTCATTCCTAGGGCCATCGTGTTCCAATATAGCTCCAACCTGTCACCCACTGTTCCCTGATCAACTGACTGATGTTGTTCGAGCACTTGGAGTGTTTTCCAAGGCTGTCCCTGACTTATTGTACCCGAAACAAACGTTACCCCTACCCCCTTCCTGATTTTACTGAGGCCTGATATATCATTAAAGGGGAGGCAATGGCCTAGTGGTATTATCACTGGACTGTTAATCCAAAAGACCCACAGATAACATTCTGGGGACTTGGGATCAAATTCCACCACAGCAGGTGGTGGGATTTGAGTTCAATAAAAAAGCTGGAATTAAGAATCTAATGATGACCATGAATCCACTGTCGACTGTCAGGAAAAACCTAATCTGACTCACTAACGTCCTTTAGGGAAGGAAACTGCCATGCTTACCTGGTCTGGCCTACATGTGACTCCAGACCCACAGCATCATGGTTGACTCTTAACTGCCCCCTGGGTAATTTGGGACGGGCAATAAATGCTGTCTAGCCAGTGACGCCCTCATCCCATTAATGGATAAAGGAAAACAAAAATTCGCAACAAGTGCTGGGTTTGTGTCAGCACGAAGCAGCACAGCAAGGTAGAAATAAAATGAATCTGATATTTCTGGCTGAGTGATGAAGCACAAAAAGCAACGCAAGGCAGGGATGCTGTGAGCACCCAGGCAAGTTCAGAGGGAGAGAACACTAACAGTGAGCAAACAGCTTGGTCCAGTACAAGTGTCCTTAAAGCAGCTTTACCACAACTGTCAGAACTTCCTGAAATGCAGCAAAGTGGATATGGATCGGAAATTTGCTGTATTGGCTTTGAGAGGTTGGAACGTGGTGCCACTTCGACACTGGTGCCCAATGTCCAACATGGAGGTCTTTTGAAGCAAGCCGTGAACTGAATTTGTCAGGTACCCGCTCTGATTTCCACACCAGGTTTTCTCCAAATCTAACTTGTTTGGCTAGATAGAAGTCTGAATATTAACTAGGCCAGCTGCAGCATTAATAAAAGGTGCTTAAAGAGTCATAATCTCCCTTACTTAGCAACTTTCCATAGTCTAGTGAGAAACTTGCATCAAAGCATCAAAGATGCAGCAAGATGCTCCTGACTTCTCAACCGATTCTGTCACAAATCTCCACAGATATCTCCCCACGACATCGAGGCTCCCATACAATTTTGCCCAATGACACAATTGAGACAGAAGTTCAGAATAACTATGTTATTTCCAGAAGCTTACCAGCAAAAATGTAGACATCTGGTAAAGGGGCAGTATCAGACCTTTCTAGAGAAAAATGACTTAGTATTTGATCAATGGAACGGAGCTATGAAGTTTGATTAAAATTGCGAAACTCTCAACAGCGTCGTCACCGGTTGAATTTACTGACAGGATTCCCAGGAATTAGGTGTCACCTGGAAGTCTAAAGTTTCTAAAACAAGGGAAGCATCAAATTATGATGATTACGAATAATGCCACAAACGCATCTTCATTACCAAATCCATACAGCAATTGGAGAAAGAAGAGAAATGATACTGAATTATGCTCAGAAGCGAGTGTGGAAAGAGACAGACAGTGTGGGACAGTAACATGACTTAAAAGAGATTAAGATTTGGCTTTTGCCATCGGACAGGGCATATGAAGACTGGAAGCTGAATGCTAAGGCAGTAGCTTTGGCAGAAGAATATTGTATTGTTCCAGATAATTCTGCACAAATGATTAAACTTGGTACAAAATAACTAATGTACTCATAGCAGGTGTAAGTCTAAACACAAGCAATGGGAATTTTGTATTTGAAGGTGCTTTAGTCAATAGGTCTATTATTGTTGGGGAGTAATGCTGAAGTTGGTGATCAATGATGTAGATTTCACATTAGGGATGTCCTGCATTGCCACTTGCAGGGATGGTAGGCAAGTTCACTGAGGTAGACAGTGCACCAAAAGGAAATAAGACAAAGAAATATGGATGCTGGAGACCTGAAATAAACAAAAACAGGAATTGCTGAAGAAGCTCAACTGGTCTGGTTGCATCTGTACAGAGGAAACAGAGTTAAAACCAGTAACCCTTTCTCAGAACACCAAGCTCGACTGTTCTAATTTGATCTCAGCACAAAATACAAGTTTTAAGTATTTAAATAATCTATCGTTGACCCACAATTGTACGGTTAATCCAATTTTTTGGATGCAATGTTCTTTCAACATTTAACCAGCATGTGAAAATATGCCATACATTTCTGCCCTAGTGATGGCGGAGTTGCAGATTAATTACTAAATTCTTCAGACATCACTGAGCATTCATTTTAGAAACAGGTCATTATATTGTAGCTAATGAAATTAGCTTCATGCTCCAAAAAGTTATTGGACATTAATCATGATTGATATGTTAAGTGTTTTCCGATTAAGAACACTCAGTTTTTCTTCCCCTTTACACTACTTCCCCATTGTACATACACTTCCGTTCATTAAAACTCAAGCAAATGGCAGGACTCAGTTGACTGAGAGCCAATTCTGAATTGGGATATACTAGACACCCATAATTTAAGAATCATAATTAAACTTAAGCAAGAGGGTGGATATTGTAGATTGCAGGTCTACATTTTCATTTTATTTCATATCCTGCTTTTCTGTTTTTAAAAGATGTAATTTAAATATATCATTACCAGTCATTGACTAATTGCGCTATCATTAGATTGTACCAGATAGACATTAAACAGTTACTATAATGACACTGAAGTATCTTAGCTGTCTAACTGCCTGTTAGACAGACAAACCCAGCTTACATTCAAATTATAGAACAGAATCAGAATAGTGACCATTTAGTCTGCCATATACATGCCTGTTCTCTGCAAGAGCTATTCATCTGATCCTGACATTTTCTTGTAAATCTTAGAAACACATACAGAAAATAAAAGAATTGGAAGAGACAGGCACAGCGATATATACACATGATTACCTGTTTGATTTATAGAGTCATACAGCATGGAATGAGACCCTTGGGTCTAACTAGTCAATGCCGACCATGTTCCTGAACTAAACTAGCCCCACCTGCCTGCGCTCGGCCCATATCCCTCCAAACATTTCTTATTCATGTACTTATTCAAATGTCTTTTACATGTTCTAACTGTACCTGCATTCACTACTTCCTCCAGAAACTCATTCCACACACTAACAAATGTCTTTGCAAAAAGAAAAAAATTGCCCCTCAAGTCTTTTCAAAATCTTACTTCTCTCACCTTAAATATATGACCTCTAAGGAAATCCCCCACCCTAGGGAAAAGATACCTGCTATTCGCCTTATCTATGCCTCTCATGATTTTATAAACCACTATAAAAGGTCACCCTCAACCTCCTATGCTCCAGTGAAAATAGTCCCTGCCTATTTTTATAACTCAAGCCCTCCATTCCCAGCCACATCCTGGTAAATCTCTTCTGAACCATATCCAGCTTAATAACATCCTCCTTATAACACAGCAACAAGAACTGGGTATAATACTCCAGAGGATGCCTCACCAATATCTTGTACAACATCAGTACAACGGCTCACTCGTATATTAACGCTAGCAGTGGTACAAATGACAAAAAAAAAGAGATGAGAAACCTGTAATTATAAATTACATTCCGTCTTTACAAGCAAACTTGGAGTTTGTGGAGAGTTGTGAAACTCCAGGAAACCAGGTGATAAAGATCAGAACAGAAGGCAGTCTTAAGACACTTACTTAAAATAATCAATTTGTTTACAGTGATACATGGTACAAATACGTACCTCCTTATCCGAAAAGCACCTTCAGTCTGTTCCTTTGCATGGGGACACCAATAAATGCTCAGCTAATAACCACCATCTGTGTAGAATTGATTACACTTAACAAAACAGAGGGGGCTCTTGTGGCATAGTGGTAGTGTCTCTACTTCTGGAGCAGGAGGCCTGGGTTCAAATCCCACCTGCTCCAGAGGTGTGAGATAGCAACTCTGAACAGGTTGATTAGAAAATATTAAAAAAAAAAGTTGGTGATGTCCATTTCAGCACTATGGTATGGAAAATACATTGAAAAAATTCATGCAACCAGAAAAAAAATAAACTGGGAGGTCGTACTTTTATTGGAATCTCAAAAGTTTCCTGATATCAAGCGGAACACACAATCTTGTTGGTTTTTGCAGTCATTGATTTACCTGTATAAGTAGTTTAAGAATTGCTCCTCCAGCTCACTGCAAAATAGAAAGAAAATCCATGTACTTCTACTGTCAAACCATTGTGATGAGGTTTCAGCGCCAAAAAGTATGTTAATTACACTGTTTCTGATTCTAATAAGTGAGTCATGTTCCTTAGTAGCAGGTAGTATATTTTCATCACATAACTCTGAACAAGGTAACACTATTCCAGGGAAAGGATTGGGTTTGCTCATGAGACGTCACAGTCAACAATAAATCTCCTTCACCATGTATGGAAATTAATAAAACTGCGTAGTTACAAAAAATAGCAGAAAAGAAAACAATTTGCTGGTCATATTGCACATTATATTAAAATGTGTATATATTGGATCATATTGCATATTATATTAAAATGTGTATATATTGGATCACTAAACCTGATAATGAAATGTAGTTTTTCTGTTAATAACATTTTTGACCAAGTGTTTACAATTGGATAGCATGCATCTGAGCCCCAGATTTGTGAAGTCCCTATTCTTACTCACCTTGTAAAGGGAAAGCCTCAAACAGCATCTTATGTTCTGTCAGTGGCTCACTCTACCACAAAAGCTCAAGGTAAGATTTGTGTCCTTCGTGCCGGACAGTAACATTCACCCGATGTTCCCCCCGCCCCAACACACACAGATGACTTTGTTGATCCCAGCATGAACTGGCTTTTCAAAAAAAATAATAAAATTGCCCTTGCTCCGATTTGATAATGACTCCCTGTGACAGAATGCTTCTGTACTTCTTATGTCTTTGTCATACAACCATTTGTGAGCCTCTCAGCCCTGTCCTCACCGGACTCGTATTCATTGGAGTGTTTCTGAATAAAGCACAAATTTTTAACTTTTTATAGAATATCTCAAATCAAAGGCCAACGAAACTACAGCGACACTTGACTGAATACCATCACAAACCTGCTATTATAATACATTTTGTTCAGAATATCTGACTCAAAGATGTCCTAGCAGGTATTTGGCTCAATTATGCAGGAAAGCCAATCACACAGGGACCAAAGATAATGTTTCAAAGGCAAAGGCAATCTCAAAATCTCTCCGAAAACACTGTGCCTAAATCAGAATCCCTACAGTGTGGAAACACGCCCTTTGGTCCAACAAGTCCATACCAACCCTGAGACCATCCCAACCAGACCTATTCCCCTAAAAACCCACCTAATCTACATATCCCTGAACACCACAGGCCATTTAGCATGGCCAATCTACCTAGCCCGCACATCTTTTGGACTGTGGGAGGAAACCGGAGCACCCGGAAGAAACCCACACAGACATGGGGAGAATGTCTGTCTGTGTGGAGTTTGCACAGTCATATTGATTCATCATTAAAAGTGGTGTCACAACTTTGCAATAAACAAAAACAGCCACCAAGAAGAAACTGCAGAAGAAGGAGGAGATGGCAGCTACTCAAACTAACGTTTTGGTTATTCCTAGAAGAAGTAGGTGGCAAAGTCTTTATAATGTGGGACAACCGGGAAGTCTCGGATGGGGATCACGGATGCTTGTGACAGGAATCAGCTGAACAAACCTACCTTAGTGAATACGACTTTGTTAGCTTCTGAAACACCTTGTACGCACCTGTAGCAGAAGGAGAACACAAACATTACTGAGCACTCTTAGCAATATCACATCACACTGAAGAAGAATTGACATTTGCGCTTTACTTTATACCCGCCTGCACGATCTGTGGCCAGACAAAAGTATGCTCAGTTTAGTAAATTCATGTGACGAATTAATACAGCCATGGTAGCAATTTTAATAAACTGTTGGCTTTAACTGGCAAGTCACAATTATTACTTTAAAATACAACATGTATGACATGCTCCCAGTTAAACATCCCAGCAAAGCTCCAGCGCACAAACAAATCAAGAGCAGAAATTCTAAGCTGAAACACCCTACAATGCAGAGTGAGGAGCTGCATCAGAGATTCCGTTCTTACAGTTACGAACATTTTATGGTGCAATTTGAAATAAAGTTTTCCCGGGTGCCCTGGTCAACATTTCATTACATGACCCCTTTGAACACAGAACACAGAATAGTGCAGCACAGTATAGGCCCTTTGGCCAACGATGTTGTGGTGACCTACTACCCTACTAAGATCAATCTACCCTGCATACCCTACATTTTACTATCCTCCATGCACCTATGCAAGCGTCACTTAAAAGTCCCTAACGTATCTGACTCCACTACCACAGCCGGCAGCGCATTCCACACGCTCACCACTCTCTGGGTAAAGAACCTACCTCTGACATCTCCCCTATACCTTCCTCCAGTCATCTTAAAATTATGCCCCCTCACAATAATCATTTCTGGCCTGGGAAAAAAGTCTCTGACTATCCACTCTATCTATGCCTCTCGTCATCTCTCAACCTTCTTCCCTCAAATGAGAAAAGCCCTAGCTCCCTCGACCTTTCCTCAAAACCTGCCCTTCAGGCCAGGCAGCATCCTGGTAAATCTCCTCTGCACCCTCTAACACTTCTGTATCTTACCTATAAAGAGGAGACCAGAACTGAATACATTATTCCAAGTGTGGTCTAACCAGCGTTTTACAGAGTGGCAGCATAGCCTCGCAGTTCTTATACTTAACCCCCCTGCCAACGAAAGCCAACACACCATATGCCTTCTTTATAACCCTATAACTTGGGTAGCAACTTTGTGGGATATCTATGGATGTGGACTCCAAGATCCCTCTGTTCCTCCACACAGCCAAGAATCCTGCCAATAACCATGTATTCTGCATTCAAATTTGACTTTCAAAAATGAATCAGTTCACCACTTATTGATATTGTGTTTTTAAAAGAAGCATTTAGAGGTAAGGGACTTCATTTGACAGCTGTGGTTAGGTGCTGCATAAATACAAGCCTGTAACTTTCCACAAGACCTTTGGATTAAGTCAAAAATGGGTATAAAAGCTCAAGTTCTAGACTTTGTAGATCCCAACTTTAATTTCTAATCTGCAAACAGCATTAGAAGGGCTAAAAATTGAGACTGTTCTATCAGGATTAATTTGTAGTACATTTACCCACGGTCCCATTCCTGTTCAATATTCAGCATCTTTCTCTCTATCGAAAATGTGTATAAATGATTGCAAAATCAGAACAGAAATAAAATGCCTAAAGCTTGCAAACAAGTGTAGGTTGGTGCTCCACAAGAAAAAAAAACAGGAAATACATCAAATTTTTAAACTCTGTATTTCGGAGAGATGAACTGATTAAATGGCAAGTACTTTTAAATATTGTTAAAATTAAGACACCAAAACTAAAAAATGAGAGGGTGGGATACAAGGGAGATAGCTGTAGTCGATTAATAAATAAGCAGACGTTGCTGATAAGAAAAACCACACTACTGAAGCTTTTTGTCCTGAAGGTAGTGGTAGAGGGTTACTTATCAGACTGAGGGCCTGTGACTAGTGTGTGTCACCAGGATCAGTGCTAGGCCCACTGGTTTTGTCATTTGTATACATGACATGGATGTGAATGTAGGAGCTATGGTTACTAAGTTTACAGATTACACCAAAAGTAAGTAGTGTAGTGAACAGTGAAGATTATCTCAGAGTGCAGTGGGATCTTGATCAAATGGGCCAATGAGCTGGGGAGTGGCAGATGCTGTTTAATTTAGATAAATGTGAGGTATTGCATTTTGGTAAAGCAAATCAGGGCAGGATTTATCTAGTTAACGGTATGGCCCTAGTGTGTGTTGCTAAACAGAGTCCAAGAAGTAGAGGGGCTCCTCTACATTGAATAACCTGTCTACCTGTGACTCCCTGGTGAAGGCGGCATTTGGCATGCTTGCCTTCATTGGTTAGAACACTGAATAAAAGAACTGGGGCGCCATGTTGTGATTGTATACGGCATTGGTAAAGCACTTTTGCAATATGGTGTTCAATTCTGGTCACCCTTCTGTAGGAAAGATGTACAACTTAAGAGGGTATAAAAAAAATTACAAGGATGTTGCTGGGCCTGGACGGTTTCAGTGACAGGGAGAGACTGAATGGACTGGGGCTATTTTCCCTGGAGCGTCAGAGGCTCGAAGTGACCTTGTCGAGGTTTATAAAATCAAGTGGGACGTGGATAGGGTGAGCCGCCAAGATCTTTTTCCCCAGGATGGTGCAGTCCAAAAGAGGGGCAAGATTTAAAAAGGACCTGAGGGGTAACTTTTTCATGCAGAAGATGATGTGTGTGTGGAACGAGCTGCCAGAAGAAGTAGGAGGGTACAATGACGAGATTCAAAAGGTACCTGATAGGTATATGAATAGAAAGGATTTAGAAAGATATGGGCCAAATGCTGGCAAATGGAACTAGATCACATTTTGGGGGGTTGGGGGCGGGGGGGGGGGGGGGGGGGGGGGGGGTGAAGAACGGATGTCTGGTGGGCACAGATGAGTTGGACCAAAGGGTCTGTTTCCATTCTGCATGGCTCTATTCAAGTTCTATACTGTAGAGCATGATAAGTTACAGGTGTATAAAAGTTGCCAACTGTGTACAGCTCAGGCAGGAAGACAGAGATGGATACAGTCAGTCAACAAATATACTTGACACATTGTCAGAGACAAGAGGTATTCTGCTCCATTGTGATTCTCAGTCCTGTACCTCCTGCAGAAGGTTCTCATTTGGTGCATCCACAAACCTGCTTGTGCATACACAAATGCACAAAATGTAGAAGATGTTTAAGCCAGTTCCACCCGCTTAGACAGATATTTAACGTACTCACCAGTCAGAACCATCAGGCCAAGAGAAAAAAAACGCATGACTTTGCTACAAGAATTTATCTTGCCTTGCCTTAAAAGCATTCAGCAAAGTAGCTTCAACCGCTTCACTGGGCAGGGAATTCCACAGATTCACAACCCTTTGGGTGAAGAAGTTCCTCTTGACCTCAGTCTTACATCGGCTTCCCTTTAGAGGCGATACCCTCTAGTCCTAGTTTCACCTGCTACTGGAAACAACCTCCCTGCCTCCACCTTATCTATTCCCTTCATAATTTTATATGTTTCTATAAGATCTCCCCTCATTCTTCTGAATTTCAATGAGTATAATCCCAGTCTACTCAGTCTCTCCTCATAATCCAACCCTCTCAACTCTGGAATCAACCGAGTGAATCTCCTCTGCGCCCGTTCCAGTGCTAGTATGTTCCTTCTCAAGTAAGGAGACCAAAACTGCACACAGTACTCCAGGTGTGGCCTCACCAGGACCCTATACAGCTGCAGCATAGTCTCCCTGTTTTAAAACTCCATCCCTCTAGCAATGGCAGACAAAATTCCATTTGCCTTTTTAATTACCTGCTGCACCTGCAATCCTACTCACTCTCTCCTCATAATCCAACCCTCTCAACTACGAGCTATGAACAGGACACAAGGCTGTTCAATGGTACTTATGAATTAGTATACAGTTTAAAGACGATACATTTCTTTGAACATGGCTTAAGATTTTTTTTACAGCAAGAATAATGCATTAAAAAGTTGAAGTTCAAAACAATTCATCCATTTGGTTGATTGAATTTGTGAAATGTACAATAGAACAGCCCAGCATCACTGACAGTCAACAGCTTATTTTTGCATCCAACTGAGCAAAGACTGATGTCAGCTACTGCTCAGAGATAGAAACAATTGCCAATGCTGGAGTCAGAGGTATCACAGTGTGAAGCTGCAGGAACACAGCAGGCCAAGCAGCAGAGGAGCAGGCAAGTTTGACGTTTCGTGTTGGGACCCTTCTCCCAACCAGAAATATCAACTTACCTAGATAACAAAGTGTGAAGCTGGATGAACACAGCAGGCCAAGCAGCATCTCAGGAGCACAAAAGCTGATGCTTCGGGCCTAGACCCTTCACAATCCTCTCTGATGAAGGATCTAGGCCCAAAACATCAGCTTTTGTGCTCCCGAGATGCTGCTTGGCCTGCTGTGTTCATCCAGCTTCACACTTTGTTATCGTGGATTCTCCAGCATCTGCAGTTCACATTATCACTGTTACAATTTTAACATCAACTTTCCTGTTCCTCCGACACTGCCTGGTCTGCTGTGTTCCTCCAGCTCCACACCGTGTTATTTCAGAAGCTGCTGTCAGGGCAATAACATGAGCACTGACAGTTGTACCATTATCACAAGCTCAAATCGTGGCTATTTCAATCGGTGTATCAAAATTACATTGTTATCAAGTGCAACCTGGCTGCAAGAATGGGATGATAGCACAAGTCTGATTACACCACGTAAAAGACATTTGGACAGGTACATGGATAGGTAAGGTTTGGAAAGATACGGGCCAAACGTGGGCAAATAAGACTAGTTCAGTTTAGGAAACGTGGTTGGCATGGATGAGTCGGGCCATATATGTTATATTTCTGTACTGTATGACTCCATGACTCTATAAAACCCAAAATAGAAGAAGACCTCGAACAGTGACCAAACCTTTCCTAATTATTGTTTTCTCAAACTGCCAATAAGTGGCTCAAGCTTCTCAATCCCACTCCACTCGGAAATAATCGGATATCTCAACAGCCTCTCCATTTGCCTGGAAGCTTCAAATTCTGCTGTAGCTCATTCCTTTCCTGCCACATCATTCCCCCCTATCCATAGGGAAATTTTATTTGGACTGAAAAACTGAAGGAAAGATTCCAAATTTAAAGAAAGATTTTCTTTTTAAATTTGTCTGCCTTCCCGGTCATAATGAACTCGATTCCTTGGAAAAGTGGCCACACATCTATCAGATTTCACTAGGACCCAGTCACTTTGTTGGTAGAAGTTTACGTTAAATCAAGGTGCTGCCTCGTTAAATCTAAACCAAGATCTCTAGAAACAGCTCAGAGTTTTAAAGAATACCACAATGACAATACATTAGCACACCTCAATTTGTCAGTTTCCAGGACTAATCTACTTTATTTAACAAGTTCAAAACAGATTGCCCAGTCACCAGCACAGGCAACAGAAAACGAGAAGATCAATCATCCAAGTTTTGAGATCATAGTAAAACTGATTTTGCCAGTAACTATACATGAGCTGCTTTGACCTTTAAATCATCACCAAGGACTTTTCTCCCCCTCATCTCCTCTCCTGCACTAAACTAATGACAGCACCCAGCCTTTTGAATAATGGCTCTCACCACAGAACAGACATTGTGCTGCTCAGGGCTTAGGCTTTATATTAACCTTGCAGCAATAAAAGGGAATTATTGTCAGAGACTAGGCATTGGAAAATTGTGTACATCGACTAAGTGCCTGGTTTATGAAGATTTTCTGGAAGGCACTGATGGAACAGGATTTGCAAAGCTTCATCACTTTCCTTATTCAGCCAGGGAATGCTAACAGGTCATTTGATTATGAGCATATGGGTACTCATTTCTGCTGGGTGTAACAGATCCTATGACAACATTTCAAAGTTTACCACAGTGATCCTGCCAATGCTTGGTTTGTTTTAGTGATGTCAGTTGAGGGATAAATTGTCATCATCATATTGCTACTCTGGGATCTGGCTGTCCCCAGATTGGCCGCCACATTTCCAATGTTGTGTGACAAAGCTTCAAAAGTACTTCATTATCTATAAAATGTTTTGGGTAATGCTGAATGCAATTTTAAAAAAAAAAAATCTCACATTTGTTTCTTTAGCTAATCTTTTTAAGTCTGTGTCACCCAGTTTTTGACCCTTTTACGAACAGGAGAGGATTTCCCCCTTATCTATTCAATCCAGCCCCTCACGATTTTGAGCATCTCTGACAGATCACTTTCTCTCCAAGAACAGTCCTGACTTCTCCAATCTTTCCTCCGAACTGAAGTTCCTCATCTCTGGAACCAAGCTTGTAAACTGCTTCTGCAATCTCTCCAATGCAGTCACATCTCTCCAATTACGTGGTGCCCATAACTGTACGCTCTACTTCAGCCGAGGTTTAACAACTGTCTCATACAAGTTCAACATCACCTCTTTGCTCTTGTACTTTATGCCTCAACTAATAAAGCTGAGGACACTGCTTTACTAACCACGCTCTACACCTATTCTGCCACTTTGAATGATCTGTGCACTCATGCTGCTGTTCTCCTGCACTCAGTAGAACTTCCTATTTTATTTTGTCTTTCAATGTTCTTTCTACCAAAGTGCATCATCTCTGCATTGAACCCAATCTGCCATGTTTTCTACCCCACCCCCTCCCTCCACTTGCCAACTTGTCAAAGTCCTTTCTGGAGTACTACACTTGTCCCCCTCATTGTTTACAATTATTCAATGCTTTGTGTCGTCTGCAAACTTTGAAATTGCCTGTGCATCCCAAGATCCAGCTCATGAATAAGTATCAGAAAAAGCAAAGGCCCCAATGCTGGTCACTGGGAAACTCCACTGCAAGCCTTCCACCAGCTTGAAAAATATCCATTCACCACTACAATCTGCTTCCTATCACTCAGGTAATATTGTATCCTTGTCACCACTGCTCTTTCAAACCATGGCCTACAACTTTCCTCAAGTCTGGTGTCTGGTACTATATCAGGCTCCTTCTGGAGTCCATGTATACCACAGTAACAGTGTTACCCACTTTGACCATTTCTGATACCTTTTCAAATAACTCCACAAAGTTATCTGAAACACAATTTTGCCTTTGCAAATCTGTGCTAACTCTTCCTAATCAACACACCTATTTCTATCTGACAACATGGAATTATTCTATCCCAAATAATTGTTTCTAGAACCTTCTTCACCAGTGAATTTAAACTGACTGGTTTGTAATTGCTGGGTTTACTCTTACAACCTGTCCTAAACAAGCCCATGATGTTTGCAATTTTCCAAACTTCTGGCACCTTCCCAAAAACTAGGCAAGATTGTGGCCAGTGCTCCAGCAATTTCTACACTCACTTCCTTCAAAATCCTTGGATAAATTTCATCCATTCTCAATGCCTTGTCAGCTTTAAGAAACAACAGTCTATCCAACACTTCTGTGCTGTCAATGCTTAGCCCTTATACTAATGGGGTTCCCTCATCTGCCATCACATCCTGGGCACATCTCCCTCTTTGGTAAAGATAGGCAAAATATTCATTTAAACACCTCAGCCTTCCCTGTTATGTCTATGTCTGAATCCCCTTTTTGCTCAGTAACAGCCCTATTCCTCCTTTTGATGCTCTTTTACTATTTATATGCCTATAGGAGAGTTTGGGACAAGCCTTTTTTGTGGACTGCCCGTCTTTTCTCATAGTTCCTCTTAGCTTTTCTAATATGCTTTTTCCACCTTCCCCCATGAACCTTCTGTATTCACCTTGGTTCTCTACTGTATTTCATGCCCGAAATGTCATAAACACACTTTTTCCCCTCATCTGTCTTATTTCTCTCTACTTTGTCAGACAGGGAGCTCTGGATTTACATGCCCAACCTTTCCCACTTGAAGCCACGTCTCACTTCAACTGTATGCAAACTATCTCCTCTTTAAGACCACCATTCAGTTACTGTTTTCCCCACCACCCTCTGGGTTGCAATCAATTCTGCTCAGCTCCGCGTTACCCCACTGAAGTCAGCACTCCATCAAGTGAGTTTATTTTTTTTTAAATTCTGGATTGTTGCTTGTCATTCTGCAACATCATCCAGAATGTTCCGATACAATTAGCGTTGTCTCCTAAACGATTCCCCCACTGAATCTCAATCCTCTTGGGCTGCCTCAGTTCCAAGGACCAGATCTAACAATGTATTCTTTCTTGCTGGACTGGACACACACTGCCGTAGGAAACCCTCTTAAACACAAGTCAGGGAGACTTGCCTCTTGCTGCCACTTAGATTATCAGTATCCTTGTCAATATTTGGGCAACTGAAGTCCCCATTCCTATTTACATTACAATGTTGCAATCTCTCTTCAATTTTGCTGCAGGTTTAATCCTCTTACGTACTTTTCACTAGTTGGTGGTTTATAGACTATGCCTAGTAATGTAATGTTATAGCTGTGGAAGTCACTGTGCTTAAGATCTCACAGCTTGTTCAGACATGCCTTGAGCTGCTGCCATGTTACTAAGGATAAAAGATGGAATAAAAAACACAAGATCTGTCAATTAGGGAAAAAAAATTTAAACATTCTATTCCATCTTCAATGTAAACAAAATTATTCCAGAGAAATATGTACCGTCTGATAGCTGGCCCAAGCCCAAACCACTACAATGGGATAAAAGTCTCCTTTTACAGCTGACTTGACGTGATACGAAGTAAGTTGGTGCTTATAGTTCATAAGGAACTGATGGCCCACAGAAAAGGTGGTGTAATTGGACCAAGGAGAGAGCCTCAAAAGATTAGGATTGGCCTTACAACTTGACATTTGGTTGAAAAAAAACAAAAATCACCGACGTAAAGAACTACTGAAAGAAATGGTAAAGCAACTACCCTGATGGTTCACGGAGAGCGGGGGAGGGTTCCTTGGAGAAATGGTGGTTTGAAAGTGAAAATCTGCGCACTTGATTCATTTTCTGGGCTTTATACTTTCAATTGAGTACCATACGATTGGAACAAAATTATACTTGGGTTTCACCAAATCAAACCATCGCTTCCCAGAAGGTTAACATCGTAAGAAAATGGGAGCAGGAGTAAGCCCTTCAATCCCTCAGGCCCAGTCCATTAGTCAATAAGATTTTGCTGATCCGATTCTTGACTGGCCACACCCTCAACCCTCAACACCCTTGTAATCCTTTTGTGAATTCAAGGTCTTCTAAAATTTTCCAATAACTTAATGTATTGCACAGAGACCTTCTCCCTGATCATCCTGGAGCTTGCTGACCTCCATTAGCTCCCACCATGATTTTAAAAGATCCCAACTTTGTTTTCAAATCAGTGACGGCCTTGCCTCTTCCAGTAATCCTACAACCCTTCTCTATACCGGTGTTCCTGTAATGCTGGTCTCCAATCATCAATCTACTATTGGTAGCTATGCCTTTAATCGTTTATGACTAAAAGGTCTCAAATTCCCTCCACACACCTTTGTTCCTCTCTACCTTGCATTCTTCATTTGCAATATTTCTTTAAAGCTATTTCTCTTACCAAGCTTTTCATCCTAGAAGTTGACAGTGTACAGAGTAATGCTATACCTTCCTAGGGTAACATACTGGAAATCAAACCCTTCTATCTTCAGAGTTGTCACAAAGTTAAAGACTTTATAAAAAGAACACAAAATTCCCCCATTTTTAATTTTGACTCAGGCTGGCAGAAAGCATGGACTATATTTCTATCCATGACAATGATAATTATTTGTTGCCTATAAATATATTCTAGTTACTGGTGGACAATTACGAACAATCGACATATAAAACTCTATGAATTAAAACACTGAACTCTGAATAAAATTTCCCCCAAACAAATATGGACGTAGACTTAAACAAAAAATGGGTGCCAAGAGTGGCATGAAAGAATGAGAAGTATTTCATAGGTCTCCACAGGGTTCAGGGAGATGAACCTTTTTGACTTGCCAAGGCCTGCTGCTTTTTGATCTTCTTCCTTTTCCAGGCACTGCAGGAGGTCCTGGTATAGGAATTATAAAATGTTAGTATGCAGGTAACGCAAGCAACTAAGACAACAAATGGAATGTTACTGTTTATTGCAACAGCAGTGGAATATACAAGTAGGTGCGCCTTGCTGCAGTTGTACAGGATGTTGGCAAGTCTCCACCTGGATGGAGATGTTTTGATCGCCTTAACCAAGAAAGGACATAATTACATGAGAAACAGTTCAGGAGGCTGACCCCACTTGACTGTTTGCTCTGATGTGGAATGTTATCCTAGAAGAAGGGTTTGGACAATTTGAGCCTGTATCTTTGTTTGAAGTTAGCTGTTTGTTCAAAAACAAAAGCATTACATTCCATCTGCATTAATTCTAAAGCAGTGCATTATCAAAATTCATATTTTGAAAGCGACACTCCTCCTCCTTCTTTCAACTCTTCCAAGTCATACTAGCGTTTGTCCCCCTTTCTCCTTCATTCAACCTAACATTTTTCTCCAAGTCAGTGTATCCTCACATTTCTCATCTCCTTCAATCTCAAAATAACCATGTCTCCTTCTCGCCCATTCCAATTTGAGCCATCATTTTCTCTACATCACCGTTCATTCAACCCAATAATGATCTCTCGTTCCAGTTCAGCGCAAGCTGGCGTACATTCTCCACTCACACTTCACACAAGCTGTTGGCGTACTTCCTGTCTGATTCACAGGAATATAGGAGTTCAAGAGATAGAAGTGATGCTCAGAGAAAAGTGGTTAGGTCCTTGTTGAGTTTTTATTTTCCCCAGTAAGCATTGATCGGGCCTAGGCTTGGTGTTAACTCAGCAAAAGAGAGCACAACTCTACACAAGATTTAAAACTTAAAAAGGACTCACTGATCATTTTTAGCACGTGGAACATAACTAGACTATGAGACACAATTGGAATTTTTCAAACACAGAATGATTTACTTCCCTAATATTTAGAGCATGTGGAAATTAGAAATTTGGCATAATAACCAGTCATTGGGCAATTGAGAAACTGGAATTGGTTCAAGGAAGGACTCTTTTTAAAAAAAAAAATCATACTGCAAAATGCTTTGATCAGTAAATGTTACAGATTAATATTCAAAATTGAGCAGTCACAGATATGTGAAAGAGACACAAGTGTTTTTATTTGTGACCAATGTATGAAACTGTTCCAAAATTCCTGACTCTTCAGCAAATAGCATATCCCAAAAATAAGCTCATGTTTGTCAAGACTAAATGAATTTTTGACACTGCAACTCCATTCAAAGTCAAACCACTTCACTACCCATGAAAACTGACTTTCATAAGTGTGAAGTTTCACTCGTCATATTTTAAATTATTGCTGAAGACTTAAACAAAAATTTTAAAGTTACGTGGATAACAAAGTGTGAAGCTGGATGAACACAGCAGGCCAAGCAGCATTTCAGGAGCACAAAAGCTGACGTTTTGGGCCTAGATCCATGAAGGGTCTAGGCCCGAAACATCAGCTTTTGTGCTCTTGAGATGCTGCTTGGCCTGCTGTGTTCATCCAGCTTCACACTTTGTTATCTTGGATTCTCCTGCATGTGCAGTCCCCATTATCTCTGATCACAATTTTAAATTTACATGTCTAATTGTTGTCTTTCAAACAAATCTTTCTTCTGTATTATTTCTATAGATAATCTGGTACAGGTTTAAATATTCTAATTTAGACATTTTCGTATGGACTCAGGGAAGAAGTTGCTGAGGGAAAATGAAAGGCTTTTGCTTCCAGAACCTATTCCCAGGTGACTTTCACTGCTTTAGAGGTGGTGCCCTGGACACTGGTGATTATCTTTGATATCTTTAAAAAGGTTTTTGTTTGGTTTGCTCTTCCCAGCTATCAATCTTCATACTGACTGGTAACTACTTACACAGCTAAAGAAGACAAAAAGAAAGTTGCTGGAGAAGCTCAGCAGGTCTGGCAGCATCTGTGGGGGAGAAAACAGAGTTAACGTTTCGGGTCCAGTGATCCTTCTCAGAACCGTTCTGAGGAAGGGTCACTGGACCCGAAACGTTAACTCTGTTTTCTCCCCCACAGATGCTGCCAGACCTGCTGAGCTTCTCCAGCAACTTGGTTTTTGTTCCCAATTTACAGCATCCGCAGTTCTTTTGGTTTTTATCAAGAGGACAAAACTTGGTCAAAGATCCAGCTCACTCGAGGGTATGGGCAGCCCAAGGGTCATGGAGAGGGGTTTAGTATTTTGCATATAACTCCACAGCAGTGCCTCAGGAGGCTGAATTTTCCATCAGGTGGTCACAGGCAGTCACGGCTTCCCCGAGGACAGTCACCTGATCAGATGGCTAAGTGGGCACAGAGTTAGCGAGCACCAGTCAATGTCTCCTATTTCCTGATTTTATTTTGACCTTTATATAGTTCCTTTATTGGATCTGCAAGAAGCGCGTTAGCCAGGTGATCAATGCCACATTATCACTGATAAGGCTCAGAGAGTGCTCTCAGAATTGCGACTCCATCCCATAGTACAGGGAGACATAAAACAAACATGCAGTAACTAAGATGTCCTCAGATAAACCAGGAGCAGTCATCAACCAAACAATATTCAGCTGATCTGGAATCACTGATGCTCAGGATGTTACACAATACCTTCATTACAAACATCCATCTCTCGGAGTGGAGACAGTGGAGATGCCCTGGAGATGGGAACAGGAGCGTCATTGTTAAGGCTCCCGTCACAGCCCATCCAATGGCAGTACACAGGAATGAGAAAACAGTACTCCTGGAACGGCCTCGGCAACGCACTACTGAGTCGTAACAAGATTTCCTTAATTTAAACTCCAGCCCCAAGAAACAAACGTTGAAGTTCTTTTTGATTTCTTAATTACTTGGTATACCAACTTTATCTATTTCATGTACAAAACACCCACATCCTGTTGTATTGCAATTTATTTTGGCACCTCTCTCTATTTCAACAGTTGTTTCCTTCGGATTCTTCCGAGCAACGTTCATGATTTCTCAGGTTCCTACGTTAGACTTCATTTGCCAAGCTTCTGTCCAAATACTCAACTTATGTCCCTTTGCAAATTCCTTATGCCCTCATCACAAGTGCCCTCCCAATTATGTTTGTATAATCAGTAAGTCTGGATACACTACACACTGTCCCCTCTTCCAAGTCTATGGTACAGATCATGAAGAAGATCCAAAAAAAACAAACAGCTCATGAATCCAGACTACCACATTCTAAATCAATCCTCAGTGCTTGTCAGTACTTCAACAACAACATGCCTATCTTCTGCAACAGAACCTTTGAATGGCACTTTATCAAATGCTTCTAAAAACTGAAATACACTAAATCTAATGGATACCCTTGATCAATTATGCTTATTCTATCCTTAAAGTGCTTCAGCAAATTTGTCAATTTCACAGAACTATGTTGATTCTGTTCGATCGTGTTAAGTTTATTTAAGAGTCAGTATGTTCCTGTTAGGGTGAAGGGCAAGGCTGGTCGGTTTAGCGAATGCTGGATAACTAGAGAAGCTGAAGATTTGTTCAAGAAAAAAAAAAGGAAGTTTGTGTCAGGTATAGACAGCAGGGATCGAGTGAATCCCTAGAAGAATATAAAGGCAGTAGGAGTATACTGAAGAGAAAGATCAAGAGGGCAAAGCAGGAACATGAAACAGCTTTGGAAAATAGGGTTAAGGAGAATCTAAAGGGATTCTACAAATCCATCAAGGACAAAAGGGTAACTAGGGAGAGAATAGGGCCCCTTAAATATGAACAATGCTACCTATGTGTGGAACTGCAAGAGTGGGGGGGGGGGGGGAAGGTACTAAACAAGTATTTTCCATCAGAGTTTACGTGGAGCAGGATATGGAAGATGTAGAACGTGGGGAAATAAACAGCGACATCTTGAAAAATGTTCACATCACAGAGGAAGTGGTGTTGGACATCTTAAAAATGCAAAAAGGGTGGATAAATCCCTGGATCCTGATCAGGTGTACCTTAGAACTCTGTGGGAGGCTACGGAAGTGATTGCTGGGCCCCTTGCTGAGATATTTGTATCATCGATAGCCACGGGTGAGGTGCTAGAAGACTGAGTTGGCTAACATTGTGTCACTATTTAAGAAAGGTGGTAAGGAAAAGCCAGGGAACTATAGACCGATGAGCCAGACAGTGATGGTGAGTAAGTTGATGGAGGGAATCCTGAGAGACATGATTTACATGTAATTGGAATGATAAGGACTGATTAGGGATAGCCAACGTGGCTTTGTGCATGGGAAATCGTGCCTCACTAATTTGAGTTTTTTGAAGAACTAACAACAAGGATTGAGGAGGGCAGAGTGGTGGATGTGAACTTTATGGACTTCAGTAAGGCGTTTGACAATGGTAGACTGGTTAGCAAAGTTAGATCATACAGAGGACAGGGAGAACGAGCTATTTGAATACACAGCTGACTCAGAGGTAGAAGATAGAGGGTCGTGATGGAGGTTGCTTTTCATACTGGAGGCCTGTGACCAGCGGTGTGCCACAAGGACTGGTACTGGGTCTGCTGCTTTTGTCATTTATATAAATGATTTGGATATGAACATAGTGGGTGAGGTTAGTACGTTTGCAGATGACACCAAAATTAGAGGTGTAGGGGACAGCAAAAAGGTTACATCAGAGTACAACGGGTTTTTGATCAGATGGGCCATTGGGCTGAGGAGTGGCGGATGACGTTTAATTTAGATAACAGAGATGCTGTGTTTTGGAAAGGCGTATCAGTGCATGACTTATAGCCTTAATGGTGAGGTCCTGGGGAATGCTGCCAAACAAAGAGACCTTGGGGATCGGGTTCATAGTTCCTTGAAAGTGGAGTTACAGATAGATAGGATAACAAGCAAGGCGTTTGGTATATTTGCCTTTATTGGTCAGTGCACTGACTATAGGAGTTAGGAGTTCACGTTATGGCTGTACAGGGCATTGGTTAGGCCACTATTAGAACACTGTATGCAAATCTAGTCTCCGTCCTGTGAGGAGGATGTTCTGAAATTAGAAAGGGTTCCGAAAGATTTACAAAGATGTTGCCAGGTTGGAGGGTGTCAGCTGTAGGGAGAGGCTGAATAGGCTGTGGCTATCTTCCCTGCAGCGGAGGCTGAGGGGTGACCTTATACAGGTTTATAAGGTCATGAGGGGCATGGATAGGGTATATCGGCAAGGTCATTTCCCCGGCGGGGGGGGGGGGGGGGGGGAATCATGACAGCTGGATCCTTATCCTCCCACTCCAGGCTCGTACCCAGCCCAGCAGAGATGTCCTTAACCTTAGCATGTGGAAACAGAGTCTTCAGGACTTAGGCTTTGGTACAGAGAACACTATCTATTCCCATAATTATTCTGCCCTCTTACTACTACGCTCTCTTTTCTCCCAGCAACTTGAATGGCCCTCTACAACACACACACCTTTCTTCAATTTGCTCAACCTCTGCGCATTCTGTGTCCTTGTGCACACCTCAAAGACGTTGTAGCTACTGGACAAGGGCACTGGTCGAGGCTCCTCCAAAGCTAAACCCTGGAACAGCCTGATGTGGAGAGGGCACATGTAAGCAGGGGAGGCAATGGCCTAGTGGTATCATCACTGGATTGTTAATCCAGAGACCCAGATAACATTCTGGGGACCAGGGTTCAAATCCCACCACGGCAGAAGGTGGAATTTGAACCCAATAAATATCTGGAATTAAGAATCTAATGATGACCGTGAATCCATTGTAGATTGTCGGGAAAAACCCATCTGGTTCACTAACACCCTTTAGGGAAGGACACTGCCATCCTTACCCGGTCTACATGCAACTCCAGACCTGCTCTTAACTGCCCTCCAAGCAATTAGAGATAAGCAATAAATGCTGCCTAGTCAGCGATGTCCTCATTGCATGGATAAATTTTTTAAAAAACTTACTCAGTTGTGACAGATACCCAGCATGGAGGAGTGATTAAGGCACGCTCCAGTTAATCTGATGCAAAAAAAAAGTTACCGGACAGAAAAAAACCAAATTTCAGACTAAAAACTTGACCAACAGCTAATAAACTATCCTGCGTCTTTAAAATTGTCAAACTGCTTTCCACAAAGCAGAAAGACACTTAAGGAGAGGGGAACAATATGTATGTGACAACATAAAAGTTTTGAATACCCAGGTGAGCAAATACCAACCTCTCTTCTATTACTGTGACATTGCGCCAATCCTTCAGCTCCAAAAAGGCTAGGGACTGGCTCGGTGTTGCCCAGCAAACGGTCAAATCCATTTTCCTAATGTCCTCTGGGCCTTGGAGCCCAGAAATGCCCAAAGACTGTTCCACTTACATTGGGGGAATGCCACGTGCAGGACTCTGATCGAGATGGTGGTGCAAGGGGAGGAGTACAAGATCTTTGCACAGGGTTTCCACTTTGATCAGCTCGTTTTTTCATCGTGCCACACATGACCCATCAGTACCTTCCTTGTAGCCAGGAACTAGCTAGCTGGACTATCGTGTACTTCAGTAAAGCCTTGAACTGATAAAGTGAGACTTTCTTTAATGCTGCTCAAGGTGGCATTCTGACTGTGTAGGTCATTAGTGAAGGTCAACATGCTGCGTTTGACTTATTGCTGTCACGTGCACAGAGATACAGTGAAAAGCATTGTTTTGTGTTCTATACAGGCAGATTGTATAATACAAAGTACAGCAGATCACAGTGCAGAAGATTAGATTACCTACAGTGTGGAAACAGGCCCTTCGGCCCAACAAGTCCACGCCACCCCTCGAAGCATCCCACCTAGACCCATCCCCCTATAACGCACACACCCCTGAACACTACGGGCAATTTGGCATGGCCGATCCACCTAGCCTGTACACCCTTGGACTGTGGGAGGAAACCCCACGCAGACATGGGGAGAATGTGCAAACTCCACACAGACAGACAGTCACCCGAGGCTGGAATCGAACCCGGGTCCCTGGTGCCGAGAAGCTGCAGTGCTAACCACTGAGCCACCGTGCTGCCTACAGTGTTACAGCTACACAGACAGAGGGAGGGAGGATGGGGAACGAGAGAGGGAGCAACATTAACATTTGAGATGTCCGTTCAGCAGGAAAGAAGCTGTTCTTGAATCTGCTTATATATGTATTCAAACTTTTATATCTTCTCCCAATGAAAGAGGGTGGGAGAGAGCATAACTGGGTGGCGGGGGGGGGGGGGGGTGGGAGAGAGCATAACTGGGTGGCGGGGGGGGGGGTGGGAGAGAGCATAACTGGGTGGCGGGGGGGGTCTTTGATTACGTTGGTTGCTTTCCCAAGGCAGCTGGAAATATAGATGGAGTCAGTGGATGGAAGGATGATTTGCATGATGGACTGGGCTATGTTCATGACTGTAACTTCTTGTGGTTTTAGGCAGAGCAGTTGCCAAAGTAAGCTGTGACAACATCACCATAGGGTGCTTTCTATGGTGCATCGACAAAAATTGGTAAGAGTTCTTGTCGCATCATATGAGGGTGGACCAGGGACAGATTGTTGGTGATCATCATTCCCAGGAATCTGACAATCACAATCACCAGCACCACCTTGAGAATCACTGCTGCAGACGGAGGCGTGCATGCCCTCCACTCCATTTCTTGAAGTCAATGACCAGCTCCTTTGTTTTGCTGACATTGATGGAGAGACTGTTGCCTTTACACCATGCTATTAAAACACTTGCTCTCTTTTCTATCTTCGATCACAGAGATGCTTGTGATTTGACCTAGAACGGTGCTGTCATCAGCAAACTTGTGAATGGAGGTGGGGCGGAACTCAGCCACACAGTGAGTCTATAAGGAGTACAGTAGGGGGTTGAGTGCGTAGCCTTGTGGGGCACCAGTGTTGAGGATTATGGGAAGGAGCTGTTGTCACCTCTTGTTACAGATTGCAGCCTACGAGTCAAGAAGTCAAGGATCCAGTTACAGGCGGGGGACCGAAGACCTAGGTTTTGGAGTTTAGGAATTAGTTGGTTTAGAATTATGGTGCTCTGAGCTAGAGAACAGACTCTTCCACAATGTGTCTGGAAAGGGAGACTATATCTCCTGCTGCTTGCCAGGATAATACTCTTCAGTGACAACCACCCCAATCATACTGCTCTCCTCAAGGCTGAGAGTCTAGAGACTCTGCCAACACTCCACTGCTGCTTCTCACACCATCACGCACTCCTGCTCACTTACATTAGAAACTCACCTTATGTCAACTCAACTGTGTGAACTGCATTCTCCCTCAGGGGCTGAGGAACAGATGCTTCAGGATTGTGAACATGGTACACCTTTAAATTGTAGGAAAACCTTTTCCCGGTACTCCAATTTGGAAGACTAGGCCATCCAGCTTCAGAGATGTCTTGAAGCAAAGGGAATGCAACTGAGCAGATGTTTCAAAATGGAAGTACTGGCTCACCAGGCTTTCTTTTTAAATTAGAGGCTTACCTTGAGAAGTGGACTCTGAGCCTGCCGCTGTCTGTTATCCAGGCCTCTTACCTCAGCCACTGGGAATTCCCTGGTCTCCTGTAACCCTCCCTAAACTCCCAGAGCCCAAATGGCTGCCAGCAACAGAGGATTAATATCAAACATCAAACCTGCCTCAACAAAATGGCTGGCTGGGAGATCAACACACCAATCAGTGGCCTCGTCTTCGAACCCCATCCACCCTAGTTCCTGAAACTTCTGTTCCATCTGAGCAAACAATCCCTCCCCAGGTGTATCTGAGCTGAACAAGGCACACATAACAGAGGGAGGGTGCTTCCTCAGATGGCATGACCTCCGCTGAGAGACGCTTGTACTGTTTTGTGGAAAATTAGAGACAGCCATTGGAATCGACAAAGGTGAAAAGGGCTCAAAAATCAACATTGAGCACGTTTTCAATTTTCCATACCTGCTAACATTACCTCCACATGAATGAGTGCTGTACAACGTGGGCAAAACTGGTACCTAATTACACAGGGCATCTTTCCACTAGCAGTGGGCAGTGTGGCACCATACTCCTGCTGGTGACCTCATCTGTCACTTCCACCCAGGCCTGCTCACTCTCCGAGGTTGCCTACCTCTGGACATCTGTTGGGAATGGAATCTCCCTACAGCTTACACCCAGGTACGCATCCTAAAACGGAGGTGCAGTCTGTTCACATCAACACTCCATCTGCCAAGTGGCTGGCTCCATTCAGACGCTTCAATGCCTCCTTTTCAGACTCTCATCAGAACCTATTAGATAGTGAAGCTGAAACAGATTGCCTCCCGTCTTTATCACATTCCTCCACCCCCCACCCAACCCCCATTCCAATGTGTCAGGAAAACTGGAAATCACATGCAAATATTGTGGCTGAATTAAAAAGCAAACATGAAAACGCTGCTGAAATGTTCATGTCCTTGACACATTATTAGTAACCCTCACTCTGTGTGGGTCTAACTGTTAAACTTCAGCCTTGTGTTTCTTAACATGGTAATGGCTGATTGAGAAGAGTTCAGTATTAAATGTTGGGGGTACACAGAGACGATTCTGTAAAAGGTGCACGTTGTACAACATTTGGGTGTTATCGGAGCTGGGGGTGTAGGTCAGACAGCACACAGTTAGTAATGTTAGCCAGTATGGCAGATTCAGTGATGTTCCCCCACCCCCAGTTAAATCTATGACTTTGAGTTATGTTCTTTCAGCCCAACATGTGACATTTCTCACAAACCGTTTTTCTATTTGACTGGCTGCCTTACTGATACAGATTCCAGGTACCCATACAGCACAATGCATAATTTTGTCTGATTATCACAAATTGCAGATTAAAAGCTCACAAGTTCTGCAACAAACTGGCAAATATAATCAAAGACCTTTTGTCCTCCACCATCCTCAAAATCCAGGCTAAGTCAGCTTTTTAAAATAATCTAGGGAGGTAAATGCAATATCTTTACATTCTGCTTTCCTCATTCACAGGGACAGAATCAGTGTTTACTTTTGATACACAAGTGTTACTAGCAATTATTGTTTCTGGTGTTGGAGGTAAAATGCTTAATGGGTTAGTATCTGTTAATTAACAGAATTTAAAAATATTAATGCTTCACATGATATGTTAGCAGAGGCAAAGTTGTACAAGCATACTGAGCATTTATTTAACATTGCAAACTGTAAATTCTAGGCTGCAGTAACTGTAGTCCATGGAAAGATTTAACCAATGCTGCTACAGTGTATCAACTATCGTACTGCATTAGAAATGATGCATTTAGATTGCTAACAATGCAATGACACAATAATTTAGTGCATTAACAGAGAAAATTTTAAAAAAGACAATCCTGCAATGTTGCTAATTTAAAATCTAACTGGCTCTTTACTGTCTTTTCTGGAAGAGGGACCACAGTCACTAATCGCTGACTCCCATACAATCCAGGCTACATTCTTGATTCTTAATGCTCTCTGATGTGGTTCAAACATGTCACTCATCACCAATATAGCACAAGAGGTGGTCATTTGGTCCACTGTGCCTACCCTACATTTTGGCAACAACTATCCAATTAGTCCTGCTCTCTTGCTACTTCTCCATAAATTGTTCTTTTTCCAAGTAGGTAAGACCTACCGTTATTGCACTTTCTGTCACCTTTTCAGGAAACGCATACGTGGGGGTTGTGGGGGGGTGGTGGTGGAGGAGTCTAACTTCCTCTATACAAACCTCGACAATGTCCTCTGCTCTTTTTTTAATTTCAGGAATATATGTTATTCATAAAAATATTTTTACATACATAGTCAATCACTGAGCAGTTTGGTTCTGTACAGTAGCATATGAAGAAACAAACATACAAATATTGGAATCTGACTCTATCCAAACAAACCAAAAGGCATTTCTAATTGCGCACAACTATATTTGCACACATCTGTGGCATCAGGAGGGTCCAATAACTGAACAGACACCCCCCCCCCCATGTAATTTTGGCAAAAAGAACCTCAATTGCTCTGGTTTCCTCTAACAGTCCAAAGATATGTAGGTTAGGTGGATTACCACATTAGATTGACCATAGTGCCCAGGAATGCATAGGTTAGGTTGATTAACTATGGGAAATGCAGGGTAATGGGGTCGATTCAGGTGGGATGCTCTTTGGAGGATTGGCATGGACTTGATGGGCTGAACGGAGAACCAGGGACCACAGCACCAGGGACCGGGTTCGATTCCCCCCTTGGGAAACTGTGTGTAGAGTCTGCACATTCTCCTCGTGTCTGCGCGGGTTTCGTCTGGATGCTCCTCCCACAGTCCAAAGATGTGCAGGCTCGGTGGATTGGCCACGGTGTCCAGGGATGTGTACGTTAGGTGGGTTACAGGAGGATGGGTCTGGGTGGGATGCTCCAAGGGTCAGTGTGGACTTGTTGGGCCAAAGGGCCTGTTTCCACACTGTATGGATCCTATGATGGTCTTTCCTCCACTACGTTTTGGTGGCAGCTGCCCCAAGCTTTCGTGCTCACTGGCTCCCCTGTCAGTATAAAGCACAGAAGAAACTGTTTGCAATCAGCTGATAAGTAGAAGAACTTAGGCAGAAGGCAGTGCTTCCTTCTGAGGGTTAATAGAGTTACTCTAATTATTCATTCACGGAATGAGGGCATTGCTGGCCAGGTCAGCATTCATTGCCCAGAGGGCTAATATGAGCCAACCACATTGCTATGGGTCTGAAGGCACACGAAGGCCAGACCAGGGGTAAGGATGGCAGTTTCCTTCTCTAAAAGACATTCGTGAACCAGATGGATTTTTATGCCAACCAGCAATGCATTAAATTTAAATTCCACCACCTGCCACGATGGGATTCAAACACGGGTCCCCAGAACATTACCTGGGTCTCTGGATTAACAGTCCAGCGATAAAACCACTCGGCCATTGCGTCCCCAACTTACCAATACAGCTCACATTCGTGGATGAAAGTGTCATAAAAGCAAAACAAGAGTTTTATATGGAGCATACATCACAGGGTGATATAGTGGTAGTTGGTCCAAGTATGTAAAAATGCTACAATAAATTACTTATTGTAAATCTGGCAAAAAAAATGTCAGGGTGGTAAACTGACCTGGAATCACTGCTGGCATGAGGTTCAATAGCATGATCATACATTAGTGCTCTTAAAATAAAAGAATTCTAAGAGATTATGCATTTCAAAGTAGTTGTTCATACAGTTTTTTTATAAAGTGTGAAATACTCATGTTACAGATACCATCATACAGTTCGGAAATGCAATGTTCTGTTGTTGGTAAACAAGCGAGTCAGAAACGAGACTGACTTCACACAAAAACGTGATGAAAACAACCTGATAAAAAAAGGTATGCTAAATGCTTTGACCAGAAATGTAATGCTCACAGCTCCTACTCAGAGGTCAGATGAAAATGCTTCACTGACTGTTTTCCAGGAAAAAGAATATTTTCCATCCAGATGAAAATATGTATATTCTTTCGGCAAATTTGTTTTTAAGTTCAAAACAAACATTCATTAATTTCAAGAAATGAAAGTCAACATTTTGCCATCCAGGTGATTAGCAGGTAGGATCATAACCTGATTTAAGTGATTGCCATCAAGATAGCAACTGGGACAATACAAATTAGGTCTTAACGTCCCTGAAACGGGGAGATGGTAGAGACAAAGAAAATGGAGAGAAGAAAAATTGGCTAGAAGTTAGGACCTGTCAAAGACAGTCAAGGACTGCAACTGGAGAGGACATCTGTGCAGATGTCAAGCGAATGAGACGGTGTTCGGCTCTCCCTCAGGTAAAAGAGCTTACTGACAGTTGGCAGAAGCTTGCAAAAGGTACAAAAGCTTTGGTGGCACCTATGGGGTTGTATGTGGCAACACAGTGATGACTTCATAAGGAAAGCAACAAAATAAAAAGACACGAAACTCCAATTGGGATGTAAAGTAATGTGATGTATCTGCATTTCCTTAAAAAAAAAAAGAAGACTGGAATAGAACATGGATTTTAACTTCTTGAAGAAAGCACAGTAAAATCATTTCACTCACCAACACTGAGAACATGTATCATTGCCCAGATATAGCCTCCTGGGTCAAACTGAAAGACAGGAAGATTTCTTTCAGGTTAAGAGAACACATACTCATTGGTTCATAGCTCCCTTACAAGAGGATTCAAGGGAACTACAGTAGAAGTAAAATGATATAAAAAGAACAAACTGTAAATATTTATAACATGTACAGTCTACGCACTTCTCAGAATACTGCATACAGTTAATGTAACAAGCTTCAGGAATAAAGAAAAAGAAGTTATTTGAACCAGCCATCCCATCCTTTTCTCAAGTTAGTCCTACTTACCTTCTTGCTTCAACTCAGTTATACTAAATAAACTGGAATAAAACATGAGTGCTGTTAACATACCGATTTATCTAGAGACCACAGGTCAGTAAAATCGTTTATTACTGTCTCTACAAGGGCTCATGAACATTTCAGAGGTTTTCCAAAACAAGATTAGATAAGAAACAGTTTTTATTTTGGTTGGAGTATACCACACTTTCCACACGCAAATGATTTCCAGGACATTTAAATCCAAAATACAAATGTAATGGATTTAATTAAAACATCTCAACAACATCAGCTAACAAATCTGAAATCAACAGATATCGTCAAGGCAATGGCTGGAAGCAGAAAGCAAACACTAAGCATTAAATCATTCCCCACGGGCACAGCAACTGGCTATGAGTGGATGTAAATTATTACATCATGTACACTTGTAACTACCAGCCAATGATCCGAAACTGTGGAAATTATACGTTTATGAAGCTCCCTGGTAAATTTCCTGCTTTACTTATGCAGTCAGAATTTGCTACCCTTACCAGAATTCAGCTTGATGGTTTTCCAGATTAATGACTCACACTAACAAATAAGAAAAAGCCATACTTAAACACCTGCAAGCAGGACATTTGTAGACCCAAATTAACTTGAAGAAGGTAGTGATTTTATTCTAAATACTTTGATAATGAAAAGAGATGTACATGCAGTCAAGAAACTGCATTGGAGAAATCAAACAGTCTTGGATTCCAGCCAATCATCCTGAGATGGTTGCAATGGGTCTCCACATTCTAGAGTTTGGGATGAGAAATGAAAACTGGGAAACTCCCATCCAGGAATGTTCACCAGAAATAGGAGCACAGACTTGGAAGCAGGCCATGCTCACACAGGAAGTGGATTGTAGCACTGGGTAACATGAATTTATGGCACTTTAATCTCACGCTACACACAAGTAATTATAAGTCACGGTCTTCTCAGGGTTTGATTAGAATAATTTTGGTGTAACAGGCTCTGTAATTAGTACATCAATGCATGGACTTGCGGTGGCCTGAAGCAATAAGATATGCTGCTTTAAAATAATTGCCAGTGTGCTTCTATCAGAGTGCCTCACTGGGCGGTTATGTAGCCGGGGAGGGGGGGGGGCAGAAAAAAAAAAAGAGAGGACGAAGATTACACCTCAGGTCAGACGGCAGTGCAAATCTATTGTGCAATTAATTCAGACATCATGGAAATTAAATATTGATTCATTACAAACTTGGCTAAACTTTTCTTAAATCTGCTCATGTTGATTGGAGTCAAGGTTGTTCAAGGATATTATTTCCCACTGGGATGTCACAGTTAGGAGGATTTGGTGTCAATTTTTAAAAAAAAATTGACCTGAAACATACAGCAGTGTGTGCGCTTAACCCCTCCAGTGCTGGAAAACAGTTTATTCTTCCAAGATGGTTAGCTGTCATTTCAGGTCAGGAGCGCTACTCATCTGCAAATTTCTCTTCCCCCTTCCACCATCTGAAAATATCTCAAACTTTTAACTCAGCCAACCTGAATTTTCAATCAAACCCGAATGCCATTTTGTGACAGACGAAGAACACATGTTCCTAAGATGTTGATTTCATCTAGCTCCAGAGATCTGATAGAACTTAGAGTTCCAAAGTGTCAAAGAAACTTTACTTTCTGTTCTAAAAAGAAGAGTAGAGTGAGCTTTACTCTGTACTTAACCTGGTGCTATCCCTTTACCACGAGCGCGCGATGGGGACGTTGTCAGGGGACTTGAATCTTTTTGTTTATAATCACTGTTTTAAAAGAGTACAGACAATGGCGAGGCCGGGGGGGGGGGGGGGGGGGGGGGGGGGGGGGGACAAGAAATGGTGGAAGTCACCATGCACTCTCACTCCATCCTGACCCAACAGCAACACCTACATCCCATGAACAAACAAAACACGTATTAAAGGATAGCAAATTATCAAACAAACAAATACTTCATAGGGCAGATGTCACTCACTCACCTGAGGGTCACTGTATGCCAAAATGACAGCAGATAAAGGAAACATAAACATACTGAAAGAGAATCAGGATACAAAATGAGTAAGCTCCAGTCGTGGTTATACCTTATAAAACCGTTCTTTACCAATGGAATTCTGCACTGTGTTAATGGTATAACTAGTCATTAAAGGATGCATTCGGAGTAAGGCTATTTGATCCAAATTTGTTGTCATTTGTTAACCTTGGTAGTTTCTTACCTTTGATAAGTCAATTCCATGTCTTTTCTACAAAAAGGGTGTTTTCTCCCCTCTGATGCAAATCTGCTAATTGTTTATTAACTTGAATTTCTCTACTTCTAATGCCTACTGTCCCCACAGATAAACCACAGATTCCAACATTACTTTGGTGATCAATTCACAATATTACACAATTTGAAATCGCATCTGGATATCACCCAGTTAGTTTTCATTCACCTCATATGGCATTCTCTGGGTGCACTTAGTTTTAAACAACATCATTCTCTAACTGTTTAACATGCAGCAAATATTCATTCAGTAGTGAATGTATTTAATCTATAGCATTTGACAGATATATAAAAGCACAAGATTAAATACGGCACTGAACAAAACAAAAAAAAACTTACCTGAGGAACTTAGGCCAAGACAATTTCTGTGTAAAAAAAAAAAATTTAAGAAACGATGACTTGTAATCGGTTAAAACCTATGAGTGTCAGTATTTTGTTTTAGTTTATGAAGCACAGAATCAATATTTAAGATGGTTTATGTTCAAGTATGAAACAGAATCACACAAGTTTAGATCTTCTGATCTAGCAAACCAGTCAAGGTACTGACTTTACAGTGAAGCTATCTATTCTCAGCATGTTTCCTTCAGTTGCAAAATACTGCTAAAAGAATTTTTTTTTATTTTACTTTACTTTATGCTTCACTTTAAAAGCCACTTGCTGCAATAACCCTTGGTGAGGGATCATTTCTTTTAGTCATACCAGGTGACTTCGAGATTTTGTGTTCACCAGTATAGGAAATAGCACTACCAATGCCAGTATCGTTCTAAAATTTGGATTTGGCATCGTAATTAAGCAGCTCTAGGTTCCTGCTGTGCTATGCAAAATGTCCTGAACCCACTTACTCCATCCTTTACCACAACACTTGCAATCCTCCTTCCGACTCCTGCAAGGGGCAAGCACAAATTCAATCCTAAGCTCTGCAACATTTTGGTTCACCCACATTTGGAGTATTGTGTGCAGTTCTGGTTGCCATTCTATAGAAAGAATGTGGATGCTTTGGTCACATTTACTAAGATGTTGCCTGGTTTGGAGTCTATTAGCTATAAAGGACAGGTTGGCAAATTTGGATTGTTTTCGGTAGAGTGCTGGCAGCTGCGGGACAATCTGATAGAAGTTTATGAAATTATGAGGGATGGATAGTTGGAGTCCTTTTCATGGGTGTGAAATACCAGGGGGGCACAGCTTTATGGTGTTAGCTTAAAGGAAATAGTTTTACACAGAGCGGGAAGGTGCCTGGAACTTGCTGCCATGGGAGGTGGTAGAAGCAGAAATGATAGCAATATTTAAGCGAGGGAGTAGAATGATACAGACCAGATGCAGGCAAATGGGATTAGGTGAGAATGGCATCATGGTCGGTACAGACATGGTGGGCTGAAGGGCCTGTTCCTGTGCTGTACTGTTCTATGTTCTTAATACTCTGCTGTCAATTTGTACTCACCAGAACGTAGGTTGAGGCTAACTATTTTGAAACCAGAGGTCCCCAAACAAGAGAGGATGTGAGAGTGCAGCAGACAAGATAGAGCAGATTCAAAATGACGTACCACAAGCACTGTGAATTTATTTCTATTGTACAAGTGTATTGTAAATGTATAATTCCAAAATAGGCATGTGGATGATGCTGAAGGTGGCATATTTTCTGCATTTCTCTTGCACCCATATTGGCATTGTGAAGCTGGCAAGAATATTTTTCTTTTCCTTTCAAGCATCAAGGCCCTCAAGATGCAACAACTCAGATACCCATGGCCCTCTGGAACCTTCTCCTCCCCTTCCCTCTGATTCCATTCCATCCCCCAACCCTATGTCCTGTCAGGTATGCACCAACCCTCCGAAACTTCCACTCTCTGATGCTGAACAGTGTACTCAGCAAAGGCCTCAGCTTTATTACTCTGCCTCCCTGCATTGGTCACCTCAACTTCTCGGTCCCCTTCACCCAATCCAACCTATCTCCCTCCGAATCAACTGCACTCTGTGCACTTAGATCCAACCCTGACTTTGTTAAGGGTGGTGCCATCGGAGTCCTCTCCACCACCTCCAGACACATATTCCTCTCCCCTTTGTCTGCCTTCCACAGGAACCATTCCCTCCAGTACACCCTAGTCCACTCTTCCTTTATCCCCAACACAACATCCCCCAACTCGCCCACACAGCCCTACGGCACCTTCCGCTGCAACTGCCAAAAGGTGTAACACCTGCCCATTTACCTCCTCCCTCCCCATTATCCAAGGGCCCAAACACACCTTCCAGGTGAAGCTGCACTTCACTCAAATCTAGTCCACTGCATTTGCTGCTCACAATGTGGTCTCCTCTACACTGGGGAAATGAAGTGTAGACTGGGCGACTGCTTTGCTGAACATCTACATTCTGCCCGCAAAAAAGAGCGAGCTTCCAGCTGCCTGTCACTTTAACACACCACCCTGTTCCCTGGCTAACATCTCTGTCTCTGATTTGTTGCAGTGTTCCAGCTAAGCTCAGCGCAAGCTGGAAGAACAACACCTCATTTTCCGCTTGGGGACCTTGCAGCCCTCTGGGCTCAACAGAGTTCAATAATTTTAGGGCTTAAACTCTCCCATGTCCCAGCCCCCTACCCCACACACCAGGCCTTATTAGTCACCAACAGTCCCCATTCACAGCTATTCACCTGATCATTGTCAACTCCTTTGACTATCCAATTGCTCTTTTCGGGCTCTATCTCCATCTATCATTTACTCCTTACCCCCTCCCCCAACCCTTTCTTCTGCAAATAAAATTGACATTTTCCTGGCTACCATCAGTTCTGAGGAAAGGTCACCAGAACTAAAGCGTTAATTCTGATTTCTCCCAAAAGATGCTGGCAGACCTGCTGAGCATTGCCAGAAGCTTCCGTTTTTGGTTGTGAAGATACTTGTTCTTGTGATCTCTTTAGGTAGCACCATCTTATTAGCCAGGACATTCCAGGTTTTTGACTAACTGATACTGAGGATATTGCAGTATCTTTCCAAGATAAACTGAGTGGGGTGGAGCTGGTGGTTCACTTACTATGTTGTTACTCCTGCCCTTTATGGTGGACCGGCATGTGTCATCACTGAATTAAGCTGGGCAAGTTGCTGCAGCCAAAGTCCATTCATAGGGAAGGGAGATAAGACTCTGTGACAGAGTTGATAATGCTATTAAGATTAAAGCAATCATTACTGAAGCGCCTGAAGTGTTGTTGAAGCTGCAGTCATTCAGGTACTGAACGAATATCAATCACACTCTTGAATTGAGCCTTACAGATTGTGAAAAAGCTTTGAGGTGGCTCGCTCTTTCCAGAGCATCCAAGCTCTGTGCTCTCATGAGTGGCTCAGTGTTGGGATGGCAGATCCAACTACCCTTCTGGCCAATAGTAACCACTGGATAATGATGATTGATAAATACAATGATAGCCATTTGCTTAAGTTTGAATCAGTGCTGTTTTGGTGTTTGCTTGTTGGAAATGCATCATTACCTGGTACTTTTGCTGCAAGCATTACATGTAATTAATTAGCTTGAGCTACGTATCAGCAATGCTCGCTGCCCCAGATGGCACCCAGTTCTTCATCACTGGTGGAATTCCAAATGGAGCTAAACATTGTGGAAAGAGGTCGAGACAGACTTCCAAGCCTGGCTCAGGGTAACAATGACACTGCAGCTGTCTGCAAAGCATTGATCATATATCTACACTTTAGTTTTGGCATCAAGGAAGTTAAGAGTGTGTTACGTGGATGGTAATGGATACTGAGAGAAGTGAATGTGCAATCACCACATATTCTAGCAATTGTCATCCACGTATGATACAAAGAGTCTGAGAATGGATATGGACAGGTTAAACAGGTGGGCAGAAACTTGGCAGGTGAAACATGTAGAAAATGTGAGGCCATGCACTTTGGCAATAAGAACAGAGGAGCTGGATACTACTTAAACAGAGAGCCGCAGCACAGAAGGATTTGGGAGTCCTCGTCAATGAATCATAAAATAGTGAGCACCAAAGGTCAGCAAGTAAGAGGAAAGACAAACATTGAATATTGGCCTTTATTTCAAAGGGAATGGAGTATAAAAATAGGGAAATCTTGCCAAAACTATACAAGGCACTAGTCGGGTGACAATTAGAGTCCTGTCAACAGTTCTGGGCTCTTCTCTAAGCAAAGATAAATTGGTATTTGAAGCTGACCAGGGAAGGTTCACTAGGTCGTCCAGGGTATGGACACAATTTTTTCTTCAAATAAGAAGTTGACTAGGTTAAGTTGTATTCACTAGAATTTAGAAGAAAGAGAGAGGCAACCTTAGTAAATCATACAAGATGTTTAGGAGATTTAATAGGGTTAATGTGTAAAAGACTTTCCCATAAGAGGAAGCAGCCTAAGACCAGAGAACATAATCTCAGAAGAAAGGGTATCCCTTTGGGACAGGGTCGAGGAAGAATTTCTTCTCTCAGAAGGCAATAAATCCGTAGAATTCTTTAATGCAGACAGCGGTCAAGGCTAGATCGTTAAGTATAAGCAAGGCTGAGGTAGTCAGATTTTTACTTAGCAAGGGAATCAAGGATTATGGGGAAAAGGCTGGGGATCACCAGACCAACCATTACCTCAAATGAATAGCCAAGTAGAAATGATGGGCTGAATGGTCTCATTCTACTCCTATGTCTTATGGATAACAGATTTGATTTTAATTAAATACACATGGTCTGACAACCAAGCAGATTATCTCCCTCTAAATATTTCCATAGACAGGCAGGACATCCCCCGTATGACACACTCGCTTAATCTTGCATGATCCCAATTTGTTCACCAACGTTCCAACTATACCAGATATGCTCTACTTTCCCACTCACCTCTTCCTTTTACTATAGTTCAGGGTCCTCAAACTGTTTTGTGCAAGACAAATTTGCATACAATTCCTCCAGATCGATGTAGTTTATTTGATATTCACGGTGATCTCCTCTTGCCTGCTCAGACCAAGTGCAGGCCCATTTTGCATTCATTTGAGTCGTTTTTTTTTTTAAAAAGTGCAATCTTTAAGCCGAGTTATTCTCATACCTTTTCTCCCCCCACAAGGTCATTTTTATTGTATCACTAAGACTCCTTGTATAGAACCTAGCAGCTTTCACCCCATTGGAAAATCTGCTGACCATTCAAACTAAGCACATTCTCATTCCAGATTCTTAATTTCTACCTTATTCTGTCTCCCCTTTCCCTAATGCTCAGCCTTACTTGAGGTGACGGCTACATACTGGTTCAAGCGCTGACAAACATTCCAAATTTAGACGTACTAATTTATATTTTCTCCTTTTGGGTATCGTCAAACTTGCTGTCCATTTGCAGTAATTTTACTTTCTCTTGTTAACTTTTGTTCCTATTTCTTATGGTTTTATGGTCAATTACAAGATTCTCTTCTTTTCAGTGTTGGTTCAGTGAAAACAAAACGGCATTTAAATATCACATCCTTGAAAGTTGCCACCCAGGTTGACAGGACTGTTAAGAAGGCATACAGTGTTTTAGCTTTTATTAATAGAGGGATCGAGTTCTGGAACCAAGAGGTTATGGTGAAGCTGTACAAAACTCTAGTGCGGCCGCACTTGGAGTATTGCGTACAGTTCTGGTCACCGCATTACAAGAAGGATGTGGAAGCTTTGGAAAGGGTGCAGAGGAGATTTACTCGGATGTTGCCTGGTATGGAGGGAAAGTCTTACAAGGAAAGGCTGAGGGACTTGAGACTATTTTCATTAGAGAGAAGGTGGTTGAGAGGTGACTTAATTGAAACATATAAAATAATAAGAGGGTTAGAGATTGGGTGGCTAGGGAGAGCCTTTTTCCTAGGATGGTGACAGCGAGCACGAGGGCGCATAGCTTTAAATTGAGGGGTGAAAGATATAGGACGGATGTCAGAGGTAGTTTCTTTACTCAGAGTAGTAACGGAATGGGACGCTTTGCCTGCAACGGTAGTAGATTCGCCAAATTTAGGTACATTTAAGTCATCATTGGACAAGCATCTGGGCGTACATGAAATAGTGTAGGTTAGATGGGCTTGAGATCGGTATGACAGGTCAGCACAACATCGAGGGCTGAAGGGCCTGTACTGTGCTGTAATGTTCTATGTTCTAACCGATAGATGGCAAAATAGACAGAGACACTTTGAATATTGGATCACACTAAAAACCTTGCCTCGCCCTTTCTAGAACAGAGATCAATCTCATTTTCAGGAGTCCAACAGCCAAAGGTGGCAGATTACACTTGCACTTTTAACGAGGTTTATGAGACTCTATTCTTGTGTCAGCAAGGATATCATATGAAAGGATATCAAAATGTTGCATGAATATGAGAGGAAGTCAAACGAGGAGAGAAATTCTAGAGGTCAATGATAGTTATACCGAGTTAATGTGCAGTGTTGAAAAAACATGTGGACATTTTACAGACAGAATCAGAAATTAGATTTAGATTTAGAGCATCAAAGCAGCATTCTCCTGAAATACAGGAACTTTGATCCATGCATGCAGCAAATTAAATCTGATCAGGAAAACAAAAAGTGCGACAAATGATGGAGGAGCTGGGAAGTGCTTAGTTTTGGTGCTCCGGCAGTCAGCGAGTGGGGCAAGCTGAATGGATGAAGCTCAGAGCTCAGGGTTCATGGCCCGGCTGTAATTTTCAGACAGGAATTCCAAAGAACCAACAGCAGCCATAAAGCACAGGTTGAGCCCTTTAAATCCACACATACTTTTCAAAATTGTGGGTGTGGTCTAACTGGTCAATCCTTTGGAGACCCAATTCCTATTCCCAAAAGCTAGGTTTCCTTCATTTTCAAACCCCAGATCGAAAATAGCCCACTACTCGAAGCTTTCTCCCCCCACCAGCTCGCTGCCCTCAGTCCCCAGCCCCGCCAGCTCTTCACCCTCACACTCCCCCAGCCGCACCAGCTCCCCATAGCTCGCTATCACCTACCCTCACAGATCTCCAACCCATACCCTCAGCTCTCCACTCCACCCTTACCTCCCCTCCCCCAAATTCTCAGCTCTCCACTTCCCCCACCCCACCAGCTCTCCAGCTCCACTCCCCCCACAGCTCTTCACCTGTACACCCCCACCCTCACTGCTCTCCACCCCTCCCCACAACACCCACTCTCCACACTGAGGCGTCACAGCAACTCTCAATTCTTAAAATGGGATCACAATGGTAAGAGTTAGACCCATACCTGATTTTTCTGTCTAATTTATCTCATACTGACTGTTTACAACCCCACAAAACCTGTCTCAGTCTAGCTTCAAAACAACGAATTAACAACAATGCTCAATTAGTCTGTACCTCTTTCCTGGCAATTTTCAGGAATATGCTGACAATAACCTCAGACGTATTCTGAAGCAGCAAGAAGAATGGAATAGGCTGTAAGAAATAAATAAAAGTTAATAAAGAGATCAAGGTCACTTTCCAAACTAATAGTAACCTGCTGGAATTCTGCTGCAAGGCACACATCTCCAAAAGGCAGCTAAATGATTTGCATTTATTTATAAAGGAGAGGGATTTAAGAAGGAATCATGACCCAACAGAAAATGCCCAGTCTTTTGTAGACATATTTCACTGTAGCCAGAACTGTGCAAATGGCATTTGGAAGAACAGAGCTTTAAGTATTTCTGAATATGTATACACAGGCACAATTAAACAGCCTTAACTAAGCCCAAGCCGTTTTCATTTTCTGTAACAGCATGAAGCAGGCCTCTTGAAAGGAGAGGAAGTTGAGTAGTCAGAAATAGTTGGCACTCCACCTAATGGCAGTGCTAAGAACTGAAAAATCAAAATACTTTTTTTAAAAAATGGGCAGCAGGGAGTTGGAGCTTGCAGGTCTGGATAGTTTCTGTATTTATTTTTAAAACTACGTATCCTGCACATTTCAAATTTTTCACTTAAGACTCAAGCGTCAACTGACAGGCACTCAGTACTGAGCATGTCTACAATGCAGAGATAGCAGGAACTGCAGATGCTGGAGAATCTGAGATAACAAGGTGTAGAGCTTGATGAACAGAGCAGGCCAAACAGCACAGGAGCAGCAAGGCTGACGTTTCAGGCCTAGACCCTTCTGCTGCTTGGCCTGTTCTGTTCAACTAGCTCTACACCTTGTTATCTCATGTCTACAATGCAGGCAACTGACAAAAAGGACTGCTTACTAAACCACAGAGTGCCTGCAGATGCAACAGTGAAAGAGGCTACATCTGCAACAAGAGAAACATGATCTGGCACTTTTTTTTTAAAACAACCTATGGCTTCAAAAATGCCAGTATATTACAATGATAACAACAGTTGGATTAAATGGGAAGTACTACACACAAGGAGGTAAAATTGAAAAGCACAAATACTCCATGAATGCTGTTGATGTAGCTCAAGTGAGACAGATTTAGAAATTTTAGGAGATGCAGTACATAGAAGGGTTGTTGTGGCGCGGTGGTAATGTCCCTACATCTGGACCAGGAAACCAGAGTTCAAATCCTACCTGCTCCAGGAGGTGTGTATCATCTCATCAACATGTTCAGGGATGTTAAGTAAAAAAAAACCAATACATCCAAGCTGACAGTAGAAATGCTGAAGAAAGCCAATGGGATTTCAAAGCACTGAACTAAACTGGCTAAATGCAAGTCAGGCAATGTCTCTACAGTTTTCCATTCAAACATCACTTTGAATATTGTACCCAACTTCGGTCAGAGACTTAAGTAAGGTCAGTGCTGGAAGCCGTGCACAGTAGAGCTAAGAAATGGATCAGTAATATCAAAAAAAAACTGGAGATACATGGAAATTTAGACTTTCCCTTCTGAAAAGGAGACAGCCGGGATGTAACTTTATCAGGACACAAGGGTAAATAGTTAAGAAGCAATAACTAGAACATTACAGCACAGCACATGCCCTTTGGCCCTCGATGTTGTGCCGAACTGTCTTACCAACTCTACTTTACTACTTTGAAGCAAAATAAATTGGGACAATATGTCTAGGACGACGGATTCAAACAAATGCAAGATAAATTCAGGATTATCAGGATACTCTCCTGCACAAATCAATCCTTGGAATGGTTGCGTATCCCTGTAATCACTGAAGGAAAAGAATTCTTGCACTGGAGAGATCTGAGAGACTTCATGGTTGGGTGAATTATGATGGGATGCTCATTTATATTAATTTTGCAATCAATTGATGAAATAAGTAGCTATCTTTACATTTGCACCTAAATGGGTTTGCTGGGCTCCCCAGGTTTCTACTCATGGGCATTCTCAATCTTGTCATTTTAGGTGTCATACTGTATATGACAACAATCTTTTACCAAAAGTGCATTTTCCTAACTTTAAAAACAGACTATTAGACTGTCAAGCTATTCCATTTGTAGCTGCAATGTGAGCAAGTGCAAGTATGATTCAACTAAAAAGAGTATGGTCGATTGGATGAAGTAACACAGCAGACATGTCCAACCTGTCTCCGCCTCCCTAACCTGTTCTTCCTTTCACCCATCCCCTCCTCCCACCCCAAGCCGCACCCCCATCTACCTACTAACCTCATCCCACCTCCTTGACCTGTCCGTCTTCCCTGGGCTGACCTATCCCCTCCCTACCTATCTTCTTTTCTCTCCATCTTCGGTCCGCCTCCCCCTCTCTCCCTATTTATTCCATAACCCTCACCCCATCCCCCTCTCTGATGAAGGGTCTAGGCCCGAAACGTCAGCTTGTGCGCTCCTGAGATGCTGCTTGGCCTGCTGTGTTCATCCAGCCTCACATTTTGTTGTCACAGCAGACATGTTGACAGATTTCCTGAAGACAACTGACAATGTGTCTCAGACAGCAAGAACTGCAGATGCTGTAGTCAGAGTCGATACAGCGTGGAGCTTGAGGAACATGGCAGGTTATTTTAGGCATACCTGAAAAGTCAAGTCAACTTTCCTGCTCCTCTGGTGTTGCCTGACGCGCTGTGTTCCTCCACACCATATTGATAATGTTTCTTCAGGAAACCTGTTGTTCCAAAAACTTGGTACATGTTCAAATGCTGTCAGTGTTTTCACCATTGTTTGAAGCAATATTGCAAAGTTAATTATTATTTCACAACAGCAATCATTTCACATCACTGTCAACTAATCAGACATGGGCTGCAGGACAGGAGTCCATTCAGAGGTAGCAGTGGGTGGGGCTGAAAGCAGCAGAACCTGATGTACTGGACCGACAAATCCCCTGGCAGCTAGCTAGGGCTGTATGGGTGGTAGGTCTGAAACTAATCAAAAATCTCAACATCAACAAAAGTAAGTTGTGCTGACAGTTTACAAGATAGTCATGGAACAAGAATGACATTTGGCTTGCCTTAATCCATGCACCCAGAACAAGTGTATTTTCTTGCTCTCCCTGCAGCCAATTGTTACTTGAAATTTCTGCTCAAAATCCAGTCATGTTTGATTTCACTCTACGTAAAGAAAAATCTCTTACAGTCTGACCTTTTGTGAATTGAAGTCGTACTCTTTGATCTAATCTCTCGACTCAATTTCAAGCAGGATCTCGGCTTCAATTTTTTGCTAAGCATATATCAGCTTGTATATCTCAGTGAGGCTACTTCTCAAATGACTCCCTTTCTTGAATATGCAACAGTAGGAATCACCCTGTGCTCTCCTCTGCATTGACTCCACTTAATTTGCTCCCACATTTCTTCATAACAAGAACTGAGCCTCGTACTGGAAACAAAGTCTGTGCTGAGCAGTATGGCCTTCTCCCGATTCAATTTTGCTGGTGCATTTTGACTCCCCAGTTATGGCTTTCCCCAAAATATCTTTGTTCCTCTGATTAATACACTTATATTCAGCCCTTCAGGTGTTTTCTCCCTGCAGGAACTGGTTACTCTTACTTTGCCTTCGGTGGGCCAATATACAAAGTATGTTATTCAACCCTTCAAGCCTGCTCTGCAGTTAACAAGATCGTGTTTGGTCTGTTTGTGTTTTTGATTTTCTTGCCAAACTACTTCTGCCTTAAAAATATTCAACGACCCTGTCTCCACTGCTTTATGTGGCACAAAGTTTCAAAGTTCCACAACACATTGAAAGGGAGAGCCCACATTTTAAATTGTTCCCGATTTCTGGAGTCACCCACAAGATTAAATGATCTTTTCCATGTCTGCCAAGGCCATTCAGGATCTTACGAAGTTCAACCAAATCAGCCCTCACACTTTTAAACTCCAGGTGTAAAGAAGGCCAGTGCCGTTTAATGTTTCTTCTTAAGATAACCTGCTCATGTCAGGCATCAATCTGGTAAATATCCTCATCAGAAAGACAGGCACCATCGCATTCACATCCTTCCTTTAATGAGATCAAAGCTGCCCACAGTATTTGAGATGTGGACTCATCAATACCCTTTATAACTGAAGAATAGCACTTCCATGTTGAATTACGCTTGTAAAAAGGATAGCATCCCATTAGGTTTCTTAATTCTATCCTGTACCTGCATATTAATTTTTTTTGTGGCTCATTCACTGGAAAACCTAGGGAGCCTGCTTTTCTGTTCTTCCTGCCAAAATGAACAACTTTACGTTTTTCCCCATGTTATACTTCATCCGGCAGATTTTTGCCCATGTCATCAGTTGGTCTGTATCCTCCTTATGTCATCTTCACAACATACTGTCCGAACTATTTTTCTGTCATTTGCAAATTCAGATACCATGGTTTTGATCCCTCACTCAAATCATTGATACAAATTGTAAAAATGTTCAAAGCACAGCACAGAAGCTTTTAGATTTCGACTTGTGACATGCGAGCAATCTGAAAAAGACCCATTTATGCATACCCCTCTGTATTCTTTCAGCTAGCCAGCTCCTACTTTGGGCAATAACCTTTTATGTGGAACCTTGTCAAATGCCTTCTGGGAATCCAAAACAACAGGCTCCAGTTTATCTACTCCTTCAAAAAAATTCCAATAAATTGGTTAAACACAATTTAACTTACATATAACAATGTTGACTCTTCCCAACCACGTTGAGTTTCCACAGCATCTAGATGAAATCAGTGATTGATGTAATATTTATGTCCCAGCAGAAGTTGCAATGAATGACTTTTTTTGTATGTTCCTTTTTACCCCCCACCTCAAAGAAGGAGTTTCCTGTGGTTGCCATTGTTTCTACTGCATGGAGATTAATTTCTGTCAAGATTGACTGTGGGTATCTTTTTGGAAATAAGAACGTGGCATTTGTCATTGCTTGACTATGTTTGTCACTTACGCAAGAGATCAGATTTAGAAATTTGGGAACTGGAGTGGAGCCCACATATTAAGAAAGACTGGAAGAGATAGATAAACAGCCCAAAAGTGAAGCTTTGAGGACATGCTTCACATGAGCAGTGACAGAACTACATCGAGGACTTTGAAGTTCCTGCTGCTGAAAGCTCTGCTCCAATAAGTTGGGAGCACACCCATCGGAAATCAGGGTCTGGGTTCAAATCCCACTCTCGGTCTTCAGTTCAAAAATTAAGGCCGACGCTGAGGAAGCATTGCACTGTCAGAGGCTCTGACTTTCTAATGTTCTTAAATTGAACTCCCATTGAGCTGCGAGAACGATAAAGCCAGAAGATATAGGAACAGAATTAGGCCATGCGATCCACTGAGTTGCTCCTCCATTCAATCATCACTGGTGTGTTTCACAACCCCATTCTCCTGCCTTCTCCCCTTAATCATTGATCCCCATACTAATCAAGAACCTAACTATCTTGGTCTTAAATACACTCAGTGACTTCACCTCCATAGCCTTCTAACGCAATGAGTTCCACGGATTTACCACCCTCTGGCTGAAGAAATTCCTCCTCATCAGGTCCCAAAAAAAAAAAAAAAAGAGTTGTCTCTTCATTCTGAGAATATGGCTTTGGATCCTAGACTGTCCTGGAAACTACTAGAAACATCTTCTCCATGTCCATGTTATCTAGACCTCTCAGTAGTCTGTAAGTTTCACTGAGATCATTTCCTCATCCTTCTAAACTCACAGTCACTCAACTGGTCCTCAAACTCTTCATCCCTAGGAGCATACCTGCACCTCCTCTGGACCCCCTCCAACACCAACACATCCATCCTTGGATAAAAAGGGTCCAAAACAGCTCACAATATTCTAAAAGCAGCCGGACCAGAGCCTTACGCAGTCTCAATAGTACATCCCTGTTCTTGTATTCTAGTTCTCTTGTAATGAAAGCTAACATTGCATTTACCTTCTTAACTGCCAACTGAACCTGCATGTTAATCTTAACTGAAACTTAAACTTGGACTCCCAAGTCCCATTGTGCTACAGATTTCTGTACTCTTTCCCAGTTTAGAAGCTACGCCATGCCTCTATTCTTCCTAACAAAGGTGCATAACCTCACAAATTCCCACACTGTATTCCATCTGCCACTTCTTTGCCCACTCTCCTAGCCTGTCCAAGTCCTTGTGTAGTCTCCCCATTTCCTCAACACTAACTGTCCCTCCACCTATCTTTGTGTCATCTGCAAACTTGGCAACTGTGCCTCCTGTTCCTCTGTCTGGATTGTTAGTGTATAGTGTGAATATTTTGGTCCTGCTCCCATTGTCGCAGTTCCAATTGTCAGAAGGGTGAAGGTAAAGTTCAACAGTATGGACTCTTGGCAAATGACTGGAAATTAACTCAAAATGCTGTAACTCTTGTTTAATTTTAATACATCATTCAAAACCCACAGCATCACTTCTCTACTAGTCGCCAGCTGCCATCCTGAAAAAGGCCCCTTCATCTCCATTCTCGGTCTTTTCAGTCAGCTAATCCTCTATTCATGTCAAAGTGCTAACTGCACTATCCTGAGAAAAAGCAATGGAGTTTTTAAACCAGCCTGACCAATACTTATCCCTCAATCTACAGCATTAAAAAAAAAGACAACTTGATCAACATCACATCACTGTTGGAGAGAGAGTCTGCCGAGTGCATGTTGATTCTCACATATCCTCATGCTACAACAATGACTACATGTCAAACATAATAAAGTACTTTGGGAAAATGGCAATGTAAGTCTTTCTTTTCTTTCAAAAGAATGGAACAGAGGGTGACTATATACTGCATAGGAGACAAGGAAGAGAACAGTCTGGGAGATATAATTAAAGGAGTTACAGAGATGGAAGGGACTAAAGTGTTAGGCATTTGTAAACAGCGATGAACATTTTCAAGCTGAGGGAAAACCAGTATGAACAAGGCTTCTCTAATCATCCATGAACTGAGAGGACATGTCAAAGGGCAGTTAAGAGTCAACCAGATTAATGTGCTTCTGAAGACAAATGTAGACCAACCTGTAATGGAGGGTAGATTTCGTTCCCTATGAAGGCATTAGTCAACCAGCTTTTATGACAAACCGATGATAGTTCCATAGTCACCATGACAGAGCGTTTTCAATTCCAGATTTTACAAATTTAAATCCCTGCCTTGGTGATGGGATTTGAACTGGTGTCCCTGAAGCATTAGCTCAGGCCCCTGGATTACTACCAGGCCAGGCAAATTATTGCTACTAGCCCAGGAATATCATCACTACATTACCATCTCTTCGGGGTGAAGGTGCAGAATCTTAGACGAACTAGTGTTTGCGTGGGTCATACTCGATTGGTGATTGTTGAGAAAAATCAAAAATCGGTATCTAATGAAACATGAACAAAGGTTTCAGTGAGAGATAGTAACAACTGCTGGTGTTGGAGTCGGAAATAACAGCGTGGAGCTGGAGCAGCAGGACAGGCAGCACCATTGGAACAGGAAAGTTGACATTTCTTCAGAAAGGGGCTTTGTGTATTGGGGACCAGGGAAGTGGGAGGGTGTGAGTGGTGTCCCAGACATAGCTGGGGAGTTCCTGGACCAGGGGATAGAAAACAAACAGAGTCAAGGTAAGCAGAGATAAGTGAGGCAGGAGCAGGCAGAGACAATGGGTTGGCCACGGCAGTCGAGTTTGTGGATTTTGAGAAGGAGATAGAAACGGGCAGTGTGGGGTTGGGGAATGAGGAAGGTAGTGGTTGTGAGTGGGAGGTCAGCCGAGGTAATGAGATTATGGATGGTCTGAAAGATGGTGTTTCGGTGATCATGGCTGGAGTCACGATCGAGGGAGCAATAGGAGGTAGTGTCAGAGAGTTGGCGCCTGGCCTCAGCGATGTAAAGGTCATACCAAAACTGCACCTCCCTTATCCACGGGTTTGATAGTGAGGTTGGGATTGGAACTGAGGCAGCAAAGGGCTGCACGTTCCTTGGCCCCGGGGGTTGGAGGTTGGGGGGGGGGGGGGTGGAGGAGGAGAAGAAGTTGGCATGGTTAAGGTGATTGATGTCGCGACGGCAGTTGGAGACGAAGAGGTCGAGGGAGGGTAGGAGGCCCTTGGGGTGGTGTCCAGGAGGATAGGGTGTATTGGAGGTGGGGGAAGGTGTCTGTAGAGAGTGGGTCAGACTCACAGTTAAAGAAATGAGTGCAGAGGTGGCAGAGAAAAAGTGTCTGACATCCAGGCGTGAGTGGTGTTCATTGATGTTCAGGTGGAGGGAGATGAAGGAGAGTCCTTTACTGAGGGACTGACCGTTCATCATCAGTCTGGGAGACGGGACGGGGAGGGATGGTGAAGACCAGGCAGGGCGTGGGTGTAGAGTTGGCGGCTGGGGTGCGGAGTTAATGATGTCGGCAGCAGTGGGTGAGGTGACGTCTGGCATTAGTATTGTTCTTGTCAGAAATTCTGCACAGCTGGAATTAGACAGTCGAGAGGACACAGCGGTCAGGATAGGAGAGATACAGAAAATGGAGTCAGTGCAAGGACGAGATCATGTTTATTACTGGGATGCACTGTTATTTTGTAACATTGACTCCTCTTTGAATCTGGTGGGAACAATCAAACTAGTGGATGGTAGGATGCCAATGACAGGAACAAAGAGAAATAGGGTCTGACACCAAAATAAGTCAACAGTTCAAAGAATCATACAGCATGAAAACAGACCCTTTGGTCCAACTAGTCCACACTGACAATGTAAGGTACAACTTTAAGCAAGTATTGGTTCCCCTAGGATTGAGGTTGTGCCCAATAATAGGATGGCCAGGAATTCTAAGAGAAGCCTTCTCCATTCACTGCCTATTAAAAGAGACGACATGTGTAGCTATAAATGTCTCCCTCCTTATGGAACATGGCCTCGGTAGACACTTTACCAGGACGAACTTCAAACCAACCCAGTTACGTTGCATGAAGTGCATGCGTGAACAGTATATAACATCTACAGCGATTATCTCAGGGTAGAGTTCTAGGCCCAAACATCTTCAGCTACTTCAATAACCTTTCCTTCAGCATTATAAAGGTCAGATACATAGACATGGCCTCGATTGATTGCTATTCAATATTGAGTACCATTTTAGACTCCTCGGATACTGAAATAGTCTTGGGTCCATATGCAACAAGACCTGGACAACATTTGAGGTTGGGCTGAGAAGTGGCAAGTCAGCCTTGTGACAAACAAATGCCAGGCGATGGCCATTTCCAGGAGTTAACATAACCACACCTCTGC